>NC_056741.1:82362973-82392973 GCF_019279795.1 Protopterus annectens
TCCAGGCACTGTTTTCTTATCTCATAGATCTGTGGAGGGAATGTTTGTTAACACTACCTGAATGTTGTCTCACATATTACCTGATTCCGTGTTATTGTTATGCACATAAGTCTCACTTTGTTAATGCACACACACTCTGGTCAAAGCTTCACAACATGGTGGTAGAGATGGGACATACTTTGCATATTACTCTCATGACATTTTGGTGAATTGCTAGAGTGATAGGTTTGTTTTTATAGATATACTTCTGACGGTTATGATGTCCGACAATCAGTTGTATGTCATTATTTGCTGCCTAAGCATCTGGGATCATCCCACTGATTTGCCAGGTGGACAGGGTGATGGGCAGGAAATTTAAGCCAATTATCTCAACTTTCTGACAAAGTCTGTACAGTTGAGGGGTAGGATTCTGAATACAGCTTACTACCACTCCCAGAATTCGAACCATGGCTGTGTGTGCTAAAAGTACAACAGTTTATGTCTCAGTTGAGTGTGCTATTTCAATTTTGTTGTGTAGCTTTTCACTATTTTTTAAGTCTCCCTCATTTGTACAATATGACATTGTGATTACAACAGTCATATACAGACATCCCTAGACATTTTATTTATGTAGCACAGTGTGGGTTGTTGTTGTGTCTTTTGGCTTTTCCCGGTTAGGGGTCGCCACAGCGGAACTCCGGTCCGCTAATGATTGGCAGTATATTTTTAGTGCTTAATACAACAGTACTATTAAGAGAATGCAACACTACATTACCATATGATACCAGAGTAAACACAAGCAGTCCAGGAGTTAGACCTTTATTGCCAGGTTGTTACCCTTTTATTTACATATAACCTATATGAGACTCTTCCTGCCATGTTGTCTGGTTTATTCAGTACATCCCATACACAATACAGGTTTTATACTGGTAATTAACTTTCTACTACTTTTAGATTTACATGCCAGATTATTACTAACCTGCCTCGTGATGCAGCCTTTGCATCCTACATGCATGGGCTTCCTGATTCACAGCCCACTCTGCTGCCACTGTCAGAGACATAAAAGGAATATTTAGCCATACCTCTCCATAATATACAGGAGCTGGCAATTATTAAACAGTTAGTAAAATGAGTACTTACACACTGCTGGGACATCACCCTGCCTAGCTTCTTGGATCCACTGATCCAAGAACTCTCTCTTCCTCTGTTTCAGGTCAGCATAGTGATGCCTGACCTGTTCACCAGTTCGAGGGATGCCAGTGGCACTGGTAAGGACACGGGCGAGATGGTGCCAGGCTTCCACTTTTTATTGGGACCCTTTTTACTGGGCCTGCAGCAGTCTCTCTTTATGGTCTTTTACCAGGAGTCCTGCCATGACCTTGGACTCCTGGATGTCCCAGTGCTGTGCTCGGAAGCACAATCCTTCCCTGACACCAACCATTGTGCCTACAGGAGGAAGCTGCAACCAGTTATGAGATGTATTCCTGCCTATGGGGTTTAAATAGGGCCAATTTCCTGCACTTTGCTGTGATTGGACAGTTTTGAAAATGCTAAGCTATGGGCAAACCTGCTTACCTAAGGTTGGCATTGCTTAAATGGGCATACCATTGGGCAGATCGATTTAACTGGGCTATGCATTGCTTACACATGGTAAGCAGAGGTTTGCAATGCTTAGCATTGCTTATTTTTAAATTTGCACACTATTTGCTGTTTAGCATTGACTTATCATTCATTACATGTTATATATTTGTTCTGTATCCATGATTCATGTGTACGTACACTTTATGCGATACATCTGTTTATCGGGGGGGGGGGTTCACCATTTTATTACAATGACTCCTCACATCTGGACTTAATGCAGTACTCTAGTTCACACATATATATGTTATATCGTAGCTTATTCAACATAAAACTGTTTATATATTTCTTTCACATGTAAATTGTGATTTTGCTATAGTGAGGATCTGTTTGGGTATACCTCAGTTTTATGTAAAGCTGTGATGGCTTACTGCTGTGACAATAGTGCACAGGGTCCTGGTTTCAAGACCTGCAAGGGCTGTTTATTTTATTGCTGGGCAGAGCAGGGGCTGTTGGATACAGAGTGATTAATGCACTTTTAAGCAGTTGTAAGTAGGTTTGCGTGATGGTAAGCAATGCTAACTTCCAGTTAAATATTCTTACAGTCAGTTAGCCTCTAAATTGCTTAACCTCTGTAGGCATTGCTTACCCCTGTGCAAACAGGCTTACACCCACTTACTGCTGCTTACATGTGCTTACTCCAGCTTACCCCACTTTCATTTAGAAAGAAATTAAACATGGGTCTTTGGAAAGTGGTAGATTTGGACATTTTATTATTTTTTTTACACTATTTGCTGTATGATATGGGTTTATCATTCATTACACATTATAACTTTGTTTGGTATCCCTGATTCATATGTACATATACTGTATGGGGCACTTGTATTTATCTATGGATTTTACTACAGTATTACAATGACACCTCACATCTGCACTTAATGCAGTACTCCAGTTCACAACTATATGTTATTTAGTAGGTTATACAGCAAAAAAAGTTCATAAATTGCTTTCACATGGAAAAGGGAATTTACTACAGTGAGGATCAAACCAGGAATAACTGCTTGCAAAGCGGACACTCTGACCACTACACTACTGCAGTACTGCTTCCAGTGAATGTATCTTGCTATTTACCTTCTTGTGCTATTTAAGCTACAGAATGTGTAGCTAAGCAATGGGAAAACCTGCGCAGCTACGGTAAAATTTAATCTGTTTGATAAAAATAAAATTTCTAGTGTTATTTTCTCTAGGAAGGGACAGGTTTCACTTACTGCTGCGGATTTCTGCATGCATCTGCACATTTGACAGACATCCTAGCGTGTTTCAGTTGCTATCAGCATAGGGTTTTCCTGGGAAGTGGGGCTTTGACATTTGCAATGGCTGTGGGTATGTTTTCTACTGCAACATGTCATGTTTGTACACTAACAGTCCCACTATGGGCATTTGAAGTGGTGGCAACCGAACCCCTTATGAGTGTTCTTACTCATTGTAATTGCTGAATGTCATTTCTTGAGTGCAGGGCATGTATATTGTGAGAGCTCTGCTCTCAGATGCACCCCCTGCACTCGACCATGCTCCATGTCCGTTTAGGAGCAGATGCAACGCGCCTTCATAACTATGCATGGCGCGCTGCCTTGCTGTTCTTAAATGGTGATTTCCATGCAGGAATAAGCTATTCCTGCATGGAAGCTTACTGATTTCCGGGGATTGTAGCAGTATTAAATGCTACCTCTCAAACTCTTAACACAAGAAATCTGGACAAAAGCCTAAAATAATGGGGTACAAAGGCTCAAAATAGGCACAGATTTTTAAAGATTGCTCTTATAAATTTAGAAATTTGCTAGAATAACAGGTTTTATGTTAGCATGCATTTTTCCGGAACATTATGAAGTTTGAAACTCAAATGTCTGCAACTATTTATTGACTTCAGTGACTTCACATAAAACCATGCATTTTATTTAGAATGGACCAAAAGTATGCAGCAAAAACTGGACATTCTGTGAAAATCTGTATATTTGAGAGAAATTGTTAGTTGGGTCACTAAGGCATGAAAGTTCAGTAGGTTTCGTTCTGGAATCTTACTTTTATCAATGATTACTACACTGCAGCAGAAAATCTTGAGATGCAGAATCTAACTGGAGTGGTTTATAAAGTTGAAAATTGACTAACAATTAAATGAATTGCCTTTTTAGTTTGATGTAACCCCATAAGGTAGATTAAGAGGGGCATTATCATATTAGATGTAACACTTTGAATTCTAACATCAAACACTAGTTGCAAAATGGGCAGGATTCACGAAGCCTCCGTGTAAGAGTTACAAGGCTTACACGGAGGCTGCAGTTAAACGGTGTGACATCAGCATGTCATGCATATGCATGAGGGCATGCTGAATCACACCTAAGGCTTACACGGTCCGTGGAAGACAGTAGGGGGCATGTCCGTAGGCCGAGCCCTGCAAATGGACATGCCCCCAGAAGAGTAAAAGTCCCGAAAGTAAACCCTCACGACAGAGTCCATGGAAATGTGTATAAACACAACACAACACATGCCCCCACAGACTATGAACATAAAATATATAAATGAACGTGTTATATATTTTTTTAAAATTGTAAAGATGTTTGCCCGTGAGTGCGCTCGTTTGCGCGGGCATGCCCGTAGCTTAGCCACAGTTAGCAGTCAGTGGAAAAGCATATAAGAACTACATATGCAAAGTAAGCCAAAAAGCAATACCGTAGCGGTAGAGATGTCAGCTGAAGAGCAGTAGTCATATAAAACAACATGTCGTGTTAACAACAGGTTATTTTGATAAGCTAAGATGTTGTTAATAACTGTCATCTATTAAGTGTACTGTAATTGTGTACTAAAATTCCTAAAAGTTCATTGTGGTTATAATTTTGCCCTTCTTAATTTAAGAAGACTAGTGATACTAATGGCTTCGTTGAGTCCAGGGGGTTTGGATGCATTTAGTTTTAACTGCCAATGTTTAAGCATACTTTACTACACTTATGGATCAAAATACACTCACTGTAAACACTAATTTTGAACACCGTAAAGCGATGTTGCTTTAAACAATTCAAATAGAAAGCAAAGCTTTGCATTTTGAATTGGATTAATTTACTTTGTATTTTGTACTTTGATTTAATTGAATAATTGGCTTCAAAAGCTTGTATATAAGTACATAAAGTTTTCTAGGTGGTTTATCTTGACAAAGCCCATCATGGTAACGGGTGAAAGCGCTTGATTCACTTTTTGGATTTACTTGTGTTTCGTTTTTATCAACTATTCGTGCATCTTTTAAACTACTGGTAAAGTAATAAAAGAACGTTTGTCTAAAAACCGAGGAGTATTTGTTCCAGTCAAAGAAGAGTTTATTGGGCTTCAGTGCTTGTGCATACATTTTCTTTGCTTTGTGGGACTTAGTTCGTTTTTACAGTTAAAACATGTCAATAAAGCCTAGAAGTAAGTACCATCCTGAATTGTAAAAATAAAACAAGTGAGAGAGTGTGAGAAAGAGCTATGAATCCACCAATAAAGTAGTAATAACCCCTGAATAAAGTATACTGCAGTCAGTACAGAATGAAATGAATGTGACAAGCAGAACCTAACTGCAAAATGTGTTCAAAATGTTCCTGCAGCTGGAATGTGTATCCCAAAATCTGGATATGTTGCTCTCAGTCTGCAATATGCAGATAGTATGATTGTCTGAAATACCAAACATCCACAGTTGTCTATAGCTATATAAAGCAAATGTAGCAGGATGATGTAGCTGAACAGAGCCAGATATGAACGTGTATGAATAAAAATGAAAATGTATATTGATGTAGCAGTAACATTCCTATCACGAACTTGAAGTAGTTATCACATAGGAAACTGTGAGTAGAACTGTAGTGTGTATATATCTGCAGCTATTAGAAATGTACAGCATATGTATTGGTATTTGAAGGTGTTAATTATATTTTCTGCACCCTATCCTATAACCACATATAATCCATTCCACATGAAATTGGTATGTGCAGTCACAATTAACATCCCTGGACATTTGTCCTGTTGGGTCATACATATTTGCATGTATGTTGATGCATCTGCCCTGTTCATACATCCAAACCTGATGGCCTGTTGCCATCAATCAACACTGCATGTTGTTGGACTGTGTATTGCTGTTCAAATTATGCATGTGTTATGCTCGCTGTTCAGTGGTGTGAATATCTGGGTGCTTGGTTAATGGGAATACTAATGCATGCTGTTACAACTAATTGTGAATGGTATTGTATGTTACTAACCCAAACTGGCATGACATAATGCAAAACATAGGACGACAGGGAAGGCGGGTTCCAGCGGACCCACCTCTCCCACCTCAGCTGGCGAGTGCACCTGGCAGTAGTGCCCAGGCTGGACCCTCCTCCGGTGGCCCTGTGCCACCTGTGGGTGGAAGCGCTGCAGGGGATGGGGCTCATCCCCCCTCTGCAAGCGTGGCCAGAGGAGAACATCCACTCACCCTCCGTATTGTCCAGACTGTGGTGCGTAGGGACATCCGGCACGCTGTGCTTGGGCCCCTACACCAGCTTGAGGCATGGGTGGCACAACTAATGGGCGTGCCTGCTGCCAGGCCTACACAGCCCCCAGCACAGCCCCGTCCTGGGCAGTGAAGGCACAGTGGCAACTGCCCATGGGTGGGGATATCAGTTCCACTTTTGCCTTCTGTGGGCTTATGGGCTCTGGATATCCAAACATCCGTCCCCGTCAATTGTGTAACCCCCCCCACACATGTCATACACTGCCCCTGTAGGCGTCTTGTTTGTCTTGTCTGTTGACCTACCCAACCTACCTCCCCAGCTATACTGACTTCCTTTACCTGACATACAACTCTCACCTGAAAAAAAAAAAAGGGCACTCTGTACCCACAAAAAAATTACGCCCCATACATAGCTGCCCATTTCGCACACATGCGGGTGGAAGGTTTCAAATGTCACACCAAATTACATATGCACAGCTGTTGCTGATGAAGAAATGGGCAGCTATGGGCCTTACCTACATCCCTCCTGCAAAATCCAAGCTTGTTTCCCTACTGTCTTACCCTCTTTATGACCCCTTTTTCACCACTTTCCTGTCTCCCCATTTTCATTTCTTTCAAAGAAAATAGCCCGGGTGTGCGCACGAGTAAACACTTTTAAGCGGTTGTAAGCAGGTGTGCATGGAGCTGAATGCCAGTGCGCATGCGTGAGCTCCGTGCAAACCAGCGCTAACCCGGTTACAACTGCTTAAAAGTGCCTTAGTCACTCTGAATGACAGGTCCTGTAGTCTGCTCAAAAGCAAAGTCAAATCCCACTGTCAGTCCAGAACCCAGGACCTTGGAAACAGTAGTTTGCATGACTTACCACTAAGCCATGACTGTTATATAAGAACATTGTGCTACAATAAATATATCATGTAATAGTAGGAATGAATGTAAAGGGAATATGGGATGTGTAGTACAGAAAGCATGTCATGTATATTTACTGTCAAATCTAGTGTATTTCTATAATAGTAGTGTGTGAACAGAAACAGCCATGCTAGTTGGTAGCTATTGGGTAATAATGTCACTGTAGCACCTTGCAAGCCACACACATACTCACAGCAGGATAATCACTGCCCATACCACACAACCTGTTACAGGAACACATCCGGACCAAGTAATAAAATATGTGGAGCAAAGGGCCAAAAACAGGGACACATTCCAAATAATGTTACAACAAACTTAGACAGTTCAGAGAGTAAAAGGTTCTGCATTTTGTTGGATGTTTGGAAGGGTATGAAGTCTGAAACTTAAATGTTTGTCACTATATTCTGATTTGAGCCCAGAGTGATTTGCCAGAAAGAGCTGTGCATGAGATATTGTGCAAAATATGAGGCAGAAATTTGGACAACCTGCAAATATCTGTACACTTGAGAGGTCTGACACTGCCATATTTGAATAGTTAAGAGCCTAGACATAGCAACAGTGACTGAGTTACAGGGATGCCCCACAGACTCCATGTGAAATGTACAAAGAGGAGGCAGAAAGGTGTTACAACACATGCAATGGTAACTATGAAGTCCTGAAAGTATGCACCACTTGCACGGCAGAAATAGTGTAGTAATACATATGCTCATGCTATCCCACAGTCACAACTGCAGAATACCAGACAATTTAATGGGTGTACCCCACTGATATGTACCATTCCATGAGGCAGATAACAGATGCACCTGAGAGTCTCTGGGGCCTGCTCAGCAGCATACTCAAATATCCTAATAGATGTCAAGGCCCACACCATGGCCAGACCACACTGCATGCTGTAACACCCTAGCAGATATAGCAAGCATTCCAAGGTGTGAATGTACATGGAAAATAGGAAAGACACAGCAGCACTCTACAGTCAAGACTCCTATCAGGCATACAAGTAGTGACTGTAAAGGGCAAATATTGAAGCCATAGCAACAAAGTGCAAGAGCCACTGCTATACACCAGTTACATCACATGCCCCATAGGAAAGCACACATACCCACATTAACAGTAGTAGTAGTCTTAGGTGTCAGTGTACACACACACTTAGTACAGGAAACTGGAGAAATGAATGGAGAAATGTTAATCTACAACACAGCCGGAAATATGAGAGAGATACTAACCTTAACACTCACAGAACAGTGTCCACAGCATACCAACATGTTCCCTGCCCTTAAAATCTGAAAGGGCTACGTCTATCTCACATACCTTTGTATAGCACTGTTCTGAAATCACAGTGAAAACTGCAATCAGTACACAACTGGCTGCATGCAATTAGCAAATGCTGGCTAACAATTGGTGCAGAGGCCATCACATGGACATATGCAGATACCCACAAAAGCATGCTATACTCCCAGTCCATACATGCAATACTTTCATTGCACTCTGTAGAGGTAGTGAGAGGCAGAGAGAGAGAGAGAGAGAGACAGACAGAGACAGAGACAGAGAAACAGAGAAAAACAAAATTAAACATATACAAACAAAACTGGTCAGCAACAGCCACCTGAAAGCTGACAACTGGCAAGTGGAGCAGCAGGACACAAAACCAGACGGCAACACAAGCAGCTGTGACAAACACAGGTAAAGTAAAGTAATACTATAAAAGTCTACATACTGTGAACCCTCCATATGTGTCATTGGTCTGTATCCATATGTATATGAAGATGTGCAAAGGGCAGGGGACATACAGCAACTATCAGTGAAGGCTGTACATACATTTGTATGTGAGAGCATCTATGTGCACATATCAATGTAGGTTGAATGTAGGTTGTAGTGCAATGTACAAAGTCAGTTTCACAGTTATGTATGTGTAGCGGTATGTTAGTGTGTGTATACAGTATGGTAAACAAACATGCTGATATACCTATCTATCATATGGATACGTATGTATGTCAATATATGTATGTATGTATGTATATATATATATATATATATATATATATATATATATATATATATATATAATATGCATATATGTATACATACATAGAGAGAGATGTAGGAATACATAGACAGATGTAGATAGATAGAATATTTACAAACATATATATATGTAATACACACATACAGATATAGATATATGTAGATACATATACATAGACAGACAGATCTGACTATCTACAGGTAGGACTGTATATAACGATCTCACACTCCCCCTGTCCCACCCCCTCTGTCACTCTCACCCCCTCTCTGTCTCACCCCCCTCTCCATATCTATAGCAATATATGTACATCAATATATATATA
This sequence comes from Protopterus annectens, assembly GCF_019279795.1. Taxonomy (NCBI): domain Eukaryota; kingdom Metazoa; phylum Chordata; order Ceratodontiformes; family Protopteridae; genus Protopterus; species Protopterus annectens. Next base: position 82,372,292 of record NC_056741.1, read on the forward strand.
TATATATATATATATATATATATATATATATATATATATATGTATATATACATATATCTATATATATATATATATATATATATATATATATATATATATATATATATATATATATATATATATATATATAGAGAGAGAGAGAGAGATGTATATATATTCTGAGTGAGGCACATGTGTACAGATGTATTGCAACAGGTGCCTGGTGACAAAGGCATGGAGTGAACACCAGTGTCAAAACTGGAGTACCATACCCCATTTCAAATCACCTACACCAGTAATCACCAGATATGTGATTGGCTGCCCACCACTGCATGTGTCAGGGGTGAACAGGGTCATAAATGTGTACAATAGTTCCCCCAATGATATTCACAGTGGCACACTATTCCTGGAATACCTGCACATGGTATGTGTCAGCAGACATGGTGTGTCAGCTACGGACATGTAGGTCAGTGTACCCCTCCACGCCACATAATGGCTGCCACGGTATGTACCTCGCATGACAGCTACAGATATGGAGAAGGACACAGTGACATGTACAACACTGTGACAATGCACTCAAACACATTACCAATGCACAGTGACTGACAACACCACAGAGTACACATACTACCCACATAGAGGTTACCACTCCTGGATTTACATACTTAAGTCACACCCATGACAGATGTCCAACAACCATAGTAACACCTCAGACCATCCACAACCTAAATGACTGCTGTGTGTCGTCCATGCCACTGCAATAGAGAGCACATGGTGGAGTTACAGGTTCCTACCCACAGATAAGACATACCCTGCAATAAACCACACAGTGTTAAGAAGCAAGACTCCCCATGAGTACATGTCACACATACCCCTGCTGAATGTTAGTCAGATAGGTAATATGCCATATGAGTCACCCTGTGTAACTGTTTGAAAGCAGCAGGTACCATCACATCACATGTGTCACAATGGTCAGGGTAGCAGAACAGTACGCTGCTGTAGTCCCAGGAGCAATAGCATATTGTATAGTATTGTATTGTAATGTATTGTATTGTGTTGTATTGTATTGGTATGTAGAGGTGCCTCCTTCATGGAGTGGAACCACTGCTGCTGTGCGCCAATGTACAGGTACATATCCTGTAGTCAGACTAGTGTTACATAGCACTTCTATATGTGTGTTTAGCTCCTCTTGGAGTTCATGTATCATGCAACCGGGGATACCATCAGGTCCCATTCATGTTGTGTATTCTGCTTTCCTGAGGGCGGCTCTCACCTGGACATCTGTGATGACAGGGAGGTTACAGTCAGCTGGGATAACTATGTCTTATTTTGGGGGAGAGGGAGGGGGGAAACCTGCACTTAACCTGTCTGCCACAATGTTGCCAATATCTGTGGGTTCAGTGAATTATTTGTTTTTGTGTACTAACTATGAGCATAATGGAGGGTTTCTGACCAGGTTGCTAACATAACTGAAGAAGGTCTTGTGGTTATCTGTAGCGTCCCTGTTGATTTCCCTCTCAAAGTTGCCCATGGATGTTTGTTTGAGAGAAAATAGCTCCTTACTAGTGCTGATCAGACATGCCTTCCCTTTATGGAATTATGCTCTGTCTTGCAGTAGCTTCCATCTTTTGTAATACAATCTGTCTATGGCTGGGGTCCACCAGACAGGATGCTGTCCCTTTGTGGAGAGTGTCTTGATCTTATATGGGAGGTACAGGTACAGGTGCAGGTACAGGTTAACATGTTGCTGATGCTCAGGGTGACTACATAGACGTGTAGTAATAGTATCATGTTGTTAACAGTACTGTGTGCTGATATAATTGTGGGTATATCCCAGCATGCCTGATGCAGTAAGGGTATGATTGTCTTGTACTGTTGTCTACACCCATGGTAAGTACCATAGTGTATCATCTGCACATGTTGGCATACTGGTGGTAAGGATGTCAACAGAAGGCTACATACATAGGTAGCACAGGGGATAAGGTAATGAAAGTATTGATACGCAATGATGGACATGTAAACTGCAAGTGGCATGTTGCCCACACTGGACTCTGCAATGCGGATGTATGAGGATGTTGACATGTGTGCAGTACTACACAACTGGTACAGGACACACAGGAGCACCCTAGCACTGCAAGCTCACATCTCATACCATGCTAGACAGCCCCAACACACACAACTAACAGGAGGGAGAGTCCCCATACATGTCAGGGATACTGTGGTAGCAGGCCAGGTAGCATACATCCTACTAAGTATGGAACCACTGAGTGAAGGCTCAGTGTCTGTTATTTGACATGTGTATTTCTGCAGGTATGAGCACATGGGTTTCCATCCAGTTATTGTACATCCTGACGGTACATGGTCTGTACACTTGTGTGCGCTGAGACTGGATCCTAGCCATCTGACCTGTGTATTTCCATGTACATGTGCATAGTGCCTGCATATTTGCAGTGTTACCTACTGGAAGTGGTACAGCTTGTTTGTTGTACAATGGACTACATGCAGCCCTGCTTACTGTAGCTTTGTTTGCATGCATGTTTTCTTGCAGTTACCCTGGAATACTGATCCCACCTGCAATGCAGAGTTACAGAGCTTATGTGGACTCCTACTGACATCTGCATAGCTTACTATATGTATGTCCATGTATCACTTGACAGAACGTCACTGTTTGTCCTGTTCACATGTACGTTGCCTGTGACACATTGCATATGACTTACCTGGCATTTGTCCACATGAGCAGTCATATATGCCACTGCTAACTAATCACAGGCACTACACCCTGACATACTCACCTTCTGTTGAACCACCTGCTTCGCTAGGGATGGCTTGCACCTGTCACCCCTGGGCTTTAGGATATTGGCAAAGGCTCTTGCTACCCCCATAGTGCCTTGGTTAGGCAAGGCTCAAAAGACAAACCCACCTCCATAGGTATCACGAGGGGTAAGAAACTAAGTGTAATGCTACTCAATGCCAGAAGTCTAAACCTCAAGATGCACATACTCAAAACTCTCCATAGCATGGAGAACATCGATATCTGTGCAGTAACAGATAACTGGTTCAGGGCTACCGAGAGCACCCCAGCACTACCAGGTTATACCTCATACCATGCTTTTCAGCCCCAAAACCTGGACCGAACCACAAAAAGAGGGGGGAGTATCGATATTCATCAAAGATACCCACACCTCCAGGTTGGTGGCAAAGCACCAAGCATCAGAGACTATCCATGTGCAACTAACAGTGGGTATAACTGCCTTCCAGGTTATAGCCTGCTACAGACCACTCTCCCAAACCCAAGAACTGCACTCGGCCTTCCCGAGAACAGTGGAAAATATGAAGGTCTCTCCAAACACCATTATATTGTGCGACTTCAACTACCCAAACATAGACTGGGAGCATGACTCTAGCTCCAGCACCCTAGCCCAAAGATTCCTAGAATTTATGAACTCAAATGCTATGGTACAACTTGTTACCACTCCCACAAGAGGGGAAAACATACTGGACCTGATCATCACCAACATGGGGACTCTATGCTCCAGACCAGAAGTATATCCCTCACTGGTAAGATCAGACCATAAACTAATCTCACTGGATATTCACATCCCGACCCCACCCCCTGGCCAGAAAACCACAGTGAACAACTTCTCTAAAGCAAATTCACAATCCTCAAAACCGAGGTGGAAACCTTCAAAGCCCCCGGGCCTGTGGAAAATACGGCCCAGACCACAGATTCCTCTATAAATGCATTCTATGGACACCTTCAGGAATGCATGGATCATGCGATCCCAAATAAAACCAAGACCCAATCCTCCAAAGGCAGACATCCTGTCTGGTGGACCCCAGCCATAAACAAACTATACAATAGAAGGAGGAAGCTACTAAATGATACAGCAAAATCCCAAAAAGGGAAGGCATCACTGATCAGTATTAGCAGAAAACTACGGGCACTCATAAGATTGTCTAAGGCCAGCTTCGAGAGAAAATTGCACAGGACACTAAGGATAATCACAAGGCTTTCTTTAGTTATGTTAGCAACCTCAGATGCTCAGGTAAGAGCCGCCCTCTCCAAAGCAAAAAACACAGCATCAATGGGACCAGACAGTGTCCCAGGCTTTGTCCTACATGAACTCCAAGAAGAGCTACACCCAAACATAACACTACTGTTCAATCCCAGCCTTACTACAGGATATGTGGCCAAAGAGTGGGGTACAGCAACAGTGGTCCCTCTCCATAAAGGTGGTGCCTCTATGGATCCTGGACACTATCACCCCATAAGCCTGACTAGCTTGGTCTGCAAAGCTATGGAAAGGATCATCATGGACCTCATAAATAAAGATATTGGGGACCTACAGACACTGGAATCATACCCAGTTTGGCTTTGTTAAGGGCAGATCCTGCCTCTTAAACCTGGTTGATTTCTTTGAAACAGTCACCAAGGCCATTGACAAGGGGAAGGTGGTCCACACAGCCTACCTGGACCTCGCAAAAGCCTTCAATACAATACAATACCCCACTTGGGCATTGTAGAGAAGCTCACCAGCTTAAATATAAACCCCTATGTCACTAGATGGATTGAACACTGGCTCAAGGACAGAACCCACATGGTTAGAATTGCTGGAGCCATGTCATACTCCAAACCAGTTACAAGTGGTGTCCCACAAGGCTCAGTCCTGGGACCTCTCTTGTTCGATATATATTTCTCGGAGGTGCAGGCCAACACGGAACGACTGTGGCTGACCAAATTCGCAGATGACTGCAAACTGGCCGCCATAATCGACTTTCCAGCCAACACAACCATCCTCCAAAAGGGCCTCATAGAAACAGACATCTTGTGCCAGAGCCATGGCCTCAAGCTGAATGCCAAAAAGTGTATAGTCATCCCCTTTGGCAAAAACAAAGTGCCCACAAAGTACCACATAGGTGGAAATCCATTAAGTACAGAAGAAGTAATTAGGGACCTGGGGACCCAAGTTGATAGCAATCTCTCATTTGACAACCACGTGGCCAAAGTTGTTAATAAAACATTTTATATAGCCCACCTCATCATGAAGGGATTCACATCTAGATCAGGGGAGGACATCGTGCCTCTTTACTCATCCCTCATCAGGCCCATAATTGAGTACAATGCCCCTGTTGGGATGTACCTTACCAGACACCTGCAGCAACAGGAAAGACCCCAAAAGTACCTCACCAAGAGGATCAAAGGGCTCAAACAAATGCCATATGCTGACCGGTTAAAGAAACTCCAGCTCTACTCAGTGGCATACCGCCTGTTCAGAGGCGATCTGTGCCTGACGTATAAAGCCATGTCCAACCCAGAATTAATGGGCATGCTGCACCTCAGAATATCCAAATCCCATCGAGCTATGTGCTTGAGAGACTTGAACCTCAGCACTGGAATAAATAGGACATGCTGGAGGGACAGATTCATAACCCAGAGGCTCCCTTCACTCTGGAATAAAATCCCAGTCCAGGTTAGGCAGAGTCCCTCATTGACTCTCTTCAAGAGGAATCTTGATGAGTGGATGGGACATTGTGGGTTTACCCCGAGTATCACTTCTGTGTCACTGTTAGGCAGAGGCACAGTATACTAACCTCGATAAAGGGCATAGCAAGATAAATTTACAATGGGTGGTGAAAGCCAAACACATTCTGGCTAGGTTTATAAATGCCCTAGGGCAGATAGCCTAGTGTGAACCTATGAACCTATGTACATTGTTCCCCATTGGCCCTATGTGCTGTTAATCACCATGGCAATCACAATACTATGGTAGCATGTGCAAAGGTCAGTTGTCAGTCACCTGTATGGTACAGTTGTGGAATATGTGGGTCATGTGGCAATGTCACAGCTGCCACATGTACACAGTCAACCCTCTCCCCTACACATGGACGTACAACACATGTATGAGATGCAACCACATACCCAAACTGGGGACTAAGCACTCTGAACCCAGTACTGGCATAACCTGTCAGGTGGCATGAAATACTACAGTGACTACAATACCAGTCTGATGTAGACCTACGCTGACAGCAATACAAACACGTGAACACACTGGGCCATTCATGGAGCCTAAGAATAGCATCCTGCCTGAGCAGCAGACACCTCTGCAGCTGGCATACAGGCATACGTTATGCCGGAACACAGCACGCATAACACATAGCACACAAATCCTGTGTGCCAAACAGTCACAGCCTGTACGGATAGACAACACACCTGCTACAGTTGTGTTAGGTACCTTTATTGTCTGGTACAGTGAGGTCATGCTCACCAGGCTGGACAAGGTGAAGGTCACAGTGATATGCCCGTGCCGTGCGCACTATGGTCCACCACATAACACAAGAATACAGGTCAGTCAAAGGCATGGACACATATGACTCAGTCATTGTCCATGCCACTATGGCTGACCTGTGATGTACCTCCCTGGACTATATGATAGGGAACATGGAAGGGCTCTCTGAGCATGTGGCACAGGCTGGTATGACCCTGACCTTGGTTGGCATCATACCCTCACCTGGAATGCTGATGTATTACTGAATGCTGATGAATTACTGTAGCTACAACACCCTAGCTGAAAGGTTCCTAGCATGTAGTCACTGCATTGCTATGGAACAACTTGTTACCACTCCCACAACAGGTGAAAACATGCAGCATCTGTTCATCAACAACATGTAGACTATATGCCCCAGACCAGATGTGTATCCCTCACTGCTAGGATGATACCATATACATCTCACACTGTATATACACATACCACATGCAGCACCCGCACAGAAGACCACAGTCATAATGTTATCCAGTGCAAATACCATGTATTCACATGTGGCAGGTGTCAGACATGGTAACTATTGAAGGTCACAGGTACATATGTGTATTTGGCACACACATACATCATCTGTGTCTATTGCCATTACTGATTTAATCGATGTCATGCATTATTGTAAACAACAACCCACACACATGGCCATTCTGTGTGACAAAAACAAACGTGGCATGTGTGGAACTCAAAGCCATAACTAACTGTGCTATGACAGTAGTGAGATACGCAGTAGCAGAGCGTGCTATTTGCATTACTGGGAGATTTGCCCTCTTCTGCTGTACTTGTAGGGTGCTGACATCATCTCTGTGTAGAGATTGGAATATGCAGCAGCTGGTGTGTTGTACTGGTTGGCAAAAGGGTCAGTTCTCTCACACATGTAATTGCACACACCCGACTTCCACCCCCCCATACACACTTGCAAGATTCAAACCCCTACCTAACTATGTTATGACACTCAAGACGGATGCATTAGCGGAGCGCACAATTTGCATTACTGGGAGGTTTTTCTTCTCCTGCTGTACATATAGGGTGCTGACATCATCACTGTTTAGAAAGGGGAATGTGCATCCTGTAGTGTGTTCTCCTAGTTGCCAAAAGGGACATTTCTTTCACACAGACCTGAACACACATTAACCCCTCTCTACACACACTGAGCATTTGTAGGATTCAAACCCCTACTTAACTTCATTATGACACTCGAGACGCATGCATTAGTAGAGCACACTATTTGCATTACTAAGAGGTTTCCCTTGTCCTGCTGTACATATAGGGTGCTGACATCATCAGTGTTTAGAAAGGGGAATGTGCATCCTGTAGTGTGTTCTCCTTGTTGCCAAAAGGGACATTTCTTTCATACAGACTTGCACACACACTTATCCCCTTCCACACACACTGAGCATTTGCAGGATTCAAACCCCTACCTAACTATGTCATGACACTCAAGACAGATGCATTAGCGGAGTGCGCTATTCGCATCACTGGGAGGTTTCCCTTCTCCTGCTGTACATATAAGGTGCTGACATCATCAGTGGTTAGAAAAGGGAATGTCCATCCTGTAGTGTGTTTTCCCAGTTGCCAAAAGGGACATTTCCCTCACCACAGACTTGCACACACACCAACCCCGCTCACCCACACACACACTGAGCATTTGCAAGATTCAAACCCCTACCTAACTATATTATGACACTTGAGGGAAGCGCATTAGCAGAGCGCACTATCTGAATTAATGGGCATCTAGTCTGCATCCACAGTATTTATAGGGTGCTGACATCATTATTTCTACAGAGGTATGTACATCTAGTACTACCTGTCAGGTGGGGGATAGCATATATATGCATTTGCAGCCACCTACTTCAGAGTCAGATATGCACATCACACTGGAAGGTTATGTTCTATACCATGCTTCATGACCACAGGACCTGTAGCACACAACACAACCAGTCCATACCACCCCTCCCACATCCTGGACACACACTTTGCTTCCCTGGGAAAAGTGCCGAGATATGCAGGTGTTCACATACACCATTCCAGTTGTTAACGTCAGGTACAGGCATATTGTGTGTGGGAACTATTCAGGCCTCTACAATATTACCCTACAGCCACTACAATTTGTGAGTCCATGTGCTATGGCAAAACCACTCACTACAGCCACAAGGGGAAATACATATTGCACCTGACCATCTGCAACATGGGTACTCACTGTTCCACACCAGAGGTAGACCACCATTGTTGATATCTGACCATACCCACCTTTCCCTGGACATCCATATCCCATCCCCATCCCCAGGCAAGGTTGTCACTGCAAACAAAGTGTATTTATCAAAAGCAGACTTTACACTTGTGAAGACTGGGGTGGAAGACTTCAAAGGACCCATGCTGTGGGAGTATATAGGCCACTCTGCATTATCCTTGACAATTGCATTCTATGAGCATGTGGAAGGTTTGCATTGATCATGCTATCCCAAATATACCCATGACTGCTCCACAACAGGACACCTGTCAGGTGTACACCAGCCATATATGAGCTGTCCAACAGACAGAGTGAGCTAATACATTGCAGAGCAGTAGCCCATAGAGTGAGGACATCTCTGAACAGTACTGGCACGACACTTCAATCCCTCATAATCATCACAACACAGTGTTGACAGTGAAATTGTCCAGACAATGCAGATAAGGCTCCCCTCAGTCTGTTATTGACATCCACTTACTGTTAGAGGTCCTCAGCAACCCTCTTCCAGCACACACCAACAACATGGATGTGGCTTAGCAAATTCAAACCCTGGGATCACCACTGTGTCCCTGCTTGACAGAGGCACAGCACACTAGCCTCACACGGTGCCTTATGTGACCTACTTTACAGTGGCACAGTAGCCTACTGTACTGGGGAGGCAGACGCCAAGCACACTCTAGCTAAGCTGTCATTCCCTAGGGCAAACAGCCTACTGTTGACCTCTACACCCATATGTTTAATTGTCAGATGCACATTATGTGTTGCTGATAGACTGTTTGCAGGTCTTTATTGCCATAGCATTCCCTGTTTGTATGAACAACTTGTGTATCTGTGGAAGATGTTTGAATATGGGAGGGATCCACTATATCACGTATGTCTCTGTAGTCATTTAACTGTGTGCACTGGGCAGATTGCTGTAATGTGCTTGGTTCCTGGAAAAGCACGTACAAATACCAGATATGTGTGGCCAACTGCTAAACTGAGATTTGGCCTAAGTGTGTGAGCATGCCCAGTTCAGCCTTCCCATGGCATGTTGTCTGACACATGTGTCATTTATCAAAGTGTGCGAGCATGCCCAGTGTGAGCTTTCCATATGTTGAACTCTGCAGCCCACCACATTTGTGGATGAGTGCGAACTTCAACAATATCTCCCGTTTATGGTTGTGTGTTGTGTGTCATGTTGTGTAGTTACTGTCCAACTGCTTTGTGTTTGAACACAACAGGGATTATACTGTGCCTGCAGGGTTTGCATGGGATACTTTGCATACAGTTGTCAACATCCTTTCATACTGACCTAAAACTGTAGTACCGTATAGTGTACTGGTTCAGTACTTTCACTGTGGTGGACAGTATCCTGGGCTTTAGTCTTATCACTGCTTTACATTTCCATAGTGAGCACAACAGCCTGGTTAGGGGCCAGTTGTGCACATCTGACCATGTTGCATTATGTTCAGATATGAACTACTTAAATCAGGCTTGTCCAACATTGGTAGTGTATTCCACAACATAGGTGTACATTGGCAAACACTAGTGATGTGCCCTAGGCCATTTCTAATGCTAGTCGGAGAGTGTGTTTGTCCTTCGACACACATTGTAAGTGGAGATTGCCATGACATATGTCATGGTTAGTATACTGTGCTTCCGTCTACCTGTGACATAACAGTGATACCCAGGGTAAACCTACCATCTCCCATCCACTCATCAAGATTCCTCTTGAGGAGAATCGATGAGTGACTCTCTGGCTAACCTGTACTGGGAGTTTACTCATGAGTGGGGGTGACTTCTGTGTTATTGATCATGCAGTACAGCTTGTCCTATGTATGTCAGTGCTGGGGTTCAGGTCTCTAATGTGCATAGCTCACTGCCATTCAGATTGTACAAGGTGCAGCATGTTCATTGATTCCAGCTTGGACATGGCTTTATACATCAGGCACAGCTTGCCTCTGGGTGGCCAGTATGGCAGTGTGTGGAGCTGCAGTTTGTTTAATCAGGCAAAACATGGCATCTGTTCAAGCTCTTTGATACTCCTGGTGAGGTACTTTTGGGGACTTTACAGTTGATGGAGGTGTCTGCTGAGGTACATACCACAGGGGCTATTGTAGTGAATTGTAACGCTGATGAAGGATGACTGCAGAGCCACAATGACCTCCCCTTATCTAGATCTGACAACCTTCATGGTTAGGTGGGTATATGGTATGTTTCTGTAAACACTACAGCCACATGTTTGTCCAATGCAGGATATCTATCACCTTATGTCCCCAGGTCTCTCATTACATGTTAAGTACGTAATGGGTTAACACCTATGTGGTAATTGGTGGGCACTTACTGTATATCCATGGGGGTTGACTATACAATTTTCTGCAATTAGCTTGCTGACATGGCTATGGCACCAGTTGTCTGTTTATATGTGGCCCTTTTGTGGGATGCTTGTGTCAGCTGGAGGGTCAGATATGGTGGGCAGTTTGTAGTCCTCTGCAAACATGTTCAGACACAGTCCTTCCATGTTGGCCTGTACATATGGGACATATATACCAAATGAGGGAGGTCCCAGGACCAAGCCTTGTGGGATGCCACTTATATCTGGTTTGTAGTCTGACATGGCTGCAGCATGTCTGACCATGTCAGTTCTGTCCTTGGTCTGGTTTGCAACCCCTCTACTGACATAGGGGTTTATATTTAAGCTGGTGAGCATATCTATAATGAACACATAGGGTATTGTATGGAAGCCTTTGCAAGGTCCAGCTACGCTGTGTGAACCACATTGCCCTCATCAGTGACCTTAATGACTGTTTCAAATGAGTCAAACATGTTTAAGGGGCAGGATCTGAACTTAAGAAAGCCACACTGGGTAGGGTCCGGTGTCAGTAGGTCCCCAATATCTTTATGTCTGCGGTACATGCTGATCCTTTCCATAGCTGTGCAGACCAAGCTTGTCAGGATTCTGGGGTGGTAGTTTGCAGTATCCATTCATGCAACACCTTTGTTGAGAAGGACCACTGTTGTTGTACACTGCTCTTTGGCTACATATCCTGTGGTAAGGCTGACATTGAGCAGTAGTGTGATTTGGCATTCCATTCTTCTTGGAGTCCATGTTGGACTCAGCCCAGGACACCATCTCATACCATAGCTGCTGTGTGTTTTGCTTTGAAGATGCTGGCTGTTACCACAGCATCTGCAATGTCAGGGGGCCAGCAGTCTGCTGGGATGGATATTTTGCATTCTGGGGGGTAGGGTTGCACTGCACCTGTCAGGTTGTATGTTGGCAATATGTGTGTGTGTTTGGTATGTTGTTTGTAATATTGGTGTGATTCAGAGCATATCTGTGAATTCCCAACATGGTTTCTACCATCAGTTGAGAAAGCCTTGAGATTATCCTTAGTGTCCTGTACAATTTGTATCTTCATAGGTTCATACTAGGCTATCCACCCTAGGGCATTTGTAAGCCTAGCCAGAGTGTGTGTGGCTTTCGCCACCCCTTGCTATGTGACTATTATGGCCATTTATGATTTACTTTACTGTGCCTCTGTCTGGACGTGACAGAGTGAAGACCCCCAGTGTACATCTACGATCATCCATCCACTTGGCAAAATTCCTGTTGAAGAGTGTCAGTGAAGGGCTCTGCCTAACATGGAGTGGGATTCTGTTCCAGGGTGTGGGGAGCCGCTGAGTTATGTATCTGTCCCTCCAGCACATCCTATTTCATTATGTGTTGAGGTTGACATCTCTCACTCTCACAGCTCCAATGGCTTTGAGTTTTCTGGGGTGGAGCATGTCCATTGCTCCTGTGTTGGACATGGCCTTGTACAACAGACATACAACGCCTCTGTGTAGGCTGTATGTGACTGCATTCAGCTGGGGTGTCTACAGCCAGGCAGCATATGACATATATAGGTTCATAGGTTCATACTAGGCTATCTGCCCTAGGGCATTTATAAGCCTAGCCAGAATGTGCTTGGCTTTCGCCACCAATTTTAAATTTATTTTGCTATGCCCTTTTTCGAGGTTAGTATACTGTGCCTCTGTCTAACAGTGACGCAGAAGTGATACCCGGGGTAAACCTATGATATCCCATCCACTCATCAAGATTCCTCTTGAAGAGAGTCAATGAGGGACTCTGCCTAACCTGGACTGAGATTTTATTCCAGAGTGAAGGGAGCCTCTGGGTTATGAATCTGTCCCTCCAGCATGTTCTATTTATTTCAGTGCTGAGGTTCAAGTCTCTAACGCCGTAGAGCTTCGATGGGATTTGGATTTTCTGAGGTGCAGCATGTCCATTAATTCCGGGTTGGACATGGCTTTATATGTCAGGCACAGATCGCGTCTGAACAGGCGGTATGCCACTGAGTAGAGCTGGAGTTTCTTTAACCGGGCAGCATATGGCATCTGTTTGAACCCTTTGATCCTCTTGGTGAGGTATTTTTGGGGACTTTCCAGTTGCTGCAGGTGTCTGGTAAGGTACATCCCAAAAGGGGCATTGTACTCAATTATGGGCCTGATGAGGGATGAGTAAAGAGGCACGATTACCTCCCCTGATCTAGATGTGAATCCCTTCATGATTAGGTGGGCTATATAAAATGTTTTTCTAACCACTTTGGCCACGTGGTTGTCAAATGAGAGATTGCTATCAACTTGGGTCCCCAGGTCCCTAATTACTTCTTCTGTACTTAATGGATTACCACCTATGTGGTAATTTGTGGCACTTTTTTTTGCCAAAGGGGATGACTATACACTTTTGGCATTTAGCTTGGCCATTGCTCTGGCACCAGTTGTCTGTTTCTATGAGGCCCTTTTGGAGGATGCTTGTGTCGGCTGGAGAGTCGATTATGGCGCCCAGTTTGCAGTCATCTGCGAACTTGGTCAGCCACAGTCCTTCCATGTTGGCCTGTACCTCTGAGAAATATATACCGAACAAGAGAGGTCCCAGGTCTGAGCCTTGTGGGACACCACTTGTAACTGGTTTGGAGTCTGACATGGCTCCAGCAATTGTAACCATGTGGGTTCTGTCCTTGAGCCAGTTTGCAATCCATCTAGTGACATAGGGGTTTATATTTAAGCTGGTGAGCTTATCTATAATGCCAGAGTGGGGTATTGTATCAAAGGCTTTTGCGAGGTCCAGGTAGGCTGTGTGGACCACCTTCCCCGCGTCAATCGCCTTGGTGACTGTTTCAAAGAAATCAACCAGGTTTAAAAGGCAGGATCTGCCCTTAACAAAGCAGAACTTGGTAGGATCCAGTGTATGTAGTTCCCCAATATCTTTATTTATGAGGCCCATGATGATCCTTTCCATAGCTTTGCAGACCAAGCTAGTCAGGCTTATGGGGCGATAGTTTCCAGGATCCGTTGAGGTACCACCTAAATGGAGAGGGACCACTGTTGCTGTACGCCGCTCTTTGGGCACATATCCTGTAGTAAGGCTGAGATTGAACAGTAGTTTTATGTTTGGGTTTAGCTCTTCTTGGAGTTCATGTAGGACGCAGCCCGGGACACCGTCTGGTCCCATTGATGCTGTGTTTTTTGCTTTGGAGAGGGTGGCTCTTACCTGAGCATCTGAGATGTCAGGGGGGCAACACTCTGCTGGGATAGATTATTGCCCTTTTGGTGGGGAGGGGGGGGAGTTTGCGCTGAACCTGTCAGCTAGGATGTTGGCAATGTCTGTGGGTTCAGTGCATTTTTTGTCATTTTGGACTAATTCTGAGCATATCTGGGAATTACCACCCAGGTTCCTAACATAACTAAAGAAAGCCTTGTGATTATACTTAGTTTCCTGTGTAATTTTTCTCTCGAAGCTGGCCTTAGACAATTTTATGAGTGCCCGTAGTTTTTTGCTAATACTGATCAGTGATGTGAGACCCTTAATCCTCTTGGTGAGGTACCTTTGAGGTCTTTCTAACTGCTGCAGGTGTCAGGTAAGGTACATCCCAAATGAGGCATTGTACTAGATTATGGGTCTGATAAGAGAACAGTATAGGGGCACAATGACCTCTGTTGACGTGGATGTGAATCCTTTCATGATACGGTGTCCAATATAGACAGTCTTCCTAGCCACATTGGCAATGTGAGTGTCACATAACAGGTTACTGTCCACTTGTGTCCCTAGGTCCCTGATTACTCCTTCCATACATAATGGTTTACCACCTATGTGGTAATTTGTGAGTACCTTATTTGGTATTTGGTGGGACATTCACACTGTCCAGTGTCTTCAGGATGGCTGGGTGGGGATTGTGTGTGTGAGAGTGTGGTCTGTAGCATGCTACAGTCTGTACAGCAGTCTTGCCTACGGTTAGTTGCACATGGGTGGACTCCAATGCTTTGTGCATTGTCATTTACCTGGATGTATGGGTGTCTGTGCTGAATATGGATACTCACCCTCCTTTTATATTTTGGTCTAGGTTTTGGGGCCATAACGCATGATATGTGGTATAACCTGGTAGTGCTGGTGTGCTGTCAGGAGGCTTGCAGCAGGTTTCTATTCTGCCTGTGTAATTGACAGCTTCTAATTGTTTTCACCTGCTAGCTCCAGCAGTATTCCCTGCTAGCTTCCTACTAATTCTGTTGCTTCCTTTTTCCTTTCTGTTTCCTCAGGGGCGAGCAACGCGCATACCAGCAGAAACACGCTCACAGTGGCTTACACGCGCGCACACATGCTTACACGGTTTAGAATAATCTTATTCGGGTTAAAATGCGTGTACCAGTGCAAACAGTCTTAGAAGTCTGCCAACACGCTCCCACATGCTCAGTCTGTCTTACACATGCGCACACATGCTTACACGGTTCAGAATCTGCTTATTCGGGTTAAAACACGCGCACACCAGTGCAAACAGTCTTACAAATCTGCCAACAGGCTCCCACATGCTCAGTCTGCCTTACATGCACGCACACTGCCCTACTCGCGCTTCATGGCGAGCGCACGTGCGCATGCACGCCCAGCAAGAAACTTTGGTGTAAGCAACAGTGTACACCTTCCATTTCTTGACTTTCCCATGCTTATCTTGTGGCACTCCTCTTTCCATGATATGTGTCTGACATCTGTCATGTAACACTGACCTCCAAGGAACTGCATTTCTTTCTGCCAATCCCCCCTGTAATGTCACCTATCTCCTACTCTATTCCTCCCCCTTATGTATCTCTTACACTACTCAGAATGTGCTCATTTGCTATGTGACTGTGGGATCCAGTATCCTAACACTCATTTACAACAGATTGCCTACTAATGCTTAGTTACATGTCTTACACTCAGCTTCCCCTCTTAGCAACCACTAAACGGTAGCCATGTTGTTTTTGGTCTGCTGGTCCCTGCATTGTAAATCCATGTATTGCATAAAACACACATTTGTGGGTTTATAACCTTCTTTTTTATGTTTTACATAGCGCAGCACATTTGCGCGGGGCTGCGCTAAATATTTATTTTTCATATTTGCATCAGGGTACCTTGCCAATGGCCACATATTTGGCCATTGGCATGCTGCCTGACACATATGCACCCTTTATTTGGAGCTGACATGGCTCCATTGTGATTTCTGCTGAACCATACTCAGTTGTCAACTGAGTACATTTCTGCAGCTAAAACGGCTCTTACACTGGCTGCTTTGGGCTTCGTGGATCGCTAATCTACCTCATTTGCATGCCTTTCGGCTGCAAGTGAGGTGATTAGCATATCCACACCCACTCCATGTAAGAGACGTTTTAGCTGGTCTCTTACACGGACTTTAGGGCTGTTCCTGCATCGCGAAGGCTGCATGGAGTCTTACACTACTCTTAGACTCCATGCAAGCCTTTGTGAATCCTATGTCAAAAATGTACTAAGACAACAAACTATGGTTTAACTCTATGCAATAATTACATGTTTACCAACATATCAGGAATGGACATCAGCAATCAAGGGACAGAGTGATATCTTAGCAGTCAAAGAAGAAATATTGAAGTGTTCATAAAAAAAATAATGGAATATTAACAATAATTCCATAAATAAAATTTTAATTTAGACATTTTAGATTGCGAATTGAATGTGTAACATTATTTTTAGGATCAAGTTAATTGAAGATATCATTAGGAGCAAAAGAAAACTCCATGCTACTAACATTTCTAATACTTTAATACTTGCCAACATGTAAGTAAACGTATGTTGTAACTTGAAGTGTGACAGTTTAATAAAAATTTTAAAAGTGATGATGGAGAGGAAAGCTATTCTATAAATTAATCTTTCCACTCCAGAGGAATAACATGTATTTTCTTCACTGAATAACCTCACTGAAAAGTCATTATTTCACTGGATATGTGACTTTTTCTTGATAACACATGGTTGATTTAACAGTACTTAATATGAGCTGTTCTTTTAATTCAAGAGAGAGAGAGAGAGAGAGTAGATGACAGTTGCTCATAAATGTTTCTGATGAAAATGAGTAGACCAGATATAGCAGATCCACTGGCTCACTCATTTTCAAAGAACAAAACTTATGGTTTGTTCAGTGTATTATACAATTTGTAGTATGAGGAAGGAAGGAAGGAAGGCATCTCTTTATTTTCTGAGATAAACTGCTCATAAATTCTAAATTTGTTCTTCCGTGAGAAAATTGAACTTCTACTTTTTCTAAAATATTCAGATTTTTTTAAAATAAATGCATCTGTGTTGCTGTTTCTTGTAACCACATTGTCACACTTAAGAGAGCATCCACAATCTATGCAAAATTATCGATGATCTAGTTCATTCTTTGAACTTTTGATGCAATAGTTGCTTGAAGATCTTGACCATTTTTGGTTATGTCCAAGATAGCAGCCATGAAGGCATTGTAGTCCCTTTTGTTCCTGTTCCCAGTACAAGCTTATTTAGCATTTAGGAGACCGCTGCTGCTGTAGTTTAGTTTTAAAATCTTTGATTTTGTTAGATCAGCATATAATTATTCAAGCATGTCTAAAACAAACAATCATCTAATACAGAAATCTATTGAAAGGCATTCCTGTATTCTTTTTCCTAGTCAAGGTCAAAGAAGAAGCTATTTTAATATGAAAAATAAATATATTTGGTATGGAAATCCTTAGTACAGTGCTTTTCTCCTGTTACATTCCTGGAAGCCCAGGGGTTCAATAAATACCTTAAACGTTCTAAAAGCTGTTGCATAGCCGCTGCTTTAAGACTACAGTACAGAACTGAGCTAGCATGTTTGTTAGTGACATGTCTTCTCTATACTCTTCTACCCCCAAGTCTCCTGCTCCATCCTTCCTACTCTCACCTGGGGAATCTACATTCCCCGCCACCTCCTCATTCTTCACACTTTCAATCATTTCTAGACCGTCTCCTGTGATCAGATTTTAATCTACTACATCAGTTGCTGGCTAGAAAGAAAAAATAATAAATAAGTAAAAAAATGAAAGCTTAAGAAGATGCAGATTTTATGCAGCTCTTCTCTAGTTTATGTCTTTAGTGTGAAACTACTTTCTAAAGTATACAGAGCTACTGGCCCACTAAAATTTATGTCTGTATGTTGAATTATGCTCATCATCTGCCTTTGCTTAAAACAATAATCTGTATCTGCACTTTTTTGTACTATCTGCAATGACTCTATTACTAAACAGATTTTCGAAATACTACTGTTTGTCTTTTTCTTGATGTGTATAAACTTTTACAAAATAAATCTTTATCTCATATGTATCATTTGAGCTTTTGTTATTGGGCCTCGGCTGAAAATGTGACTCTGTGTCCTGTCAAAGATTCCTGGCAAGCTAATGCAATCAATAAATAAATAAACACGCAAACAAAATTAATAATTACAATATTCAATTTTACTCTTTTAAAGGTTTTTTCTTTTTTACTTGTATTGCATTTGACACTACACAATCCTGTATTATTTTATGCATCTGTCATTTTTAGGGGAAGGCTTTTCACATTTATCATATATATTATTTAAGTTAGTGAGGTTTAACACACTTCAGTTATGGTTTTTAAAGACATTTATTAGATTGTTAGGAGAACCTAAGTATTTACACACACTGACATTGTTTTATACAACTGTGAGAGTCTTTGGTTGGAACATAGTTCATTTTGCAGTTTTTAATGTGGTGTGCAATGGGTTACTATTTAAGATGGGTAATTAGATGTAAATTAATGTTAATTAACATTTATTAACAGGTATATAAAATGAGGGCATTAGAGGAAGCAATATGTTCTGAGGAAGCTTTGTTATTATATGAAGTGAAAGCGCGCTCAACTTGGATCTGTGTGGTTTTCGTTTTGTGACCTGAGCAGTATTGGCTTTTAAAACGTGGAATAAAAAGTTGGTTGAACGTTTTGTTTCATTCCTGGTTTCTGCCTTGGCTTGATTTTCTTGGTTTCGTGCACTTTTTCTATTGACTTCTTGGTTTTGAGGTGCTATGGCAGAGCGAGCGGAACCGGACTTTTTTTGGATACACCAGCAGTATTGAGAGATGTTTCGGGGGATGACAGCACACCTGTTATGAGAAAAGAATTTCAGCAGGTGATTGTGCTGTTAACCCAGTTATTGAATAATACCTCCAACAGGACTACTGTCCTTTTAAATGAAGACTTGTTTGAGATAAAAGGTTACACAATAAGGAATTCTACCACTAAAAAAGGTACACACAAATGTGGTTCATGTCGACAATGTGAATACATCTTACTCCAACAGGGCATCTATATTCCTTCTAGAGAATACAAGTTTTCTTCATCGGGACATTATAACTGTGGTACAAAGGGCATTGTGTATATTGGGATATGTATGGTTTATAAAAGTTTTTATATAGGCAAATCTACCCGCACTCTAAGAAAAAGAATTTACGAACACACATTCGAAATAAGTAAGGGGAAAGAGTCCAACGCCTTTTACATTTATTGACATGCAAAAACATGAACATCAAATTTGCGGTTATTGAACAGGTTATGTTAGATCTGAGTGGGGGCAACTGGGAATCCTGAGTGGAATTTAGGGAATTATATTGGCAACTCAAACTGGATGCCAGTAAACCCCCTGGGCTTAATGACAGCATTAGTATACAGAGTGTGTTGACATTAAGACAAGCTAAGTTATAACAGCAAGTTATCAGAAATGTACACACGATATAATACGGTCACTCTACACTGAAGTTTAGGGTAGTAGCTTGGTCATCTCCCTTATAAACAACAAGGAAGATAAAGAAATTTGGGTTTATTGACCAATATACAGCTTTTTTACAAGGTTTAGGTTTGTTAGACACATGCTATTTAGTTGGATGTGTATTTTGAAAAAAATCATTTAAAGGTTTTTTTCTTTTTTACTTGTATTGCATTTTACACTACACAATCCTGTATTATTTTATGCAACTGTCATTTTTAGGGGAAGGCTTTTCACAGTAATCATATATATTATTTAAGTTAGTGAAGTTTAACACACTTCAGTTATGGTTTTTAAAGACATTTATTAGATTGTTAGGAGAACCTAGGTATTTACACACACTGACATTGTTTTATACAACTGTGAGAGTCTTTGGTTGGAACATAGTTAATTTTGCAGTTTTTAATGTGGTGTGCAATGGGTTACTATTTAAGATGGGTAATTAGATGTAAATTAATGTTAATTAACATTTATTAACAGGTATATAAAATGAGGGCATTAGAGGAAGCAATATGTTCTGAGGAAGCTTTGTTATTATACGAAGTGAAAGCGCGCTCACCTTGGATCTGTGTGGTTTTCGTTTTGTGACCTGAGAAGTATTGGCTTTTAAAACGTGGAATAAAAAGTTGGTTGAACGTTTTGTTTCAGTTCCTGGTTTCTGCCTTGGCTTGATTTTCTCAATTTTACTCTTCCTGATGATGCATTTAAAATTCCTTCAGACCTGATTATACTCCACATTTTGACTAATGGTAGGTTTTTATTTGAACTGTGTAATTTTCTCTTACTATTATAACGTTTGTTTATCTGGGAGTCCTACCATAATGCTTTATTCTTGAAATTCCAACCATACTTGTACCCAGTGACTATTGCCTTATCTTTATATTGGTTCAGATGGCTAGGAGAAGTCATCAGTAAATGTACTATCATTAGAGATTAGGTCACTCAGCTGGGGATTTAATGTTGGAATAGTCCCTGAATGTTGATTAATTTGTAGTCAATTTGCAACTAGGTTTGAGGAAAAATGTATCATTGTGATGGTCATATTTTATCAAGGAGA
>NC_056741.1:82395473-82425806 GCF_019279795.1 Protopterus annectens
AGGGAGTGGGTTACACACTGTATTCCAAAAGCACTGGACTGACATGATAAATTCATGTGTGGCAGTTTCTTATGCTTTTGTTTGCCATCAAATATCTGAGATGTATGTCACAGTTATGCAAATGGCTGTAGTTGGTGGTCACATCTCTGTATATGTGCATGTGTGGGGGGTAAAATAAATTACTGTAGCCAGTTAAGGGGTTGTCTGTGGATGAAAGTGACTGATGCTATTGGCTTTTGTTCACTTTAAGCTATTATTACTCAGGCTTTGTAGATGTAGTATGCACTTATGTGAATCCAACTGGAATACTTGGTATTTGCTTTTAATACAATCATATACCCAGTGTGCCCAGTCAATAAAGTGGCTGTAATTCCTGAGTAAAAAGTCAAAATCAAAGTGAACTTTATCATCATGTAGACTTCACACAACAGTGCAAACTGAACAAAATTTCATTTCTCCAGATTCAATGTGCAAAACATCACAAGAAGCATTACAACAGACATTACTACATCACAGCAAACCATTGCAGACATAACACCCAAAACATTTTATGAATCTAAAACAGTACATTATTGCACAAAATTATCATATTTATTATATTTAGAGTATGGAGACTATCTGTGATAATATCTGTGTGGGTGGGTGGGAGGGAGGTCCTGTGTATCTAAAAGGAACATGTTGGTTATATTTTTTTTCACTTTACATCACAATATAACATCAGTATTATACTCAGTAAGTGGCTGTCTGTGGTAACCTGGGCAGGATGTGCATGATATGTGTGATTGCAAGTGATCATTGGCAGAGTTTTATATCAAGTAGTGTTGCTGTCTGACAATATTTGGTTCTCTTGGTTGGGCTTTTGGCTGTGATTCCTTCTGTGTGGAGTCTGCATATTTACCAGATATGATTTATATATCCTTGCAGACATGTTTCTTCTCAGTTTATTGGGTAACTACTGTTTTGTTAGCTTTGAAAACTAAGCTTTTAGACATAGATTTGAAAATTAAACTTTAGACGCAACTTATTTTTCCTTGAAAGAAAAAAAAAGACCAAATTTTTTCTTCACTCAAGATTTTTTTCAGGCCATCATTAACTCCAAAGGTTGTAAAAAAGCTCAGAGATATACTTCACCGTATCTAGAAACCTATGTCTCTTGGGGTCTCATGAGCATCCATCCTTAGTTTAATCTACTTCCTCCAAACTAATTACAGTGGAGTCTTGGTCAGTTAATGCATGTTTAAAATCGTGGAGTGGGGAGTAAGACAAGGTTTGAAAAATAAAGGGATCTGTCTTGATGGTGTGGAGCCCGGATCAAGGAAAACAGAGGATGGCATTGGGGAAGTGCAGGGGAGATTAGTTTATACTGGAAGGGGCGATGGAGTCATTTTTCTAGGGCTGCATTTCACCTAAGCCAGATCTTCTTGATTGCAGGTTAACATTTGAGGTGTATATAGTCAGTACAATGGGTATAACAAGAGGGTACATACTAAGGCAGTCTGTGGATGAAAGGGAATGATACCATCTATTGTCTGAATACAGTTAATGGTCACCGACTTACAATAATAGATCCTCACCCATTCCACTGATTCCTGCACGCCCCATCTGGTTTTGAAGTCAGCAGCTGTCCATAAGTAACTTAACTTTATCTAAAAAAGGCACTACAGGATAGAAAAGGTGTTTGCCTATATATGGCAGCACTGAGAAGAAATGCAAGGACCATCCTTGGTAGAGCAAGCCAGCTTGTCAATCATAATGTCCCATGCTGACACACACTGGATCGCTCTTTAATGACACTAGTTAATAGGATCATTTTTTAAATCAATTATTTTTGATTAACATTGTGATATCATTCTCAAAGAAGACAGGATACTGCTCAAGGCAAGTGTTTTACCTGCC
This sequence comes from Protopterus annectens, assembly GCF_019279795.1. Classification (NCBI taxonomy): domain Eukaryota; kingdom Metazoa; phylum Chordata; order Ceratodontiformes; family Protopteridae; genus Protopterus; species Protopterus annectens. The sequence continues at coordinate 82,397,370 of NC_056741.1, forward strand.
TTGGACATATGCATATAGAGCATAACTATCTCTATCTCCCTAAAGTTAGAACTTGTAAGGTCATCTTACTCTAATGTGAGCAACATGAGGAGCATTGTCAGGCTTTGGGTGGAGGAACCTAAGGGTACTTGTAACATTTTGGACCCTGGCACCAGAAAGAGACAGGTGACCATGACCCTATCCCTGCATAGCTTGGTGAGTGTCACATCAGTGTTATTATCTGTGGAGCTAACTGTTGCTAATACGTTATCATGTGTGGCTATAGACTTAGCAGCCTGTATGGGAATACATATTGAGCCATGGTGACTTGCTTTCATTGTGGGTTAAGGTGCAAGAAGCACATGTTAAACTGGGTGCTCCTTAGTGGTTAGGGTTATTTCAGATGAGGTCTGGATGGCTTAGGTAATGATTTCATAACAACCTTAGTAAAAATGGATATACTGTTAGATGGCTGCAACAACAAATTTTACAAGTATTTACATCTCTGAAAAGGAGTATTAGTAAATGATTAAAGTGATTACCAGTAAGCATGAAGCAGTTGCTAGACTGCCTCAGAGAACCAAATGTGAGCAGTTTAGCAAATGAATGGGACAGAGCAATCTGGGAGCTCATGACAACAAAGAGCGATACGTGGCCAGATACTAGCGCCTGTTTTACTGGTGAACTACTAGAGAGATTAAGTAGGGAAGAATCAAGTATCCTCCAGTTAAATTAATGAACTCGTTCAGAAAATTAATTTCTTACTTGAAAAATATCAGAAAAGCAGTGGAAAACAGAGAGAATAGTAGTTGCATCCAGTAATTCCAAGTCAAAAGTATGACATTATCCATTAAATTGTCGTTGGATTAGAAGTAAAATACAACTTAGTACATGCTATTGCACTCAGCACAGCAGGTCCAGACCCAGACGAAATAAGAATACACAATTCCATTTAGCTTGGCTAGACTGCAACAGGCTAAGTACACCATATCTCAGCAGTGTAAATCACCAGCCTTTGCAGCTAAGTTTCATATGTAATAGGCAAAAATTCACTCTAAGAGGGAAACTATCAATCAGCAAAAAGGAAACAGCAAATGGTTAATTAGTTATAAATACTCAGGACAAGAAGCAACCAATTCAGGAAGGCAGGAACTGACCCATTACTCCTCACAATTGGATAAACAGCAACAACCACAAGGTCCCAAATCATCCAAAGTAAACCCCAAGACACTCGTAAGCTGACTGGTCCAATCCAGATGAAGCAAGATCAGATAACAATATCTAATTGTAGAAGTAGATCCTAACCAAGAAAAATCAAGGGCAATATAATGAAAATGAAGTTAACACAGCAAGACCCCCTGGCATATTTCATCATTTGTGTTCAATATCTTCGAGATAAAAATGGAAACCACCAATGGACTTCAGAAGAGATGTAGTTAGCTAGCACCCTGTGTGGTCCCTCTGTCTGGCACAAAAATGAAAAGAAAAAAGCTCTTCATTCCTTTTTAAACTGTAGCAAACTTCTTGTTACATGTATAGCATACAGGAGCTACTGTTTGTTCCACACGCTGAGAGTTAATGTGGTTCACTTCTAACTGCAAGTGCAGTACTAGCATACATTTCTGAATGCTGGTAATAAACTGAACACCAGTTTGCATCTGCCTGTCATGCCCCCCCTAACACTTTGCACCTGGGGTGGCTGCCTCCTTTACCCTACTCTAACTATGCCATGGGATACCAGTATATATTCACTGAAAGTACAGGGTCCTAAAGTTATATTAATGCCAGTAAACTGTGGTTCATGTATCTGAAATACTAAGTAACAAGGTAACCCTGAAAGCAGAAATAGTCACTTTCCAGCATAGCCATGCTTTGGGTGAGGGGCTGTCACATCTTGAAGACAAAGACCAAATGAAAAATCTAGACTGGTTGTTGCAACATTATGCACCTCTAGTCTTTCTGTCCTAGCATTTAATACCTTTGACAGATAAATCCAGAGTCTAACATGGATAAATAATCAGTGGCAATACTTAATGCTTGATCAGCACTGGCTTATCATCTTATTGTCTATGCTAAGAATCTTACATAAATTGATTCTGTAAGATACTTTATTATAAATAATATTTATGATAAGTCACCAACTCTGTGAGTGAGTGAAGGCCATGGACTCTGAGACTCTGAAGTAAGAACATAAGGCATCAAATAGTGCTAGGGTATGTGCAGTGTTAGATACTATATAGGAAACCCTAAAGACATAATAATTACTAACCTCATGAGCCTAGATGCACGCAGAAAATGTACCAAAAGGATCTGACCACATATCTCAGATTAAAATTCAGCCACAAATGACACAAAAGTCAGTAAACTGTTTCCATACACCACCTCAAGGTAAACATGCAAGGGTTTCTATTAGATGACCGAAGACGCATTCTTTCGAATACATCTTGGTCGAACTTGAAAAGATGAAAAGGCAAAATGATGAAGCAGCATATAAGCAAATTCTTTCCCTGGAAAAAAAATCATTTGGCCGCGTCCATTACTTTGCCGTTTTCGTCACTGTAGTGTGATATTGGAGTTCGTATATTTAAGAAGGAGGGGTGTGTGAGGGGTGAAGCCCCCCACTTTATGTTATGTTTTACATGTTTTTTTTTTTTTTTTTTTTTTTGTGGAACAGCGATTTTTTTCCCTTGGAAGAAAATTGTTATTCTAAGCATTCGAGTTTGTAAGCTTTCACTTACATGGGGTCGATAAATCATGGTTCACTTTTCTTAACATTCGATGATTTGATATAGACCCACCTACATGCAAGACATTATCAGCATGAAACTAAAACTTATTCTTAAACTGGCAAATGGAAATACTCGTAATGGTTGGGTAATCTTTATTAGTCAGAGGAAACACTTAAAAGGGTATTTTATAACCTATCTTTAAGAAGTTGTACTGTTAATGTGAGGTTGTGGCAAACCTAACTTTCAACTTTCCCTTATTTTGTAGAAATTCCCTAATTTTTGGTTCATATTTTTGCCCTGTCTCTAACAATATGTTTTTTTTTTTGTAAATCGCTGATGGTTACAGTCAGTAAGTCACTAATGTTTGACTTTAAAGTTTCATACTGTTTATTGAGAGAATGCACATTGGTACACTCTGCACAACCAATTGTTCTGTTAACTTTTAACTGGATAAGGGTAATATTTAAAAAATGCCCTTGATTTTTTGCCTTTGTCCCCCATTATTTTGTGCCTTTGTCCCCCATTATTTTGTGACTTTGCCACATATTTTTGTGTAAAGAAGTTGAGGGTTATGTGGGCAGGGGATGCAAAATAATCAAAATAACAATCCTGCATTCTAATTAAAAATATGGAATCATTTTATTATATTTAAGAGACCCTGAATATGGGTTGAACACTGCCTGTTTCACTCTGATATATAATGTGAGACCGTAGACGTCAATACCTTAAACATTTGTATAAATGCTGTTAATCAAAAAGGAGGATTGAGTTTATCAGCCCTGACCTTCCAACCTTAGTTATGAGAAGTAATTCTGACTAAAGCATGGCTATGGAATCCGCCTGTAAAATATATAATCATCCAAACAGACTCAGTGGCTTGCACACATGTCCTGGACAGCATACATTGAAATTAAGTGAATTTTGTTTTTCTCTTTAGGTAGAAAAGAAAAATCATTTAAGTATTATAATTTACACACTGTAGTTCTACAGACAATATATGTGCATCAAGATATAGGTTTCAGATATAATTCTTATAGTGGTCAACAAGAACTACATCCAGTTGTGTTTTTAAGAGGGAATTTGCTTGTTACTATAAGACAGTATGACTAATAAAAATATCAAGTCCTTCATCTATCTACATTAAATGGTGTAATAAAATGCAGTTTTAGTTGATTTAAAACACAGAGCTGTTGCTTAGAATGGTGATTCTAATGGTAATTAGGGCTGAACCTGTGCTGGCTACATAAAAACATAATTTACATTAATGTTGACTGTTGCGCAACACAGGCAGATCTGAACAATCTAATGATGTTATTATTGAGTCATTTAGCAAAATGTTTAGTGCATAAGGAAATATTTTCTCCCATACTGTAATACTGTCTTTGGTTTTCCAGATATAATTTAAAACGTAATGGAAATGACCATAATATGAACCAAAGTAAAATACATGCGGGCAAGGCACATCTGGTACTCAATGAAGTTTAAAATGAAATGGAACTAAGAACATATGTTAATGTATAGTCTAGTCTGAAGATATCATAAAGGAATCTCTTACCAGAAATGTTTTCTTTCCATCATATAAATACAACTGTTCAGTTGTTTAATCAGCTATTTTTATTCACTGAACTGATTCAAGAATCTGCCAGGATTTGCATGTTAATTCTTTAAACATGTTGGATATTACTACACATACCTTTCTCCGGCCCTGATGCCATCTCTAATGTTACTTTTTCAGTCTGAACTTGTCCTAATGCACTGTATGTGTCCTCACTTGAAAACCGAAGCCCTTCATATGCCTTTTCTGATTCCATAGTATTTTTTTGTTTGAAAGAACAAGTGAACAGGAGACCTCAAAAGACACTGTACTCCTTCAATCTTCTTAACTGCTCATATTATAGAAACTTTTAGCTCACATTTGAATTATGGGTAGGGTTACAAAATAGAGAAGTTGTCAGACTTGCTCGGATGTGTTAAAAAAAGCTGATACATTAAAACTGAAAAAAAAAATGCAAAGCACATGCCTAAGACATCAAAATGAAATGTGTGGTCTCTGTTGACAAAAAAATATATATTTTTTTCAGATATTGTATAATATATCTGATCACTAGGGATGATATCTTATATATTTGTAATGGTCTTTTGCAGAAAAAAACATAATTGTAAGCTTTTAAGAGTACAGTGTTCATGTAAATCAAATGTCAGATATATTCCACTAATCATTTACATAGCAGAAATCATACAGACTAAAGGTACAAATGACCGATCATTTGGTATGTCACATGATTTTCATAGAAAGACATTCTGAAATTTGCTTTTAAAAAGAAATTGTTTACATTACCATATAACAGATAAGCTGTTATAGTTGAAAAAGGACAAAAACTAGAAGAGTAAGTACAGCTCTAATTAACATTAAATAAATGCAGGAATGTACATTTTAAAACTAGAAAAGTAAAAGTGTGCAATGGATGTTAATTTTCATCCATACCCCCCTGGAGGGACTGCATATGCAATGCACAACTGCAAAGTTCCAGGTAGAGTATTTAGGGGAAAAAATGATGCCCCTCTCTATGGTACACAGCTCTGAAAGTGTTAAGTCATGAAGTATTAGGAGAAGAAATGGAGCCTGAAATCTACTGGACTCCAACTGTAGGCATAACAAACTCACAACCCCTTGAAGGTTGATGGTCTGCTCATCATATGGTATAATATAGCTGAGCAAAATACTATCCTTAAGAGAAGTAAAACATAATAAAATGCAAAGGATATCAGCATCACAGTCCCATACTGTTACCCTACCCATTACCCAAATACTAGGATGTGATATAACAGGATAGATGGCCACACACTCCACCATAGCATTACTCTCAGGAAGAGTATCCCGAAGACTAACTAACCTATCCCTTCATTCCCATATTATGTGAATACATGGAGACTGAGGAAAATACCTTAATGAATTGCATGTTATTGTGCATGCAGAGTAGGGGATGAGTTTATTTTGATAGGCTTAAATGCTTATATAGGGTGATAATAGCAGGTGTCTGTGTATTCAAAAACTCATAGACTTAAGTAGGGAAACAGTATTCATGTAATGTAATAGAACAGAACATCACCACAGAATGCATGTTTTTTATATATAGTTTCAATTGCTACATTCGGATCTTCATCTATTTGCAAAGTATTCTTCTTTTCCTGGTGCTGTATTTATCCCCATCGTTAGGTATACTATGCAACCTTTGATCATGGCAGTTAAAGCAACATAAATCAAACCAAATGAAAAAAAAACCCATTCTTACACAGTCATGTCTGTAGCACACAAAGTATGTGATTCATAACCCGGCACATGGGATTATCATCTTTATGTGCAGTCTGAGGTTGGCTGACTAGTATACATTTCTGGACCACATTCAAATAAACATCAAGCAAAACATGAACCCTGTGTTATACACTGATTATTAACTTTTTACTCTTTCCAAGTGTTCTTAAGTCTTTTTTGTAACTTTAATATATTTAACTGTGTTTTCTCTTCATTCTGCAATGGGAAGCAGCGTAATGAATTCCGTCAAAGCACAGAAACATGTTCAAATACATTTACTAACCTTCTATATTAATGAAACATGAGAACAAGTGTACATCTCCCAGAAGAAGTACAAACGTATTAGCATGCAGACTCAAGAATGTACAATGGCACAAGGTACAATACATCTTTTGACAGTGTATTTCATGCAGACTTCATAGCTCGCATGAAACTGTATATCCTTTCCCTGCCCTTTTCAGTGCCATTAGGTCATGGGATGCCTGATGAAATTCTGAGGATTGTACATGCATTCCTTAGAATATATGAACTGAAGTTTTCATTGTAGAAAAATATTTACTAATTCTGAGGCTCTGGTATCTGTCTGTATTCCCCAACTCCCAGGTACAATGATCTCAGAGATAACATACATTCATGGCTACTCAGGTGCTCACATATTAGTAGCGCACAACACACCTTGTCACTGCCACTTGCTCAAAAAAGCAACTGCTCAAAGAAGTCACACAAGCACAACCTCCTCCTAGTGCATAGTGCTCCCTGTACCTGACCCTTTACAACTGTATAACCCTACCAGATCCTAAACTCTAAGCCTAAAAGTCCCATCCAGTTCCCAGCCTATGTCTACAGCATTTCCTTTATCTCCTCCCTCAGAGTCTGTCTGACCCTCTCAAGTACCCTATAAGGGGCCTGCTTGATAGGCCTTTGGGGTCCTGTATCCACATGGTGCTGCACCAGGTGGGTGCACCCAGGTTTCACAATGAACATGCCCCCAAACTCCTGTAGCACTGCTCAGATATCTTGAACCTGGGTAGGGGATAGCCACTGGGACATTGCTACCCCTTCCACTGAGCTGAGAGTCCAAGCCTCACTGAAAACATTGGTTACTAGATCCACCTCAGACTCCTGCTGCCATCTATTGCAAATACTCAGCACCAGGATCTCCCTATTATGGTAAGGTTCCATCATGTTAACACTGGACAATTCCTGCCCTGCCTCCTGCCTTGAAGTTATACCATGTAGTTAACATCACTGACCTTCATTACCATTTGCAAGAAACCCTATCAAGCTAGGGTTTATATCACATCATTGAACGTTTAATAGTTTGAATCACTTAGCATCGAACTTAAGTGATCAAACCATTAAAATGTTGAAATGATGTGAATGGCAGTTTTCAATGGGGACATTAAACATTAAGGGTGTAGGCAGTTCTGGCACCTCGCTACTTAAATATACCAACTCAGAGATCGTGCTACAGTGTAGGAAACGGAAATCTTCCATTTATGCACTGTAGTGCACTGAAGTGCGATCTTGGAAGTGGTATATTTAAGTAGCAGGGGGGTGGGGGTGCAGGGGGTCTTGCTCCCCCTGCATGGAGCAATTTGTTTTTGATTTACACTTCACGTGTTTTTTTTTTTTCAATTGCGAAGTATTATGGCTTGATCATTTACGTTCGATGTTTTGTGATTCGAACTTGTAATAATTTGAAATTATGATATAATCCCCCAAGCTGCCTTCAATGGGAACCATCTCCTGCTGTCCCACAGCATACACTCTAGCTTGAGCATTCCTGTCATACCAGACATTTTTCTGCTGTTGGGCTCCTGCCAGGTTCTCCTGGACCAAGCAAACGAGCTCACTCAGACTTGTCCTGAGGTTTAGGACATATGCCACAACAGACTCTTTGTGGGATTCACAATCACCCTCCCACTCATCATGAATCAAATCTAAAGGGACCCCTCACCCTATGTCCAAACAGCAACTCAAAGGGTGAGAAACTTGTGGACTGCTGGGTTACCTCTCTGTATGCAAATAGATGGGGCAAATATTTGTCCCACTCTCTCTTAAACTGGTCTGCAAATGCCCATAACATGGTATTTAGTACAGAGTTTAACATCTCCACAAGACTATTAGTTTGGGGATGGTAGGGGGTGGTCTTTAGGTCATTCACCCCACAGTGCTTCCACAGACAAGCCAGCAGGTCTGGCATGAAATTGGCACTGCTGTCAGTCAGTATTTCTCTTGGGAACCTACCCTGCTGAATGTCTCTAGCAAAACATTTGCCACCTTCTCTGTCTCAATGGAGGACAGAGCCATTGTCCCAGGGTATCTGCTAGTGTAATCAACTACCACTAGGATATATTTCTTCCCTGTGGGACTTCAGGTACTCAGAGGCCCCACAGTATCCATAGCTACAATCTGAAATGGCTCCTCAATTAAAGGCAAAGGCATCAAAGGAGTTTTGACCTTGTTTCCTGCCTTGCCTACTTTTTGGCACTGCTAATAAGTTCTGCAGTACCCTGTAACATCCCTTGTAATCTCCATACAGTAACCCTTTGTTCCAGTATACAGATTCCCTTTTTTAGAGAGAATCAGGTGCCCTCCTAGCTACCTCCCTCAAGTCTATTAGTGTAGGATCTGAGAGCTGAGCCTGTCTTAGGTCTACTTTTGTGACTCTTCTCAGCTTCCTTTCCACAGGAAGTCTGGTATCCTCTGACAGTGGTGGCTCACTGTCAGCCTAGGTAGTGCCACTCACCTCTGCCCTTGCAGTCACTCTGTCCAAGGGAACATCAGTACCTACCAATAGCTGTGACTCACCTTCAGGATTACTGCTACAGAGTAGTTCCCTCCTTGGCTTCAGGTGTGGTGTCTGTCTGAATCTTCCCCAAGCTACCTGACCCACATCTCTGTTTCCATGCCTGACTGCATCTAACTGCATGCATACTAGGTACTGTATTATTAAAATCATTCTCTATCAAGACATCTGCAGGGGTATCCTCAAACACAGCTACTTGCTTGATTCCTTTTCCTCCCTCCCAGCCAAGGTGAATCTTATCCAAAGGCATTTGGAATGGGGTCCTTCCTAAAGCTCTGACTGGAGTGGACTGCCCAAACAAGTACTGCTCCTCTTTAACCACTGCAGGCTTCACAGTGATCATGTCAGAGGCTGTGTATCTTTTAGCAGTGGCTTGTTTGCCATCCACTAAGATAGGATGCAACCTCTTGTGATAGTTTGGTACCCCTGTTGTCCCCAGACACCTTAACACTAGCATAAGGGTTTTTATTAGATCACCAAAATGGCAAAACAGTGAATGCCATTTCAGTGACACATAAAGAGCAATCTACAACTTTGGTGAACATCCAGAACATAGATTTCTTTCCTAGGAAAAAATCTCTTGGCTGTCATGGTGTAATTGCTCTTTTCCCCACTGTAGTACGATCTTGGAGTTGGTATATTTAGTTAGGGGGTGTGGGGGGCACAGCCCTCCCACATTGGGGGGTGTGGGAGGCGAAGCCCTCCACTTTGTAATGTTTGGTATGGTGTTTTGTGTGTGGTTGGCCTACCGATTTTTTCTATAGGAAAAAAATTGATGGTCTCGCCCTTTGTGGAAGTTGTAGATCGCTCTTTATGTGTCACTGAAACACCATTCACTGTTTTGCCATTTCGGCAATCTAATATAGACCCCTGGCATACTGTTATTCTCACTTGCTGTCTCCCCCACCTTTTGTTCCCCACCTTGCACCTTCCCTCTGTAGACATCTATATGATACATGGCCCCACTGGTTACATTTAAAACATTTAACCCTTGATCCTGGCCATGCACCTGAGCTAGTGGCTTCCCCTGTTACTTATGCACTCTGTTGGGATGTTTAATCTGCCCACTCTGGGTTCCGTTATATCCATGTGGAGCATTAGGTATCCCTTTCCTGTGCAGTGATGCCCTGCTTGCTAAGTAGAGATCCCCTTTCTTCCCCAGCTCATCTGCAGAATTACACTTGTGGTCTGCAACCAGATTCTTATGTCCTCAGGCAAAGTGCTAAGGGCTTGTTTCCTCTCCAAAAGGTCTGCCATCCCTTCAAAAGTGGTGACCTGACACCCACTCACCCACCTATGAAAATAAGTACCTAATTCAGCAATATAATCACACACATTTTCATCTGCCTTACATCTGTGCTCACAAAACTTTTTTCTGTAAGCTTCAGGTATTAACTTAAAGCATTCAAGTAAACCACATTTGACTTTTTCATAGTGTAAACAATAAATATCAGAAAATTTAGAAACAGCAGTTACAGCTTTACCATGGAGTAAAGGGGTTAGGAACCGTACCGAGAGTGCTTTGTCACCATTATACTGTTTACTTACACTTTCAAAGACATGACTAGAACTCAAAATTATCATCCTCTGTAAATTGTGGAAGAAATTTACTGACCTTTGTTGCTTCTGGGATTTGGTTACTACCTTCCCCATTACCTCCATGACACTGGCAAAGAGGCAGCACCTCCCTCTCATGTTGCTGCTGCTACTCATTTTCTTCAGCCTCCAAACACTGCGGTCTCTCTGCTTATTCTAATTACATATGTTTGGCCTCCAGTTCAAGTCTATTTAACTCCAGATGGATTTTTAAGTCCTCCAAGGAAAAGGTGAACTGTCCTGTTTCTGTGGACTGCAAATTATGATCACGAGACTGGTTATCCTCCTGGTTACTGGTCTGTGTTGTAGCTGTAACTAAGGCTGAAATAATTTCCTCTTTAGTCAGGTTGGCATACAGCAGTCCTTTGACTTCACACACCTTGAACGGCTGGTACTTTATCACCTTGCCATAATCCTCTGCTGATATCTTTGTCTGCTTTCCCTGACTAAACTAAACTAACCAAAAACTAAATAAAAACTGTTGTGAAATGAAACTCTGAATGTTCACATTGTAGCTGCTTGAGAGTACACCTTTAACAATAACTACTTACGGGCTACAAAAGTTCAGTATCCATACCACTGCTCACCAATATGTGATGTCCCCACTCTGGGCCAGTAATCAAGGAGCCTGAATCCTCACCACTGACACTGTAGAGGGATGTTCACTTGGAATACAAATGGATACACTCAGTATTTCCAGATGCAGAACTCTCTGCATCAAGGACAGTGTCTTTTAAGAGCACACAGGGCACACATTCAGCCTGGGGTCTGTGTGTCTCTATCTGTCTCCTGCCAGATCCCCAGTAAGACTCCTCACTGGCACAGCTATAGGTTTAGGTCCTAAACCAAATGTCCAAGCCAAGTCCTCCAGCACCCTTTCTGTGAAACCAGTGCTGTGTGTCCCTGCTCCAAGTAGCTGACTCACACACTATTTGAAATTTATTTGGTTCAAGGCTCCAGAGAGCACCCCTGCACTACCGAGCTATAACTCATACCACACTTTTCGGCCATGTAACCTGGACCGAAACACCAAAGGCAGAGGTGTGTCCATATTCATTAAGGATATCCACACTTCCAGGCTAATTGCTCAGCATAATGCATCTGAGGTTATCCAAGTGCAACTAACTCTAAGTAAAACTGCAATCCAAATTGTAGCTTGCTACAGATCCCCCACCATGCCCCAGAATTTCCACTCCTCTTTTCTTGATGTGCTGGAAAATATTAGTGTTCAACCAAACACCCTAATAATGGGCAACTTCAACTACCCCACCATTAACTGGGAAAACTACTCGTGTACCAACTCATTAGCTCAATGCTTTCTGGAATTCATAAACTCCAATGCCCTGGATCAACTTATCCCCACCCCCACCTGGGGCAACAATATCCTAGACTAGTCATTACCAACATGAGTGACCGGTGTTCCACACCTGAAGTCAACTCCTCGTTGGTCCGATCCAACCATAAGCTAATCATCCTTGATATCCACATCCGGCCCCCACCCCCCATTAAGGAAACCACAGTAAAAAATTTCTCCAAAGCCAACTTCATGCTTCTTGAAACAGAAGTGTTGAACTTCATGACACCCATGCAGATGGACAATACAGTTACAACTGCTGAATCCTACACAAATGCACTCTATAAGCACTTACACGAGTGCATGGATCATGCTATCCCAAACAAAACCAAGACGCTATCCTCCAAAAAAAGGAAGCTAATCTGGTGGTCCCCTGCCATAAACAAACTCTACAACAGAAGGAAGAAACTGTTGCCAAAGAGAGTAAAATCCCATGAGTGGAGGAGCTCCCTGGTCAGCCTCAGTAAGAAGCTGAGATCCCTTATAAGATCCTCTAAAGCTAGCTATGAAAACAAAATCACCACTAATTCCAAGGACAACCACAAAGCATTCTATAGCTAGGTCAAGAATCTCAATGGCAACACCCAAATCTGCTCTGAGTTACAGCACAAAGGCAGGAAAATTACAGAACCAACTGATATTGCCAATATCCTGGCAGTTAGGTACAGTGCTAACTTTACCCCCCTCTCACCCCCCAAAAGGGCCCATATCTATACAGGAAGAATGCAGAGTCCCTGTAATCACAACTACGCAGGTAAAAGCTGCACTCTCTAAAGCCAAAAACACAGCATCCATGTGACCGGACAACATCACAGGCTGCGTTTTACATGAACTTCAAAACTAACTGGCTCCCCACTTAAGCACCGTGTTCAACAATAGCCTCGGTTCAGGCTTTGTGCCCACTGAATGGCACACAGAAACAGTTATCCCACTCTACAAAGGGGGAGCCACCACTGATCCCAGGAACTATCGACCTTTTAGCCCTACGAGCCTGGTCTGCAAGGCCATGGATCGTATCATCATGGAACTCATAAACAAAGACATTGATAACCTCCAAACTCTGGATCCCACCCAGTTTGGGTATGTGAAAGGCAGATCATGCCTCCTGAACCTGATTGACTTCTTTGAGGCAGTCACCAAAGCCGTAGATGAGGGTAAGGTGGTTCACACAGCCTATCTTGACCTCGCCAAGGCTTTTGACACCATCCCCCATTCTGGAATTATAGTTAAACTCTCTAAACTAGGTATAAATCCCTATGTCACAAGATGGGTTGCCAAATGGCTCACTGACAGAACCCACATTGTAAAAGTTGCAGACTCCAAATCTGACCTCAAAGCAGTGACAAGTGGAGTATCACAGGGTTCTGTCCTGGGACCTCTCCTGTTTGGTATCTACTTTTCTGAAGTACAGGCTAACACAGAAGGCCTCTGGATAATGAAGTTCACAAATGACAGCAAACTAGGAGCCATTAAGTCCCCAAATGATGTGGACATCCTACAGAAGGGCCTCGCTGAGACAGATGCCTGGTGTCAGAGCCATGGCCTCAAGCTCAATGCCCAAAAGTGCAGTGTCATCCTCTTTGGTAAAAACTCTGTACCCATGAACTACCACTTAGCAGCAATCTACTTAACACTGAATGCATGATAAGAGATCTTGGGACTCAGGTGGACAGTAGTCTCTCCTTTGATAGTCACATTGCCACAGTAGTCAGGAAGTCCTTTTACGTGGCACACCTTATCATAAAAGGGTTCTCATCCAGGAAAAAAAGAGGTCATTGTTACCCTCTATTCGACACTCATTAGACCCATTATAGAGTACAATGCCCTTTTTGGAATGTACCTCACAAGACATCTGCAGCACCTGGAAAGGCCACAGAAGTACCTCACAAAGAGGATTACTGGCCTTAAACAAATTCCCTACGCTGACCACCTCAAAAAACTGCAGCTTTACTCCATAGCATATCGCCTACTCTGAGGTGATATTTGCCTAACATATAAAGCTATGTCATACCCAAAGCTGCTGGACATGCTACACCTAAAGAAATCCCAATCCCTCTGAGCTACATGCTCTAGGGACCTAAACCTTGTCACCACAATAAACAGGACATGCTGGAGGGATAGATTCCTGTCCCAGAGACTTCCCATACTCTGGAGCAGGCTAGCCATCTATGTCAAGCAAAGTTTTTCATGAGCACTCTTCAAGAAAAATCTTGATGAGTGGATGGGAAATAGGAAATAACCCCTAGGGATCACTTCTGTGTCTCTACTTGACAGTGGCACAGGAAAATAACTTTCTTGGATGGCGTAAGCCAGTAAACCTTGTTGGCTAGGCTTATATAGGCCCTTGGACTGATAGCCTAGTACATACCTATGAATCTATGAACCTATTTACACACACACACACACACACACACACACACACACACACACACACACACACACACACACCTAGGAAAGGCTGGCACAGATTTACTAGCTATCCCACCTTCTGTCCAGACTATAACATAGTTTCACTTCCACCATTCAGTTACTATAAGGCTCTTAAAAGGGTAGTCATTTATACTAAGTGAAGTTAATATTAATACAAATGGTAATGTTGACCAAAAGCAAGGCATTCAGGAGTGGCCAGAGTTATCACCAAATAAATATATGCAAATACTCTCAAAACTTAAATATTTTTTCTAAAAGGACCAGCCACAATGAGATGTTTAAATATATTTAATAATAAAGAATAAAAGAACACCAAAATACTAAATACTAAATATCTATTTATTGTAAACACCAGACTTTCAGTTGGCTACAGGAAATATTGAAAATAACACAGCTGGAAAGAGTCACACAGTTACAGAAAAACAATACTTAACTATCCTCACTATATTTTCCTAAGAGAATTATTATCCCTAGTCACTTACTAACACAAGGCAAGATGAAGTGGGTGAATGGTCCTTGTCAGATCCAAGACAGGATACAGAATACTGAGAGCAATCCCCTACTAATATCTACATATTATTTCTGGCTTACAGAATGACATCACACACATCTGGTCATCTGACTCTGTTTCCTACACTCCCATCACTAGAAGCTGTCAGGATGTTAGCACCTACATGTCCATGATACACAGACAAGAGCATTTCTCAGATCTGGTGCAGCTGCTTGAAGTCATAAAACCATAAACACTTCCTTTCTTCCTACATGAGCTACAAACCATTCTCTAGCACAAACATTGCATTTGTGGTTCATTTTTAAAATTGTGGGAAAACATATTTATGGTCTATACCCAGTATTTAATATATTTTCTGTTTTTAAAGTTTGAAATTAACCTCTTCTCTTCATGTATCCTTTGTCAAAACATATACATTTCTTTTCTTTCCACCTGGACACACTTTTGATACATTTTAGCACAAGCAGCTTTACAAATGCATTTTAAACACAAGCATCTGTACAAATCAGTTTGACCCACAAATGACATTTAATTGTTTAAAGAATTTCAGCTAGCTGTGCTGGCATATATTACACATCCACTGCCCTACATCCCCTGGCATGGCTGGCAGTACCTCCTATTGTCACACACCCCTCCCACTCCCTAAACATAAACCTCCCTTCCTGCTCCCTAACCCTAAAACTTCCTTCACTATTTAAAATTCCATGTTTGAATCACAGCTTATTTTTTGAGTTTTGAGACCAGTGAATACAGATCATGTACTTGTAATAGGCAATCAGTCATAGGTTACAGAGAAGGGGCTGTAGGATGGGCCAAATGCCCTTAATACAGCATTAGCTATTATCGGATGACATTAACCATCACTTACTCATTGATTTTTTGTGCTTATTTTTTAATTTATTATTATTATTATTTTATTATTTTAAGTATGGTTGATTTGGGCCTCAAGATTCCAGCTAGTTTCTTTCTTTTTTCACATTTGTTTGCCTTTACTTCCACCACTGTTCCTCTGTCATTAGCTCATGTATTACTTCATGTAAGGAGAGAGGGCAGAGGAGGGGGCATTGTATGGTAATCAAGGGAGGAATTTTTACTAAATGAATAGCTATACTGTAACCTCTTCAATGGCACAGAGAGATAAAGCCCTTACTGAGACCCAGATAACCTGTGTTCAAGTAGCAGGCATGGAGCAGGAGGGAGTGGGTGGGAAGAAGTGACATATGGCTAATACAATCTGGGGAGGAAGGACATTTCAGTTGATAACTGAGAGATGCCAAGTGTGAGCTCTGGGGGATTAATTCTGTAAAGTCTGGAACAAATGTAAGTGTTGCTCCTGTGATTCAGCATAGGGGGTAGTCACCTGGGGAAATCACATGCTTATCTCCATTGGTTGGCAGCTTAGCATCCCTCAGAGCTATTGTGAGGATGTTAGAAGCTTCAAGGGCTAGGGAAAAAATCTTATATTTCATGGATTATGATCTTGATCAACTCTCACTTCACAGGGTGCATTAAGAGCTTGTGATAATGTTGCATCCCATTTAAAGAATGACTGTGCCAATTGGTCACAGGAACTGATGCTTGGTTTGTATGGGAGATGCAGTAAATAAATAAATGATCAACTAATCTATAAACACAGCATATTTCCTTTTCCAGACTGATTGCTCATTCCATTAAATAACACCTACACTGCTGCATACAACAGGCAAAACATAACTTTTGTATTGTGACTTTTCTATACTGTTCAGTTTTGCCATCTCAGAACATGCCGGTTTTGCATGAAAATTTACAGTTTCTTTATGAATTTGACCTGATATCATTAATAGTCTACATTTCTGTTCAAGAAAAAGCTCACATAGAAAGATATCTGTAGCCCTTTACCCACCCCCCAGTCACACATACACACACATACATACACACTGGGATCATAAACATTTAAAATCTCTGAGGTTTCACAGCTCTTTCACTGTGTACTGCCATTTATATTACATTTTCTCACTAAAGTTTGGAACATAAACTGACAGACTTTTTCAGAATTCACAGCTTATTTTCTGTGTAGCTTCAGAGTGAACAAACATGATATAGGGTTGCCACCTTTCCAGTTGCTCAAAGTGGGACATTTTTTGTCGAAACATGAGATTTTGCATGACAAAACATATCCATGACGAGTACAAAGGACAGAACTTCACTTTATTGCTAAAGTAAAAGCTTATTCTTGTAGAATTTAAGTTACTTATTCCATTTCTTATAACATTTAGGTGTATCAGATGCTCTTAAGACATCTGCCATTTTTTTCCCGCAAGACACAACTGCCCAAAGAGGGACAGTCCCTCAAAAAGAGGGACAGGTGGCAACCCTAACATGATACCAATTACAGAAATAGGATGAATGTGGAGCTAACTGATTCCAACTTTTTAAAAATCCAATTTATACATTATTTTGCAGTTGAAAAAATTATCTTCTTGCAGTTTGCTTAAAACATTACAAAGCAAACAGCACACTGAATGCCCCTGGAAGAAAATTTGAGGCAGAGTGACAAAGAGAATTTCAGAACAAGCTGTAATTTTAAAGGCTGTTATTCAAAATAAATGCGCAGTGCAAGAGGGCAGAACATGAGGGTTTCTTTGCTTAAGAGCATGGAAAGTGGGCATTGATGGAAAGAAAAAGCTTAGCTAAAATTCAAAATCAAGTCACTACTTCTCTTTGCATTGTTACACATTGCTTTAGAAAAAAAATAGTAATACATACTTGTACTGCTACAGACAGCTGCGGTCGTGTTGTCACCTCATGGTAAGACATTGTCCGGTTCGATTCTCAGCTAGAGCATCTTCTGTGTGGAAACATGCGTGAATGGGCGTACCTTTGTTGAAGGTTGTGCATCAGGGCTGGCAACTTGGCACGTAAAAATCTACTGCCAATCATTAGCGGACCAGAGTTCTGCTGTGGCGACCCCTAACCGGGAAAAGCCGAAAGACATGACAACTGCTACAGACACATTAGTATGACACAGAAGATCAAGATAAGATAAAAATAAGTAATATTTCTGTTTTCTAACCACAATGCTTTTAATGCAAAGGACAATTTATGTGGTGAGCAGAACAGCCCTAATCTCAAGAGGGTGAACATGCATTGATGCTCTATACTTATCCCGTCACACTCCCACATGCGTAATCAATCAGCATTCATTTTCTATTCATAGTATTAATGTGATGCACATATTCAATAGAAAATGATCTGCATAATCTGCTAGATGGTGCAGGAGTGGTGGTAAAACCTTCACCATCATCCTGAGGAAAGAGACTTTTCTTTAGTTGCTTAATCTGTTCTTCTCACCACCAGCTTCCTCCCTCACACCTGGCTTTCTGAAAAGGTTCATTTTCACATATCTTTGTTGCAAATAGAAAATAAAGCACAATGCAGAAAAATAATCAAAAGCAGTCCATGCAAGAATAATACATATAAGACTAAATAGTAATAATAAAGTACCTGTTGTTATATCTATTATAAAGTTAGTACAGTAAACTCTCAGTTAACTGTAACTCAAACAATCAGCACTCTCAAGCAACCGGCAAAAAAAAAAAAATCAGAGAAATACAGTACAATTTCCATGTGTTGCACTTCCTCTTCCCCCCCTGCAGAAAAATACCTTACATTTTAGAGTTTTAGAGTTTTAAAAAGGAAGATAGGAATACATTCTCTCTCTCTCTCTCTCTCTCTCTCCAACCTGAAAACAAGTCAAATCAAAGCAATAGTATAGGTAATTCCAACAGGAGTAGGTGTCAAAAGAAACTAGAACCAAAAAAAAAAAAAAAACACTGTATAACACCAATTCAGAGAACAAGCTGTATAAAAATGAATAATGTATAAAAATAAACGATACCACCATAAAGCTTGAGGGAAGCTGGTTTATTAACGTTTTCAATGCACATACATTTTTGTCTAAAAGACTTCATCAGACAATACAATGTGTACTCCCTTGATTACCTTTTATACCACCTCCTGAAACTGTCAACCTATCACATCTTTGTTCCAGTTAAAAACTTGATTTGAAAAAACTTGACTTAAAAAAAGTTTTAAAAGTTCATACTTTCAACATTAATTCCTTATAAACAATTTGAACTTTATATACAACAATAAATAACTTCCAATGGATACTTTTGATATTACATAATTATAATTGATGGTTTTAAAGTGTTCTTCTTTAGAAATAAGGCAAGTCCTCCATCTAGAGGCCAAAGTAGGAATATCTTTTATTTTACCTACAATTTGGCAGCTCTAAGCTTTAATACAGGTGCCAAGGAGACAAAGTCATTATCCCAAAATTCTTACTGGCATCAAACTTTATTTGCCAAAACAATTCCCAATATTCAATAGTTGTCTCCCAAGGCTCTGCACATGGATGGATTTCAACCTTTTCTACTACAAAAAAGTGAAATTTAGCTGAAGGACAAATAATAGTGTGTTTAAACAGGGCATTATTCACATCCTTATTTTTAACATCATTCAGATGCTCATATATACATCTCTTGAGCTTCCTAGTAGTTTTACCAACATAAAAAGTCCCGCACATATCACACATGCCAATATACACGACTCCACAATGTCACAATTACAATGTGTGTTAGTCTCTATTTCTATTCCTCTCCGAGATAGGAATAACTTTTGCCCTTCAAAGATGTAGGGGCATTGTGAACATCTCCCACATTTAAAGGTTCCTGTTCTCTTAGCACCATTACTTTTATTTCTAGTTTCTAGTACTTCTTTAATGTTTCTACCTTTCCTATAGGTGAACCTTAAAGGTTCAGTAAAAATGTTGTTCAGGTCAAAAAATTTATTAAATTTATTCCGGTTGGAACTCACTACCTTCTTAATCAATGTAGTTTCAGTACTGAAGTTTAAAATGAAGTTACTACTCCAGTTGATTTCCCTCTGGTCAGTCCTGGACTTCTTCTTGTCCTGATTTAAAGACATCCCTAGTATTGGGGCAAACTTGTTATGTCTGCCTTTTTTTATTTCATCCATAATCTCTTCTATAAAGGATGGGGGGTATTCTCTTTCCAAAAACATTTGTCTCAGTTTCCCACATTTTACATCAAAATCTTTGTCGTCAGATGTCATGCGACTACTTCTAATAACTTGCCCCCCTAACTATTCCCCTCTTATGGGAAATGGGGTGTGCACTTGTATAGTGAAGGTAGGAGTTGGAAAATTGTGCTTTTCCTAAAAACATTGGATTTGAAATATTTAGTCTCCCCTGTCTTTTCTAACGAGACATCCAAAAATTCAAGTCTTCCCTGGGAAATATTGTGAGAAAATGTTAAAAATATAGTGGTATGATTAATGTAGTTGATGAATTCCAACAAATTTTCCCTAGGTCCCACCCAGAAAATACAAATATCATCCAGGTATCGACGATAATAATTCCAATATTGACTATATGATGAATTAAGTATATATTTATCATCCCAAGTGGAGAGTACCAAATTGGCGTGCATGGGAGCACAACCTGCTCCCATTGTTACCCCACTCACCTGTTGGAAAAACTCTCCATCAAAAAACAGAAAGTTGTTCCTAAGAACTAATTCCATCAACTCTAGATACAAACAGACTTTCTCATGCTGAATATTCCCCTTAAACCTTAGTGCTTCCTCGAACCACTCGAGTCCTACGGTATGGGGTATAACATTGAATAAGTCCTGGATGTCCAGGGTGACAAAAATCAGTTCATCTCTGAACAACTTCTGATCAATCCTTCTCAAAAAATCCCACAAATCTTTCAGAATCCCTTCCCTCTCTATCCAAACTTTGTTTAACTCCACATCTAGATATTTATCAAGAGGGTATGCTTTGGAACCTCTTGCTGCCACAATGTGCCTAAGAGGCGCGTCTTCCACATTTTTGTGAACTTTAGGGATTCCAAAGATGGATGGTACTTTGGGTTGTTCTATAGTCAAATATTGTAAAATTTCTGATGTTATAGTGCCTTCATTTAAAGTTTCTTCCAACATGGTCTATGCTACATTAATTTTGTTCCTTCACACTCAAACATACCTATCTGTATCATTAAGCATGTCCAACATTTTAGCTGAATAAATAATATCATCCATAAAGACCACCCCTCCCCCTTTATCTGGCTTCATAATTCTAAGGTAGTGATTTTCTGTAAGTACTTTTAGTAACTGATTTTCTTCCTTGCTGAGGTCAAAAATTTTTTTACCTCCCTTATAATTAGTTCTAATTTTATCTTCTACCTGTAGTTCAAATTTTTTAAATTGTGGGTGGAGGGGGATTATAAATGCTTTTCTTCTTAACAGAGGTACAATTATTGTGGTTGTATGCTGTTCTATTGTTAAATAATAGTTCAAGGTTCTTTTTACATACAAACATTTTCAAGTCAGTTAGAATCTGTGGGATGTTACTAGTATAAGTTGGGACAAATTTCAGCCCTTTACTGAACAATTTGAAATGAGTGGGGGTAATTTCCTCATTACTGTAGTTGTAAATACTAAAATTCTGAAAAATATGCCTATTCCCTATAACTACAGTCCTGTTGTGTTGTGTTGTGCAGAGGCCCACTCCTATCTGGACTTAGTAGTTCTTCCCATGTGGGTGTCCTCCTCAGTAATTATAATAATTTATTGGTCCTTGCCTCTTAATTCTCTCTGACCTTCTAAGATCTGGGAAATCATCCACATTGTCTAGGTCATATCATGTTGAGAATTGTTGGCGTATCCCCTGAAATCTTCATGATATGCCCTGAGGTCAGAATCGTCTTCACGGACTCTATTTCCAGTAGGGTGGGTCATTCTAGGATAATTCCTAAACACATTCTTTTTGGGTTTAGGGTAACATATCTTATCTCTGCATTCAATAATGTCCCTGTCTAGTTGTTTGCATTTCCTAACATAAATCATTTTACATTTATCTTCAGTCTTGTCCTTCATGTTAAAATATTTGGCTTTAAAGTAATAAAAAGTAAAAGTAACTAAAAGTACTTAGAGAAAATCACTACCTTAGAATAAGGAAGCCAGATAAAGAGGGAAGGGTGGTATTTATGGATGATATTATTTATTCAGCTAAAATGTTGGACATGCTAAATGATACGGATAGGTATGTTAAAGTTTCAAGGAACGAAATTAATGTAGCATATCGTAAAATAGACCATGTTGGAAGAAACTTTAAATGAAGGCACTATACGCATATCAGTGCCGGAGCCTTCCTGTGTCCTGACAGAGTGCACTTCAAACTATCTGGAGATATACAGAGCTGAGTATATTTTTCTGGTACTTCAGAGTTGTATACTGGTAAATGTTGTTTGACTAATTTTATATCATTGCTGGCTGACTTCAGAGTTGTGCACTGTTATTTTTGCTTCACTGTAGAGTTTTTTTAGATCTCAGCTGAAGGTGTTTCCCCCCCCCCCTCCCCATTTCTCTGTGTCTTAAGTTGGTATAACTGGTTTTACATCCTGTGTGGTATCTGACTATCTCAATGATTACTTGCATAAAATTAGACCCTCTTAGGAACAACTTGCATATCATTTCTGGAGCGGTCCTGTGACCTGACATAGTGCTCTTCAAACTATCTGGAGATATACAGAGCTGAGTATATTTTTCTGATACTTCAGAGTTGTGTACTGGTAATTGTTGTTTGACTAATTTTATATCATTGCTGGCTAACTTCAGAGTTGTGCACGGTTATTTTTGCTTCACTGTATAGTTTTTCAGATTTATGCTGAAGGTGTTTTTCCCCCCTCCCCCTATTTCTCTGTGTCTTAATTTGGTATAACTGGTTCTACATCCTGTGTGTTATCTATCTCAAGGATTACTTGCATAAAATTAGACCCTCTTAGTAACAACCTACATATCATTGCTGGAGCCTTCCCGTTTCCTGACAGAGTGCTCTTCAAACTATCTGGACATATGCAGAGCTGAGTAAATTTTTCTGGCACTTCAGAGTTGTGTACTGGTAATAGTTGTTTGACTAATTTTATATCATTGCTGGCTGATATCAGAGTTGTGTACTGTTATTTTTGCTTCACTGTATAGTTTTTAAGATCTCTGTTGAAGGTATTTTACCCCCCTCCCCCTATTTCTCTGTGTCTTAAGTTGGTATATATGATTGTACATTCTGTGTGTTATCTGACTATCGCAAGGATTACTTGCATAAAATTAGACCCTCTTAGTAGCAACCTGCATATCATTGGTGGAGCCTTCTTGTGTCCTGACAGAGTGCTCTTCAAACTATATGGACATATACAGAGCTGAGTATATTTTTCTGGTACTTCAGAGCTGTGTACTAGTAATTGTTGTTTGACTAATTTTATATCATTGCTGGCTGACTTCAGAGTTGTGCACTGTTATTTTTACTTCACTGTATAGTTTTTCAGATCTCTGCTTCAGGTGTGTCCCCCCCCCTTAATTCTCTGTGTCTTAAGTTGGTATAACTGGTTTTACATCCTGTGTGTTATCTGACTATCTCAATGATTATGTGCATAAAATTAGACCCTCTGAGTAACAACCTGCATATCATTGCTGGAGCCTTCCTGTGTCCTGGCAGACTGCTCCTCAAACTATCTGGGCATATACAGAGCTGAGTAGATTTTTCTGGCACTTCAAAGTTGTGTACTGGTAATTGTTGTTTGACTAATTTTATATCATTGCTGGCTGACTTCAGAGTTGTGCACTGTTATTTTTGCTTCACTGTATAGTTTTTCAGATCTCTGCTGAAGGTGTTCCCCCCCTCCCCCTAGTTCTCTGTGTCTTAAGTTGGTATAAATGGTTTTACATCTTACTATCTCAAGGGTTACTTGCATAAAATTAGACCCTCTTAGTAACAACCTGCATATCATTGCTGGAGCCTTCCTGTGCCCTGACACAGTGCTCTTCAAACTATCTGGCATATACAGAGCTGAGTATACTTTTCTGGTACTTCAGAGTTGTGTACTGGTAATTGTTGTTTGACTAATTTTATATCATTGCTGGCTGACTTCGGAGTTGTGCACTGTTATTTTTGCTTCACTGTATAGTTTTTCAGATCTCTGCTGAAGGTGTTTCACCCGTCCCCACTAATTCTCTGTATCTTAAGTTGGTATAACTGGTTTTACATCCTGTGTGGTATCTGACTATCTCAAGGATTACTTGCATAAAATTAGACCTTCTTAGTAACAACCTGCATATCATTGCTGGAGCCTTCCTTTGTCCTGACAGAGTGCTCTTCAAACTATCTGGACATAAGGAGAGCTGAGTATATTTTCTGGCACTTCAGAGTTGTGTACTGGTAATTGTTGTTTGACTAATTTTATATCATTGCTGGCTGACTTCAGAGTTGTGCAATGTTATTTTTGCTTCACTGTATAGTTTTTCAGACCTCTATTGAAGGTATTTTCCCCCCTCCCCCTATTTCTCTGTGTCTTACGTTGGTATAAATGGTTGTACATCTGTGTTATCTGACTATCTCAAGGATTACTTGCATAAAATTAGACCCTTTTAGTAGCAACTTGCATATCATTGCTGGAGCCTTCCTGTGTCATGTCAGAGTGCTGTTCAAACAATCTGGAGATATACAGAGGTGAGTATATTTTTCTGGCACTTCAGAGTTGTGTACTAGTAATTGTTGTTTGACTAATTTTATATCATTGCTGGCTGACTTCAGAGTTGTGCACTGTTATTTTTGCTTCACTGTATAGTTTTTCAGATCTGTATTGAATGTATTTTCCCCCTCCCCCTATTTCTCTGTGTCTTAAGTTGGTATAAATTTTTGTACATCCTGTGTGTTATCTGACTATCTCAAGGATTACTTGCATAAAATTAGACCCTCTTAGTAACAACCTGCATATCATTGCTGGAGCCTTCCTGTGTCCTGACAGAGTGCTCTTCAAACTATCTGGACATATACAGAGCTGAGTATATTTTTCTGGCACTTCAGAGTTGTGTACTAGTAATTGTTGTTTGATTAATTTTATATCATTGCAGGCTGACTTCAGAGTTGTGCATGGTTATTTTTGCTTCACTGTATAGTTTTTCAGATCTCTGCTGAAGGTGTTTCCCCCCTCCCCCTAGTTCTTTGTGTCTTAAGTTGGAATAAATGGTTTTACATCTTACTATCTCAAGGTTTACTTGCATAAAATTAGACCCTCTTAGTAACAACCTGCATGTCATTGCTGGAGCCTTCCGGTGTCCTGACAGAGTGCTCTTTAAACTATCTGGCATATACAGAGCTGAGTATACTTTTCTGGTACTTCAGAGTTGTGTACTGGTAATTATTGTTTGACTAATTTTATATCATTGCTGGCTGACTTCGGAGTTGTGCACTGTTATTTTTGCTTCACTGTATAGTTTTTCAGATCTATGCTGAAGGTGTTTTTCCCCCCTTCCCCTATTTCTCTGTGTCTTAAGTTGGTATAACTGGTTTTACATCCTGTGTGTTATCTGACTATCTCAAGGATTACTTGCATAAAATTAGACCCTCTTAGTAACAACCTGTATATCATTGCTGAAGCCTTCCTGTGTCATGACATAGTGCTCTTCAGGCTATCTGGACATATGCAGAGCTGAGTATATTTTTCTGGCACTTCAGAGTTGTGTACTGGTAATTGTTTTGACTAAATTTATATCATTGCTGGCTGACTTCAGAGTTGTGTACTGTTATTTTTGCTTCACTGTATAGTTTTTCAGATCTCTGCTGAAGGTGTTTCCACCCCTCCCCCTAGTTCTCTGTGTCTTAAGTTGGTATAAATGGTTTTACATCTTACTATCTCAAAGGTTACTTGCATAAAATTAGACCCTCTTAGTAACAACCTGCATATCATTGCTGGAGCCTTCCTGTGTCCTGACACTGTGCTCTTCAAACTATCTGGCATATACAGAGCTGATGATACTTTCCTGGTACTTCAGAGTTGTGTACTTTTAATTGTTGTTTGACTAATTTTATATCATTGCTGGCTGACTTCGGAGTTGTGCACTGTTATTTTTGCTTCACTGTATAGTTTTTCAGATCTCTGCTGAAGGTGTTTCCCCCGTCCCCCCTAATTCTCTGTATCTTAAGTTGGTATAACTGGTTTTACATCCTTTGTGGTATCTGACTATCTCAAGGATTACTTGCATAAAATTAGACCCTCTTAGTAACAACCTGCATATCATTGCTGGGGCCTTCCTGTGTCATGTCAGAGTGCTGTTAAAACAATCTGGAGATATACAGAGCTGAGTATATTTTTCTGGCACTTCAGAGTTGTGTACTGGTAATTGTTATGACTAATTTTATATCATTACTGGCTGACTTCAGAGTTGTGCACTGTTATTTTTGCTTCACTGCATAGTTTTCAGATCTCTGCTGAAGGTCCCCCCCTATTTCTCTGTGTCTTAAGTTGGTATAAATGGTTGTACATCCTGTGTGTTATCTGACTATCTCAAGGATTACTTGCATAAAATTAGACCCTCATAGGAACAACTTGCATATCATTGCTGGAGAGTTCCTGTGACCTGACATAGTACTCTTCAAATTATCTGGAGATATACAGAGCTGAGTATATTTTTTTGGTACTTCAGAGTTGTGTACTGGTAATTGTTGTTCGACTAATTTTATATCATTGCTGGCTGAGTTCAGAGTTGTGCATGGCTATTTTTGCTTCACTGTATAGTTTCTCAGATCTATGCTGAAGGTGTTTCCCCCCTCCCCCTATTTCTCTGTGTCTTATGTTGGTATAACTGGTTTTACATCCTGTGTGTTATCTGACTATCTCAAGGATTACTTGCATAAAATTAGACCCTCTTAGTAACAGCCTGCATATCATTGCTGGAGCCTTCCTGTGTCCTGATAGAGTGCTCTTCAAACTATCTGGACATAAGGAGAGCTGAGTATATTTTCTGGCACTTCAGAGTTGTGTACTGGTAATTGTTGTTTGACTAATTTTATATCATTGCTGGCTGACTTCAGAATGTGCACTGTTATTTTTGCTTCACTGTATAGTTTTTCAGATCTCTATTGAAGGTATTTTCCCCCCTCCCCCTATTTCTCTGTGTCTTACGTTGGTATAAATGGTTGTACATCCTCTGTGTTATCTGACTATCTCAAGGATTACTTGCATAAAATTAGACCCTCTTAGAAGCAACCTGCATATCACTGCTGGAGCCTTCCTTTGTCCTGACATAGTGCTCTTCAAACTATCTGGACATATACAGAGCTGAGTATATTTTTCTGGCACTTCAGAGTTGTGTACTAGTAATTGTTGTTTGACTAATGTTATATCATTGCAGGCTGACTTCAGAGTTGTGCATGGTTATTTTTGCTTCACTGTATAGTTTTTCAGATCTATGCTGATGGTGTTTTTCCCCCCTCCCCCTATTTCTCTGTGTCTTAAGTTGGTATAACTGGTTTTACATCCTGTGTGCTATCTGACTATCTCAAGGATTACTTGCATAAAATTAGACCCTCTTAGTAACAACCTGCATATCATTGCTGGAGCCTTCCTGTGTCATGACATAGTGCTCTTCAAGCTATCTGGACATATGCAGAGCTGAGTATATTTTTCTGGCACTTCAGAGTTGTGTACTGGTAATTGTTGTTTGACTAATTTTATATAATTGCTGGCTGACTTCAGAGTTGTGCACTGTTATTTTTAGTTCACTGTATAGTTTTCAGTTGTATTAAGGTTTTTTCCCCTTTTTTCTTTGTTTAATTAAATTTTTCCCTTTTTATCTGTTCTAAGTTCGGGTAAATAGATCTTTAACACCTGATATCATTGCTGGATTCTTGCCCAGATGCTTTAAAATGGAAATAAAATTTATATTTCTGGCATTCAGAGTTGTGACTTAATTTTGTTGATTATTTTTTCATTGCTGGTGTTCTTTCCTGTTTTTTTGTTAATGTATATTTTTTCTCTGGGGGGTTTCCTCCTTTTTGTTTAATTTAAACTTTTTTCACCTGTTCTTTCAAGGGTTCTGCATAAAATTACCTCTTATAACCCCTATAATTGGCCTTTTGCCCAGAGTTTTCAAAATTGTTAAATGTATATCTTTCTGACTTCAGAGTTGTGACTGTAATTTTTGTTTGAAATTTTTATCTTCTGTGATTTGTTTCCTGTTTTTTCTAGTTTAGTTTTTTTTCTCTAATTCCCCCAATTTCTTTTTTTAACTGGTTTTAACCTGTAATTTCTGATCCGGTTTAGTTAAATTACCCTTAATTGGGGCCTTTTTCGGGAAGTGCTTTCAAATTGGGATAAAAGGTAGTATATTTTTCGGGCCCTTCAGAGTTGTTCGGGTTTGTTATGAAATTTTATATAAATTCTGTGATTGGTTGTCACTGTTTTTTGCTTCACTGTTAGTTTTTCAGTTTCTGAAGGTCCCCCATTTCTCTTTTTAAGTTGGTATAATGGTTTCCATCCTGTGTTTCTGACTTTTAAGGATTACTTGCATAAAATTAGCCCCCTTTAGAAAACCTGCATATTTCTGGACCTTTGTCTAAGTGTTTAAAATATCTGGAGTATACAGAGCTGTTTTTTTTTGGGCCTTCAGTGTTTGGTATTGTTTAAAATTTTTTACTTTGGGTTAGGTTTTGGTTTTTTTACTGTTTTTTAGATCTCTGCTGAAGGTTTTTTCCCCCCTTTTCTCTTGTTTAATTGGTTAACGGTTTTTCCTTGTTTTACTACTTAGTTTTTAAAAAATTAGACCCTCTTTAAACTTGATATTTGCTGGATTTTGCCTGACAAGTCTTTAAATT
>NC_056741.1:82426306-82461306 GCF_019279795.1 Protopterus annectens
GGGGTAGACAAAAATCTGTTTATGGATTTCAGCATTATTTCAACCCACCACGAAGTAACTCCTGCTTTGAACTTGTTAAATCACACAACTGAAGGAGAGTGACCACTTAGTGAAGCAGAAGGGGTGAACAGAGAAAGAAAGGGAGAGAGAGAGAGAGCTTATGCCTGGATTAGAACCTTTGAAAGTAGGCAAAAATCTGTTTATGAATTTCAGCATTATTTCAACCCACCACAAAGTAACTCCTGCTTTGAACTTGTTAAATCACACAACTGAAGGAGAGTGACCACTTACTGAAGCAGAAGGAGTGAACAGAGAAAGAAAGGGAGAGAGAGAGACAGAGAGAGAGAGAGAGAGAGATGGAGAGAAACAGCAACAGTATTTTTGTGGGACATCTCTATGGTGTGTTACTCTTACATTTTTCCTGATTATTAATCGGTCATGCTCTGTATAATGAAGTGTTTGTTACAGGAAGCCGGAAGAGATAGAAGACTACAACCAACATTAAGACATAAGCAGGTTAAGGCGGGCTTACTAAATCACCTTGGTGGGGCTGGAATGCTTTTGCAAATGAAGTCTTGCAGCACTACTCAAATGGTACAGTAATAAAATGCTGTAAATGGAGAGAAATGCAGATATTTGTAGTTAACTTTATGATATGAATATAAAATGTTATGAAATAATAATATGACCTACAGATGTAATCAAACCCATGCCGTTATATAAAAACATCAGGCTACAGACAGGGGAATTATTTCAACACACCATGTAGGAAGTTGTAGTTCATTACACCCCACAGCATAAGAATTGTTCACCTAACTGTTTCACAGTGCTGCCTCTAGTCTGCCTTTACTGGGCATTCCCATAGCACAGTGGATTTAAGTACATTTGCGTGAAAGTAACTGGACCACTGTGGCTGAAATTAAAGTCTTCAGCTTTTGCCATAGGAAAGTAAATGACATTCAGCATCACTCAGCATCGGTGTGTGATGTGCAACCTCTGCACAAATGCTGAGGACAAAAAGTGAAGGCTTTTTAATATGACATTTCTGACCATGAGTGTTATGTTTGATTCTATGTTTTGACCAGGTTAAAAGTGTGAAAATGGGATTGATAGCATAGTGGTGAAAACAGTGGTGGCAAGCATAGGGTAGAGTACAGAGGAAAGAATATAGGAATTTGCAGGAGGGTGGTAGGAGAGCACCATAACTATCCACTTCTTCACAACATAAATGTAGAATTGTACAAAAAATGTCATAACTTTAGAGAGTTACCACACCAAGGATGGGTGACTGAATAATTTTGTACAACCAATTGGAGCAAATCAAGAATGCCAATCTAACATGTAGATGAAGTGGACAGCTATGCATAAGGCAGTCATTTTTTTTCTGGGACAAGTGCCCAATTCTTTTTTTTTTCTTTTGAAAGAGTGGAATGTAGGGTAAGAAGGTGTTTAGGAATGAGAGGGTCAAGTATGTAAGGTTCATAGGTTCATAGGTTCATACTAGGCTATCTGCCCTAGGGCATTTATAAGCCTAGCCAGAGTATGTTTGGCTTTCGCCACCCCTTGGAATGAGTATATTGTGCCCATTTAGAGTTTAGTTTACTGTGCCTCTGTCTAGCAGTGACACAGAAGTGACCCCTGGGGTAAACCTACGATCTCCCATCCACTCATCAAGATTTCTCTTGAAGAGAGTCCGTGAGGGGCTCTGCCTAACATGGACTGGGATTTTATTCCAGAGTGAAGGGAGCCTCTGGGTTATGAATCTGTCCCTCCAGCATGTCCTATTTATTTCTGTGTTGAGGTTCAAATCTCTCACTCGCATAGCTCTGGTGGATTTGGATTTTCTGAGGTGGAGCATGTCCATTAATTCCAGATTGGACATGGCCTTGTACATCAGGCATAGATCGCCTCTGAATAGGTGGTATGCGACTGAGTAGAGCTGGAGTTTCTTTAGCCGGGCAGCATATGGCATAGGTTTGAGTCCCCTGATCCTCTTGGTGAGGTACTTTTGGAGTCTTTCTAATTGCTGCAGCTGTCGGGTAAGGTACATCCCAAATGGGGCATTGTACTCAATTATGGGCCTGATGAGGGAAGTGTAAAGGGGCGCAATGACCTCTCTTGATCTAGATGTGAATCCTTTCATGATAAGGTGGGCAATATAGAAGGTCTTTCTAACCACTTTGGCAATGTGAGTGTCAAATGAGAGGTTACTGTCAACTTGGGTCCCTAGGTCCCTAATTACTTCTTCCATACTTAATGGATTACATCCTATGTGGTAATTTGTGGGCACTTTGTTTTTCCCAAAGGGTATGACTATACACTTTTTGGTGTTTAGTTTAAGGCCATGGCTCTGGCACCAGTTATCCGTTTCTATGAGACCCTTTTGAAGGATGCTTGTGTCCACTGGAGAATCAATTATGGCGCCCAATTTGCAGTCATCTGCGAACTTGGTCAGCCACAATCCTCCGATGTTTGCCTGTACCTCAGAAAAATAAATACCGAACAAGAGAGGTCCCACGACTGAGCCCTGTGGGACTCCACTTGTGACTGGTTTAGAGTCTGACATGGCTCCAACAATTCTGACCTTGTGGGTTCTGTCCTTGAGCCAGTTTGCAACCCATCTTGTGACATAGGGGGTTATATTTAAGCTGGAGAGCTTGTCTATGATGCCCGAGTGGGGTATTGTGTCGAAGGCTTTTGCAAGGTCAAGGTAGGCTGTGTGAACTACCTTACCCTCATCAATGGCCTTGGTGACTGTTTCAAAGAAGGTGACCAGGTTCAAGAGGCAGGATCTGCCCTTAACAAAGCCGAATTGGGTAGGATCCAATGTCTGTAGGTCCCCAATGTCTTTGTTTATGAGTTCCATAATGATCCTCTCCATAGCTTTGCAGACCAGGCTCATCAAGCTTATGGGGCGGTAGTTTCCAGGGTCCATAGAAGCACCTCCTTTGTGGAGTGGGACCACTGTTGATGTACGCCATTCTTTGGGTACATATCCTGTAGTAAGGCTGAGATTAAACAGCAGCCTTATGTGTGGGTTTAGTTCTTCTTGGAGTTCTTGTAGCATGCAACCCGGGACACCGTCTGGTCTCAGTGATGCTGTGTTTTTAGCTTTGTAGAGGGCAGCTCTCACCTGGGCATCTGAGATGTCAGGGAGGCAACACTCTGCTAGGATAGATATTTGTCCTTTTGGGGGGAGGGGGGGTTTGCACTGAACCTGTCTGCTAGTATGTTGGCAATCTCTGTGGGTTCAGTGTATTTTTTGTCATTTTGGACTAACTCTGAGCATATCTGGGAGTTTCCACCCAGGTTTCTAACATAACTAAAAAAAGCCTTGTGATTATCTTTAGTGTCTTGTGCAATTTTTCTCTCAAAGTTGGCCTTGGATGATTTTATGAGTGTTCGTAGTTTTTTGCTAGTACTGATCAGAGATGCCTTCCCTTTTAGGGATTTTGCTCTATCATGTAGTAGCTTCCTCCTTCTGTTGTATAGCTTATTAATGGCTGGGGTCCACCAGACAGGACGCCTGCTTTTGGGGGAATGGGTCTTGGTTTTATTTGGGATTGCATGATCCATGCATTCCTGAAGGTGTCCATAGAATGCGTTTATAAAGGATTCAGCAGAGTGGGCTGTAGTTTCCATTGGCCCGGGGGCCTTGAAGGATACCACTTCAGTCTTAAGAAGTGTGAAGTCAGCTTTTGAGAAGTTCTTCACTGTGGTCTTCTGTGCTGGGGGTGGGGGCGGGATGTGGATTTCCAGTGAGATTAATTTATAGTCCGATCTTACCAATGAGGGGTTTACTTCTGGTATGGAACATTGTGTTCCCATGTTTGTGATGATCAGGTCTAATATGTTTTCCCCTCTTGTGGGAGTGGTGACTAGTTGTTCCATAGCATTTGAGTTTATGAATTCTAGGAACCTTTGGGCTAGGGTGTTGGGGCTTGAGTAATGCTCCCAGTCTATGTTTGGGTAGTTGAAGTCCCCCAATATGATGGTGTTTGGAGAGACCTTCATATTCTCCAGTGTCTTTAGGAAGGCCAAGTGGGGTTCCTGAGTTTGAGAGGGTGGTCTGTAGCATGCTACAAACTGGAGGGCAGTTTTGCCCACTGTTAGTTGCGCATGGATGGTCTCTGATGCTTCGTGCATTGCCACTAACCTGGAGGTGTGGGTATCCTTGATGAATATGGATACTCCCCCTCCTTTTGTGGTTTGGTCCAAGTTTTGGGGCCGAAAAGCATGATATGAGGTATAACCTGGTAGCGCTGGGATGCTCTCAGGAGCCTTGAACCAGGTTTCTGTCACTGCACAGACATTGATGTTCTCCATACTGAGGAGGGCTTCGAGAGCATGCATCTTGAGGTTTAGACTTCTGGCATTGAAAAGCATTACCCTTAGTTTCTTTCTACTTGTGTTTTCTAGGGAGGTGGGTTTGTCTTTTGAGTCTTGCCTAAAAAAAGCACTATGGGGGTGGCAAGAGGCTTTGCCAATATCCGAAAGCCCAGGAGTGACAGGTGCAAGCCGTCCCTTGTGAAGCAGCGTGGCTTGTTGAGCATGTCATCCCAAGCAGACAGACATTGGATCCCCTTAGAATGACACCAGTATTTAAGCCAATTGTTAAAATTGATCATTTTGTCTTTGTACTGTGGCATCATTCATGGTGAGGGTAAGATGCTGCTTAAGGTCAGAGTCATACCGGCCTGGGCTACATAATCAGAGATCTCCTCTATGTCTCATTTCATGTAGTCCAGGGAGGTATGTCTCAGGTCATTCACACCAGCATGGACAATGACTGAGTCATATTTGTACCTGCTTTGGAGTGACCTGAGTGCTTGTGTTATGTGGCAGATTCTAGCACCCGACAGGCAGCTTACTGTGACCTTCTCCTTGTTCAGCCGGGTGAGTGGGACGTCAGTGTGTCTGACTATAGAGTTGCCTATTACAAGTGTATCAGGTATGTTGTTTAGCCTTAAGGGCTGTGACTGTTTGGCACACTGACTTTGTGAACTATGTGTTGCATGTGTTTTGTTTTGAGGTAGTGGTTGCTTGGATGTCTGCTTTGGAGGTCTCTGTTGCTTTGGCAGATTTTTATTTAGAGCCTCCGAGTATGTTTTTGTGTGTTTATGTGTTTGGTTTGCAGTTGTGGTAGGTCTATGTGAGACTGGATTTGTGGTGTGTGTGGTTACCTTCTCCTCCTGACTGGTTATGCCAGTGCTGAGTCGGGAGAGCTCAGCCTCCAGTTTGGCTATATGGTTGCATCTCTCACATATATTTGTATTTGTTGGGAGGAGGAGGGGGTTGTCTGTGTACATGAGGCAGTTGTAACATTGCTTCAAGATTCCCAGATTCACCAGCTGAACTGGAGAGGAAGCCAGTAACTGATCTTTCGACATGCCAGAATAGTATAAGGAACTGCTATGTAACTGAATCAGAAAGGACGTATAGAGGATAGGGTACTCAAGGGGATGTTAGGAGGATGTAGTGCTTTTTTAGTTAAAAAGTGCTTAACTTATATAAAATGCTTATAGGAGCAAGTGCAGAGTTTTTAGAATGAGAATAGAATGTTTAGATTGAGAGTTAGAGCAGTTCCACAGGAAAAAATGAAGAGCAGACTTTGTGGAGTAAGGTAGGTTAGGTTTAAGGCACAGACATACAGAATATACAAGGCACAAAAAGTTTGGTAACAAAATGATTGGAGATAGGTAAGGGACCTTAGAGAGGCAGCCACATCCAGCCTGAGAACAGTGAGAATCCAGTCCTCACCTACAGAACTGTCATCACTGTCTCCTGAGTCAGCTGCCAAATTAGTGCCAGAAATTGTATCATTTTTGCATTGTGACACATGACCTTTTCAACCTTGCCAATTCAGGCACCATGGCCCCACTCCATAATGCCCTCCAGCAGCCTAGTCAGCTCCTTTTGAGTGACAACATCCTCATGCATACTACTACTGTTCCTGGAGGGTACCACTGCACTAGCAGTTAGGGCAAAGCTACTTGAAGCAGGTGCAGCAGGTAGGGCAGGAGTTGTGTTGGCAATGCTGACAGGTAGTGACTCACATATGGTGGGTGTTTGTGCTGCCTGTGGTTATACAACCACAGCCACCTCCGGGGGTATGGTGGGCTGAACACTAGTGGTTTGTCTACCTCTCTGTGCTGATGGTCAATTTGTTTTCATAAGCAATGTATTATAAAAATTTAAAATAAAAGAAGGGAAAGGTGGGGAGACAAAGAAAAGCGATAATTGGATTAATGGCATATAACCCAGCCACTGGGGATGCACAAGCCAGTGCATTTCTTTGTGCCGGTCCCAAGCCCAGATAAATGGGGAGGGTTGCGTCAGGAAAGGCATCCGGCGTAAAAATTCTGCCACATAACTTATTGCGTGAAAAGTTCATATTTCCATACCGGATCGGTCAAGGCCCAGGTTAACAACGACTGCCACCAGTACTGTTGGCCAACAGGGTGCTGGCGGAAATTGGGCTACTTTTGGCTGAAGGAGAAGAGGAGGGCAAAGGCATGCTCGAAGGCAGGAAGAGAGGAGGAAGGTTAGGAGTGTAGTAGTGAGGGTAGGAACTTTGAATGTTGGCAGTATGACTGGTATAGGAAGAGAGCTAGCTGATATGATGGAGAGAAGGAAGGTTGATATATTGTGCTTGCAAGAGACCAGATGGAAGGGAAGTAAGGCCAGGTGTTTAGGAAATGGGTTCAAATTGTTCTATCATGGTGTGGATAGCAGGAGAAATGGGGTAGGGGTTATACTAAAGGAACAATATGCCAAGAGTGTTTCTGATGTGAAGAGAGTGTCTGACAGAGTGATGTTTATGAAGCTCAAAATTGATGGTGTAATGATGAATGCTGTTAGTGCATATGCTCCACAAGTTGGGTGTGCGATGGATGAGAAAGAGAAATTTTGGAGTGAGTTGGATGAAGTTGTGGTGAGTGTACCCAAGGGTGAGAGACTAGTGATTGGAGTGGACTTTAATGGGCATGTTGGTGAAGTGAACAGAGGGGATGAGGAAGTGATGGGTAGGTATGGTGTTAAGGAGAGGAATGCAGAAGGTCAGATGATTGTGGATTTTGCAAAAAGGATGGACATGGCTGTGGTGAATACGTATTTTAAGAAGAGGGAGGAGCATAGGGTGACGTACAAGAGTGGAGGAAGATGCACACAGATGGATTATATCCTATGTAGGAGGGCCAGTCTGAAGGAGATTGGAGACTGTAAAGTGGTGGTAGGGGAAAGTGTACTTAAGCAGCATAAAATGGTGGTCTGTAGAATGACGGTGATCAAGAAGAGGAGGAGGAATGTGAAAGCAGTGTCAAGGATTAAATGGTGGAAGTTATAAAAGGGTAATTGTGAAGTGGAGTTTAGGTAAGAGTTAAGACAGGCACTGGGAGGCAGTGGAGAGTTACAAAATAGCTGGGTAACTACAGCAGAACTAGTAAAGGAGACTGATAGAAAGGTGCTTGATGTGACATCTGGACAGAGGAAGGAGGACAAGGAGACCTGGTGGTGGAATGAGGAAGTACAGGAGAGTATACAGAGGAAGAGGCTGGCGAAGAAGAAGTGGGATTGTCAAAGAGATGAAGAAAGTAGACATGAGTATAAGGAGATGAGGTGCATGGCAAAGAGAGAGGTGGCGAAAGCTAAGGATAAGGTGTATGGAGAGTTGTATGAGAGATTGGACACTAAAGAGGGAGAAAAGGACCTGTACTGATTGGCTAGACAGAGGGACAGAGCTGGGAAAGATGTGCAGCAAGTAAGGGTGATAAAGGGTAGTGAGGGAAAGGTACTCACAAGAGAAGAGAGTGTGTTGAGTAGATGGAAAGAGTATTTTGAGAGGCTGATGAATGAAGAGAATTAGAGAGAGAGAAGGTTGGATGATGTGGGGATAGTGAATCAGGAAGTGAAACAGATTAGCAAGGAGGAAGTAAGGACAGCTATGAAGGGGATGAAGAATGGAAAGGCTGTTGGCCCAGATGACATCCCAATGGAAGCAAGGAGGTGCTTAGGAGAAATGGCCGTGAAATTTTTAACTAGATTGTTTAATGAAATTTTGGAAAGTCAGAGGATGCCTGAGGAGTGGAGAAAAAGTGTTTTGGTACCTATCTTTAAGAATAAGGGTGATGTGCAGAGCTGCAGTAACTACAGAGGGATAAAATTGATCAGTCACAGCTTGAAGTTATGGGAGAGAGTAGTAGAAGCTAGGTTAAGAAAGGAGGTGATGATTAGTGATCAGCAGTATGGTTTCATGCCAGGAAAGAGCACTACAGATGTGATGTTTGCTCTGAGAGTGGTATTGGAGAAATACAGAGAAGGTCAGAAGGAGTTGCATTGTGTCTTTGTAGACTTGGAGAAAGCATATGACAGGGTGCCTAGAGGAGAGTTGTGATATTGTATGAGGAAGTCGGGAGTGGCAGAGAAGTATGTAAGAGTGGTACAGGATATGTACAAGGGTAGTGTGACAGTGGTGAGGACTACAGTGGGAGTGACAGATCCGTTTAAGATGGAGGTGGGATTACATCAAGGATCAGCTCTGAGTCCTTTCTTATTTGCAGTGGTGATGGACAGGTTGACAGATGAGATCAGACAGGAGGCCCCGTGGACTATGATGTTTGCAGATGACATTGTGATCTGTAGTGAGAGTAGGAATCAGGTTGAGGAGACTCTGGAGAGGTGGAGATATGCTCTAGAGAGCAGAGGAATGAAGGTCATCAGGGCTAAGACAGAATATATGTGTGTAAATGAGAGGGAGGGTAGAGGAATGGTGAGGATGCAGGAGTAGAGTTGGTAAAGGTGGATGAGTTTAAGTACTTGGGATCAACAGTTCAGAGTAATGGTGAATGTGGAAGAGAGGTGAAGAAGAGAGTACAGGCAGGGTGGAATGGGTGGAGGAGAGTGTCAGGAGTGATTTGTGACAGACGGGTACCAGTAAGAGTGAAAGGGAAGGTCTACAAGACAGTAGTGAGACCAGCTATGTTATATGGGTTGGAGACAGTGGCATTGACAAGAAGGCAGGAGTCAGAGCTGGATGTGGCAGAGTTAAAGATGTTAAGATTTGCACTCGGTGTGACTAGGATGGATAGGATTAGGAATCAGTATATTAGAGGGTCAGCTCATGTTGGACAGTTTGGAGACAAAGCAAGAGAGATGAGATTGCATTGGTTTGGACATGTGCTGAGGAGGGATAATGGGTATATTGGGAAAAAGATGCTAAGGATGGACATGCCAGGTAAGAGGAAAAGAGGAAGGCCTAAGATAAGGTTTATGGACGTGGTGAGAGAGGACATGCAGGTGGTTGGTGTGACAGAGCAAGATGCAGAGGATAGGAAGAAATGGAAAGAGATGATCCGCTGTGGTGACCCCTAATGGGAAAAGCCGAAAGATGATGATGATGATGATGGATTAATGGCATATCAAATTACTTAATTATTTCAATGACAGTTACATGAGTAAACCTTAGCCACATCCAGATATGATGAAAAGGCATGAATGTGTCATACAATCAATCACAATAGTATGATATGACAAATAGAATCATATATTGCCATGTCAGATATCTGCTTTCTAAGGTAATGACATTTTTGCAAATATTGAAATGTTATTGCAATGCAGTATTAAAGTTAAAATGTTTTATAAATAGTAGCCTGCAAACAAATTAAATATCTGTTTCTGAGTATTGAACCCACATGCAATTAATTTGATGTACTCACTGCCTAGTGTAATAACCAAGAGCTATTGGAGTAGGCATGTAGTCTTAATATAAAACTTAATGTTTACCTGCTAACATATCATACATTGATTGAGAAAATTTCTCTACCTTGCAATCAGAATAGACACATATTTGCTATGTGCCTTACTCAGGTGAGTCAGTCTCTCCTGCTGCACCTCACAGTTTTCTGCAATCTCTACTGCAACTCTACAGTTTTCTGCAATCTCTACTGCAACTGTACAGTAGAAAAAGAAAAATATATATACATGAAAGGATGATGACTAACTGCATTGGCAGACTGGCTAATTAATGCCATATCATATACATGTTATGGGTCAGTACACTTACACAACTGATCCTCCCATCAGCTAAGGAGGTCCCTGCTGTACATCTTCATGTCACTGTTGGGGTGATGGCATTGCTCCCCATTGTGTGGGATGCCAGTTGCTCTGTAGACAGCCTTGGCCAAGCTTTTCCAAGCCTCAGCCTTATATTGAGACACAGCATATTCACCCTGCAGTAGCCTCAGGCCTTAGCACTTCACAAGGAGTGCCACAAAAATCCTGGACTCATCAACACCCCACCTTTGTGGTCTAAATGGAACACCATCTCTACCATCACTAGCCATGTCTGCAGCAGTCAAGCCAGAAATTTGGGTCTGAATTGGCACCCTATTCAGATCATGCATCTAACAATTTATGCACAAAGATGCACAGCTTTGCCAACTGCATTTGCATAATTGGAAACAGAGCAGTAGCTTGCCAGCCACATTGGTAATGAGTACATCAACAAGCACAGATGTTGCAAATGGCATTGAGATTTGGCCACGTGTGATGCTCAAACTACTGAGACACGTTCAAGTGTTAAACCCTGATACGATTTATGGTGATGGTTATAATCACAGTTGTGTGGAGGACAAATGGTATCACTTCTGACTTGACATGTTGGGAGTTAGACACTGGTAAGACTGAGTAGTACTGCTTGGAATCCAACCTAAAAGAAAAAACAGGATAAAATCTTAAACTGTGCTCATTAACTGTCAGTGCCACAGGAAAACTGACTTGTTAACATGGTAATTGGAGGTATAGTAATTTAAGACTAACTGGACAACTACTTAAGAAATACATGTACGTCTGCGACTTTGTTTAGTCATGGGACTGCATTTCTATGTAAAAGGCAGCTTGTGTTTGTAAATACATGCCATCTGTGTGCATTGGCATGACCTGAGTAAGACATGGTGGCTCAGGTTACATACTTACTTCATAAG
The DNA here is from genome assembly GCF_019279795.1 of Protopterus annectens. Classification (NCBI taxonomy): domain Eukaryota; kingdom Metazoa; phylum Chordata; order Ceratodontiformes; family Protopteridae; genus Protopterus; species Protopterus annectens. Next base: position 82,437,286 of record NC_056741.1, read on the forward strand.
ACATACTGCCATAATCCATTGTGCACATCAGACATATGTGTATTCTACTTTAAATATCACTATCATGTTTAATATCATTTACACATATTATAGCAGCCTTCAATAGCACACATTAATGATACATTTCTTACAATAAACACAGTTATTATACTCATGTACATTTACTGCGCAATTCCTAATCAAAATGCTGTGACAAATGTCATTCTGACACCTGCTGTAAAAGTATCTGTCAACTGGCTTTGAGCGCTGCATTAGTTGTCTTTGATCTTTATGATCACTGCACTTATACCTTGTGCCAAAGGGAAAGTTACCTGAGAGGCTGTATTTATTCACCGAGTACTGTCCAGAGTGCTATCCATCATTTTGACAGCCATGCACCACCAGTGGGCTTGTTTGCACTATAGAAGCAGCAAAATTACATTTTTTTTCACTTCTTTCATTAATCAATGCATGGTGTCTGCACACTGCCAAGCAGAGCCTAAATTCAAAAGGCATTAGAAACAAAAAAATGACAGAAAAAAGCTGACAGGAAAATGAACTCAATCATTGTGTCTAACTATCAATAATCAGAGCAGGAAGTGCATGTAAGTGACAAATTCATCCTTCTAATATTTCCTTGCAACATCAGAAATGTAATTTGTGCCACAAAATATCAGACGTGTAGTAAATGACAAATAATGTGAAAGTGGACACAAAACAGCTCACATATTGTTAGGAATTCTGAGAATAGTTGGATTTTACATAAAACAGTGATCTATAAAATGTGTGTAAATATGTATTCAGACCCTCATCTGTAAAAGTAGCAATTTACTAGAGTCAAATGCATTGGATGTCTTATTTCTCTCCAGTCATTTCAGTTAGACCCTGTGCCACAGGTATAGCTGTCTATCAGGTGCAATTTATTCAATAAGTAGTATCCAGAGTGCTGACAGCCATGCACCAGTGTTGGGGTAATTTGGACTACACAAGGCAGCCTAAATTAACTCTTTATTTTTTTCCGTAGGAAGTTAACCATATTTGTGTGCTCCCAAGTGAAGAGCAAATACAAAATACATTGCAAAAAAAAAAAAAAGAAAATACATTGAAAGAGAAAAAAAGCAGAAAGGAAAACGTAATTCAAGGATAGGGTATACACAGTAATGACTAGAGCAAGAAGTGCATTACAGTGACACATTCGTTCTTCTCACATTTTCATGACCCATTAGAATATTAATTTCTGGCATATGTTTTCAGGATTGTGGGTAATGTCAAATAATGGTAACGATGACAGAAAACAGCTCACATGTTGTTAGCAACACCCAAATAGTGGAGGTTCAAACAGCAACACAATATCACAAAATGTATGTAAATATGTATTCAGGGATTCATTAGACAATCTTGAAATACTGAAATGTCAAATTTCAGTATTTTGAGACTGAATAGTGGAAAACTTGCATACCCGAAAACCCAAAACCACGAATAGCACAATTGCAACCATTCACAAACACACACACACACACACACACACACACACACACACACACACACACACACACGCACACACACGCACACACACACACAAACTAGCACATAAGCACACACACACATACACCTACCTAACTACACTAAAACAACATAACAATACAAACAAAAACAACATAACACACAAACACACCTACCCTACCTATAAGCAGGAGGGCAAGCCCCCCTGCACCCCCTACTTATATATTCTAACTCCAAGGTCGCACTAAACACACAAACACAGAAAAAACACCACTACACACACTCACACACACTAAAATCCCTACCCAGTACCCTTACACAAACACCACTTACCTGAAAACCCAGATAAATCCACAAACCGCACCACACGAAACGAACACGACACCACAATAGTGGATTCGACATTTCCACATTTGACATAGTGCAGTTTCGCGCAACTGCACTTTTCACTATTCAGTCTCGACATACTGAAATTCGACATTTCAGTACATTGAGATTGTCTAGTGAATCCATATTCAGACCTCTCTATAAAATTATGACCTCACTGGATTCTTTCCCTGCAACAGCTGATTTCTTTTTCTAAGATAGCTGCACACATACACCTTGCACCACAGAGAAAGTTATCTGTCAGGTGTACTTTCTTCACTGACTACCATCCAGAATGCTGATGGCTGCTCATCACTGCCAGGCATGTTTGACCTACAGAAGGCAACCTAAATTAAATTTGTCACTTTGTTTAATAGTCAGTGAACTGGAGTTCATTGCTTGAGACCACTACTCATGCAGAGTGTACAGTACCAAGTGTTGCACAAATGATGAACAAAAAAGAAAAAAGGCTACTGAAATAGAGGCACCATTATGAAACAAGTAGTTAAAATGCATTTTACTGATAGTTCCTCAAATTGGTGTTTCAAGATGGGCATATGCCCATTAAACATTATTATGTTCATGTAAACACTGCAATCATAGGTTCAGAGGTTCCTAAGAGGTTACTAGGCTATTGGCCCTAGCCATGTTATACGCTTGTTCCTTTATTGACCAAGTTGTATGGTCTACAATTTCAGTGTGAGTCTATGATCAGCACTGACTGCCCATATCCAAGAGGGACATAGTAACAGCCCTGGGGTACATTTACGGTCTCCCATCCAGTTGTCTAACATATGCTTAAATAGAGTCATTGAGGATCTCTGTTTTATGTGAATTGGGAGTTTGTTCCACAGGACTGGCAATGTCTGGGAGATATATAGGTTCATAGGTTAATACTAGTCTATCTGCCCTGGGGCAATTATAAGCCTAGCCCGATTCTGTATGGCTTACGCCACCCCTTGATTTGAGTATACTGTGCCCTTTTTAAGGTTTAGTTTACTGTGCCTCTGTGTAATAGTGACACAGGAGTAATCCCTGGGACAAACCTACGATCCCCCATCCACCTATCGAGATTCTTCTTGAAGAGATTCAGTGAGGTGCTCTGCCTCACATGAACTGGAATTCTATTCCAGAGTGAAGGGAGCCTCTGGGTTATGTACCTGTCCCTCCAGCAAGTTCTATTTATTTCTGTGCTGAGGTTCAAGTCCTCGAGCATGTGGCTCTAAGGGATTTAGATTTACTGAGGTGGAGCATGTCCATTAATTCTGGATTTGACATAGCTTTGTATGTCAGGCATAGATTGCCTCGAAGTAGGCGGTATGCAACTGAGTAGAGCTGGAGTTTTTTTAACCGAGCAGCATATGGCATCTGTTTGAGACCCTTGATCCTCTTGGTGAGATACTTTTGGGGTCTTTCTAATTGCTGTAGGTGTTGGGTAAGATACATCCCAAAAGGGGCATTGTATTCTATGATGGGCCTGATGAGGGATGAATAAAGGGGCATGATTACCTCTCTTGATCTAGATGTGAAACCCTTCGTGATGAGGTGGGCTATGTAGAAGGTCTTTCTAACCACTTTGGCAATGTGGTTTTCAAAGGAGTGATTGCTATCAACTTGGGTCCCCAGGTCCCTAATAACTTTCTCTGTCCTTAATGGGTTTCCGCCTATGTGGTAATTTGTGGGCACATTGTTTTTGCCAAAGGGTATGACTATACATTTTTTGGCATTTAGCTTTAAACCATGGCGCTGGCACCAGTTATCTGTCTCTGTGAGACCTGTTTGAAGGATGTTTGTGCCAGCTGGAGAGTCGATTATGGTGCCCAGTTTGCAGTCGTCTGCGAACTTGGTGAGCCATAATCCTCCCACGTTTGCCTGTACCTCGGAAAAGTATTTACCAAACAAGAGTGGTCCCAGGACAGAACCCCGTGGGATGCCACTTGTGACCGGTTTCGAGTCTGACATGGCTCCAGCAACTCTCACTCTGTGGGTTCTGTCTTTGAGCCAGTTTGCAACCCATCTTGTGACATAGGGGTTTATATTTAAGCTGGATAGCTTATCCTATGATGCCCGAGTGGGGTATTGTGTCAAATGCCTTTGCAAGGTCCAGATAGGCTGTGTGGGCTACCTTCCCTTCATCTATGGCTTTGGTGACTGTTTCGAAGAAGTCAACCAGGTTCAAAAGGCAGGATCTGTCCTTGACAAAGCCAAACTGGGTAGGATCTAGTGTCTGTAGGTCCCCAATGTCTTTGTTTATGAGCTCCATGATGATCCTCTCCATAGCCTTGCAGACTAAGCTAGTCAGGCTTATGGGCGATAGTTTCCAGGGTCCGTAGAGGCTCCACCTTTGTGGAGTGGGACCACTGTTGCTGTACGCCATTCTGTGGGCACATATCCTGTAGTGAGGCTGAGATTGTATAGCTGTTTTATTTGAGGGATTAGTTCCTCTTGGAGTTCATGTAGGACGCAACCTGGGACGCCATCTGGTCCCATGGAAGCAGTGTTTTTTGCTTTGTAGAGGGCAGCCTTCACCTGAGCATCAGAGATGTTTGGGAGGCAGCCCTCTGCCGGGATAGATACTTGCTCTTTTTGGGGGGGGGGTTTGCACTGAACCTGTCTGCCAGGATATTGGCAATGTCTGTGGGTTCAGTGTAGTTTTTGTCGTTTAGAATCAACTCAGAACAAGTCTGGGAGTTGCATCCCAGGTTCCTAACATAACTGAAAAAGCCTTATGATTGTCTTTGGTGTCCTGTGCAATTTTTCTCTCGAAGCTGGCCTTGGAGGATTTTATGAGGGATCGTAATTTTTTGCTAGTACTGATCAGAGATGCCTTCCCTATTGGGGATTTTGCTCTATCATGTAGTAGCTTCCTCCTTCTGTTGTACAGTTTATTTATGGCAGGGGTCCACCAGACTGGATGCCTGCCTTTGGATGATTGGGTCTTGGTTTTGTTTGGGATAGCATGATCCATGCATTCCTGGAGATGTCCGTAGAATGTGTTTATATAGGATTCTGCAGTTTGGGCCGTAGTTTACACTGGCCCTGGGGCCTTGAAGGATTCCACTTCTGTTTTGAGAAGTGAGAAGTTCACTTTTGAGAAGTTTTTCACTGTGGTTTTCTGGGCTGGGGTGGGGTCGGATGTGGACATCCAGTGAAATTAATTTATGGTCTGATCTTACCAATGAGGGATATACTTCTGGTGTGGAGCATAGAGTCCCCATGTTGGTAATGATCAGGTCTAGTATGTTGTCCCCTCTTGTGGGAGTGGTGACTAGTTGTTCCATAGCATTTGAGTTTATAATTTCCAGGAACCTTTGGGCTAAGGTGCTGGGGCTTGAGTAGTGCTCCCAGTCAATGTTTGGGTAGTTGAAGTCACCCAATATAATGGTGTTCGGAGAGATCTTCATGTTCTCTAATGTTTTCAGGAAAGCCGAGTGGAATTCCTGACTTTGAGAGGGTGGTCTGTAGGATGCTATAAACTGAAAAGCAGTCTTGCCCACTGTTAGTTGCACATGGATGGTCTCTGATACTTCGTGCAATGCCACTAACCTGGAGGTGTGGATATCTTTGATAAATATGGAAACTCCCCCTCCTTTTGTGGTTCGGTCCGGGTTTTGGGGCCAAAAAGCATGATATGAGGTACAGCCTGGTAGTGCTGGGGTGCTCTCTGGAGCCTTGAACCAGGTTTCTGTCACTGCACAGATATTGATGTTCTCCATACTGAGGAGAGCTTTGAGTGTGTGCATCTTGAGGTTAAGACTTCTGGCATTTAGCAGCATTACCCTTAGTTTCTTGTTCCTTGTGCTGTCTATGGGGGTGGGTTTGACTTTTGAGCCTTGCCTAAAAAAGGCACTATGGGGGTGGCAAGAGCCTTTGCCAATATCCAAAAGCCCAGTGGTGACAGGTGCAAGCCGTCCCTAGCAAAGCAATGTGGCTTGTCGAGCATGTCATCCCAGGCTGACAGACACTGGATCCCCTTTGAATGACACTAACATTTTAGCCAATTGTTAAAATTGATCATTTTGTCTTTGTACTGTGGCATCATTCTAGGTGCTGGTAAGATGCTGCTCAAGGTCAGGGTCATACCAGCCTGGGCTACATGATCAGAGAGCTCCTCTATGTCTCTTTTCATGTAGTCCAACACCATCATGTACAATGACTGAGTCATATTTGTATTTGCTTTGGAGTGACCTGAGTGCTTGCGTTATGTGGTGGATCCTAGCATCCGACAGGCAGTTCACTGTGACCTTCTCTTTATTCAGCCTCGTGAGCAGGACGTCAGTGTGTCTGACAATAGAGTCACCTATTACAAGAGTATCAGGTGTGTTATTCAGCCTTAAGGGCTGTGGCTGCTTGGCACACTGACTTTGTGGGCTATGTGTTGTGCGTGTTTTGTTTTGAGGTAGTGTTTGCTTGGATGTCTGCTTTGGAGGTCTCTGTCTTTCCAGCATGCACTGCTAATGTGGCAGGCTAGGATAAGATCCCTAAAGTGTGGGAATCATGTCCCATTTGACTTGCACATGAGTAGCATTTCCATTAGGGCAGGGTCTCAGACTGCTCTGTAGCCAGGCACAAGTTGCTTTTCAGCAGCCTATAAGATACAGAGTACAGTGACAAGGTCTTCAGTCTGTCCATATAGGCCATGTGTTGAAGGTCCTGAATTTTCTTGGTGAGAAACCTCTGCGGTCTCTCCAGCTGCTGCAGGTGTCTGGTGAGTTACATACAGAAGGGGGCATCATACTCTGTTAGTGGTCTGAGGAGGGATGAGTACAGGGGAGTTATGACATCCTTAGCTCTGTATGTGATGCCCTTACTTATGAGGTGTGAAACATAGAAGGCCTTCCTTACCCCTGTAGACACATGGTGATTGAAGTTAAGGTTGCTGTCAACCTGTGTTCCTACATCTTTCACCACAGGGTTTGAGCTAAGGGGGGGCACTGCTAATATTGTAATTTGCAGGGACTTACCCTTTGCTGAAAGGGATGATAATACATTTTTTCCATTTAGTTTAAGACCATGGCTTTGGCACCAATAATTTTTCTGTGTAAGCCCTTTTTGTAGGATGCCATCATCATTGGGGGACTCGATTGCAGCCAGTTTGCAGTCATCAGTGAACTTGATAAGCCACAGGCAATCTATTTTCACTAGGACTTCTCAGAAACAGATTCCAAACAGTAGGGGACCCAGAACAGATCCTTATGGTACATCACTTGTAACTGGTCTGCTGGTAGAACTGAAATCCCCAACTTTGACGGTATGCATTCTGTCTGTGAGCCAGTTGTCTACCCATTTAGTGACATATGGGTTAATTCCCAACTGGGTTTGTTTTTTTTTAATTTTATTTATTTATTTATTTATTTTATTTAACATTTGTTTATAGGGAAAGTCCGAATGGGACAGAGCCCATTTTCAGTGGACACCTGTGGAAAAACTCTCCAGAGAGAGAGTTTCTCAATGAGTAGGGGATTGTGACATAAGCCTTCTCTAAGTCAAGATAGGCTGTATGTACTGTTTTGTCTTCATCCAGGGCGTTGGTGACATTCTTGAAAAAGTCTACCAGGTCTAATAAGCATGCTCTACCCTTACAAAGCTACATTGGGTTAGGTCAAGAGTTTGAAGGTCACCTATGTCTTTGATGATAAGGTCCATGATGATTCTCTGCATGGCCTTGAAAATAATGCTGGTTAGGCTTATGGGTTTATATTTCCCAGGTTTGGTTGATGGACCCATTTGGCACAACAGAATTACTGTTGCTGTTTTCCACTCTGCAGGGACAAAGACAGTAGTTAGAATGTGGTTGAAGATAGTGCCAAGTGGCTCCACCAGGTCCTGTTTTAGACCATTTAGTAGGTAGCTTGGGATGTTATCCGGTCCCATACAGGCTGTGTTTTTGGCCATGGAGAGTGCAGTTATGACCAGATCTTTGGAGATACTAGGTAGAGGACTGATGACAGGTATGCTTTGGGGTATGTCTGGTGGGGACAGGGGAGTAAAGTTTGCACCAAATCTGTCTTCTAGTAGGGTGGTGATGTTCTCAAGGTCAATATGAATGTTACCGACCACTACTGATTTGACAGAAAGCTGGGCCTGTTTAGCTTTGTAATTAGCTTTAGAGGACTTTACAAGATATCTAATTTCCTTGTTCAAGCTGTGTAGGGTGTCTTTCCTCTGCTGAGTGAGTTCCCTCTTGTTCTTAGTCATTAGTTTCTTCCTGTTGTTGTATAACCTTTTTATGCTTGATGTCCACCAGGGTGGCTTGTTTTTTTTGTGGGGACCTTGTTTTAATTTGTTCAGGTACATCCAAGTCTATACATTTACACAGGTGTTTATACAGGACATTTGTGTACATCCCCATATACAAGTAATTGTTGGCAGTGGTAGCAGGGGTTTGAAACTATATATGCCATCATTTAGGAGGCTATAGTTTGCTTTGGAGACATTTTTCATCTTTTTTGCTCTTGAGGAGGAGTCGGGTAAGATAGTTACTTCAAACGAGAGTGATTTATGATCAGACTTTGCCAGGGAGGGCAATGCACAGGGGCTAGTGCAGAGACCCCCTGTGTTGGTATGTACTAAGTCTATGACATTTGAGCCCTTTGTGGGGGTGCAGAATATCTGTTCCAGAACATTGTATTAATAAAGTGCAGGAACCTTAGGGCAAGCGTGTCTATCCCAATCAATGGAAGGATAGTTGAAATCACCCATGACCAAGTTGCTTGACTGCATAGTAAGTGACTCAAGTAGATCCAGGTAGGCAGTGGCTCATGGTGGGGAACCAATAACTAACAATGATATGGAAGGGTGTTTTGCCTACAGTTAATTGGACTTGTAGTAGCTCTAGAGAGTCAAACTGTTTGTCCAGTCTTAAGGTGTATCTGTCTTCAGTAAAGATGGATACACCTCCACCTTTGGTTCTTTCATGCTTGTTTTGAAGTCTGCATTTGGAAGGCATTGTAGCCTTGCATGGCCAAGGTGCTCTCTGCGGTCTTGAACCATGTCTCAGTGACTGCACAGACATTGGCATCTTTCAAGATAAGGAGTGCTTCCAGAGTGTGCAGTTTCCAATTTAGACTCCTAACATTAAGCAGCATTACCTTGAGTTTGTTTCTAGTGGAATTATTTTATGTTGGGAATTTTATTATGACATTGCCTAAAAAGGCACTATGGGGGAGGCAAGTACCTTTGCCAGCAACCGAAATCCAAGAGGTAATAGGTGAAGACTATATCTGACAAAGCATCATCCTCTGTCTACCATATCCTCCCACCCTGATAGATACTGGATCCCTCTGGATTGATATCAGAAGCTAAGCATCATCATGGACATAATTAACAAGGATATAGGCAATCTCCAAACTCTAGATCCCACACAATTTGGTTTTGTGAAAGATAGATCATGCCTGTTCAACCTGGTTGACTTATTTGAGACAGTTACCAGAGGTGTGGATGAGGGTAACACAGCTCATACAGCCTACCTTGATCTGGCCAAGGCCTTTGATACCATTCCCCACTCAGGAATTATAGATAAACTCACCAAACTAGGCATTAACCCCTATATCACTAGATGGGTTGCAAACTGGCTCACAGATAGAACCCACAGTGTGAAAGTAGTGGACTCCAGGTCAGATTGCCAACCAGTCACAAGTGGAGTCCCACAGTGTTCTGTCCTGGGTCCTCTCCTGTTTGGCATCTACTTCTCAGAAGGCCAGGCCAACATGGAGGGAATCTGGCTGACCAAGTTTGCAGATGACGGCAATCTGGGAGTCATTATTAACTCCCTAAGTGATGGAGACATCTTCCAGAAAGGCCTCACTGAGACCAATGACTGGTGTCGAAACCATGGCCTTAAGCTTAATGCCAAAATGTGTGTCATCATCCCCTGTGGGAAAAACTCAGTTCACACTAATTACAGCATTGATGGGAACCCACTGAACATTGAAGGCATAATAAGAGATCTGGGGACACAGGTTGACAGCTACCTCTCCTTCAACCACCACATTGCCACTGTGGTTAGAAAGTCCTTCTATGTGGCACATCTTATTACCAAGGGTTTTGCATCCAGAAAGAAAGAGGTCATCATCTTTCTCTACTCCTCCCTCATTAGACCAATCATCGAGTGCAATGCCCCATTTGGCATGTACCTTACTAGACACCTGCAACAGCTGGAGAGGCCAGAAAAGTACCTCACACAGAGGATCCTGGGCCTTAAATGCATGTCCTACATGGACAGACTCAAAAAACTTCAGCTATTCTCTGTCTCATATCATCTACTACGATTTTATCTCTGCTTCACTTACAAAGCCATGTCTGACCCAGTTCTGTTAGAAATGCTACATCTAAAGAAATCCCAATCCCTCCACACCACACGCTCCAGAGACCTCAACCTCCTTACCACTATCAAAAGAACATGCTGGAAGGACAGGTTCACAACCCAAAGACTGCCCATGTTCTGGAATAGACTTCCCATACATGTCAAGCAGAGCACCTCGCTGGCCCTCTTCAAGTGAAATCTTGATGAGTGGATGGGAAATAGAAAGTTCACCACGGGAATCACTCAAATGGCTCAACTTGATAGAGGCACTGTGAACTAACGTCGGGCAGCACGATGCCAGGGCACTTCTATGGGCTAGGCTTGTAGAAACTTCAGGGCCATTAGCCTAGTACACACCTATGAACCTATCAACTTATGAAGAATGTAGACCACACATCTTCCTAATGAGAAATAACTGGTCTGGAACCCAAGTGCTTAAATCAGAACAAAAACACTTACAATAGCAGGCACAATAAACTTTCACCAGCAATTCCCAGCTTAGAAGGGTGTAAGCTACACTCTCCTGCTAAAATAGTCTACATCACAAACATTCCTAATGAAAGATAACTGGTTTGGAGCCCAAGTTCTTAAACCAGAACTAAGACACTTTCAGAATAACAGACACTGGATTAGAACCCCAGGACACAAGGACAGTCACATGACACAATTCAGATTTTTATCACTTTGTCACACACATAATACTGTGAAGAAATAAAAGAGGTTGCCTATACTGACATTACTGATGCAACAGAAAAAAATCACGGATTTTTTCCTGTGTAATTTGCAGTTAGATGAGTGGATGACTATGATACTGGCAACATCTTTCCTCACTCAATATAAAATAAAAAATAAAACACTGCACCTCTTTGCTTCATTTTATTCTGTAAGATTTTCCAGATCTATGCTTCCCTAACAAGGCTAGGTACGAGTCTAAAAAGGTAACTCCATCTACATGCTCTCCTCACCCTAGAGAATGCTGACGTCTGTGCAGAAACTGAGACATGGTTTAAAGTCATGGAGAGCACTCCTGCAGTGCAAGGCTATAATGCTTTCCTCACACAGGCAGGTCTAAATGTGGAGGAGTCTCGATTTACATCAAAGTTAAATACACCTAAAGACTAGTCAAACAGGATAAGTCTCTTGAGTGTCTCCACATTAGATCACCATAGGAAAAATTCCATGCCACTTGCAAGCTGTATGTCCCTCTCTATGACCCAGGAAACCCACAACACATATTTATGCTTACTTAAAGCACTCAGTGTCAATACACCAACTAGGATCACCCTGCAAAGCAAACATCACCAGAATTACCCATTATAAAGACTTAACCTTGCCTGTGATATAAATAGGACCTACTGAAGAAGTATCTATTTCAGGGACTACTCCTTTACTAATTTGGGAGAGTACTTCACACCCCCTAGTGTAATGTCCTCCCTAGTGATGTCAGATTACAAAATGGTCTCCTTTGAAGTAAACAATACAAATGTGGATCCCAGCTAACACTGGAGTGTTCAGGAACTACTCTAAGGTCAACGTCCTACTTCTTTTTTTTTTTTTACTTTGAATCTTTTTATTTTTTAAATATATTTTGATAAACATTTTATGAATACAGGATATGTAATATATATATATATATATATATATATATATATATATATATATATATATATATATCTATATATATATACAATGTTATAACCTATGAACTACATCACAAACATTCCTAATGAAAGATAACTGTATAGTATCTATACAGAAGAAAGCAATAAATATTTTTAATCACTTTGTGAAGAATGAAATGTTTGATCAATATTTTTCTCCATTTTCTCAAATATTTCCAGTATTTTCATCCAAGAGTTGTAAAATGATGTAAGTCTAGTAGATCTACTTTTTAGTGTGGATATTTCCATATGTCCAACTGTTATAGACAGATTTTTAAATTCCTTAAACGTGGGGACTTCCTACTTCTAAGCGATAATCCGGCAAAATGTCAAGCTCCTTAAACCCAGAGAACAATGTTGCCTTTGTGGAACTGATTACAGAAATTCTATAAATGCATGTTGATAGCTGCATAGCGGTTGCTGTACCCAACAGGAATAAGTATAGAACTAACTTAAAAACAAGCTACCCTGGTGGAATTATGCCATTAATAGGCTGTATAACAGAAGGAAGAAAATTATGGAAAAATTAGGAAGCGTAATACCCAGCTGGATTAAAGTGCTCTCATCAAATGAAGCAACTCAGGGGACAAATAAAGTCTACCAAAGCCAAATGAGGTACCTTTAGTCTCCAAGGCCAATGACAAGGTATTCTTTAGCTATGTCTGCAAGCTCTAAAAGCAATGCACAATTGTGTGCAAAGGTCATTATTACTGGAGCCATCTATACTGAGTCAGAAATTATAGCAAACCAACTGGCAGACAAATTCAACTTTACCCCCTCTCGTCCCCAGCATCACCTCAGGAAATATCATCAAGTATAACTCCCCCTACTATCACTATGGAAAAAAGTCCTCAGTGCTGTGTCTAAGGCTAAGAACACTGCCTCAATGGGCCCTGACAATATCACATGCTGCTTTCTAAATAGCATAAAACATGATGAAACTTGACCTATCAGGCCCTCTGGAATTACTGTTTAACCATAGATTCCAAACTGTCTGCATGCGTCTTCAATGGAGAACAGCAACTAATCATCCCTCTCCAAAAGGCTGGACCATCTAATGACTCTGGAGCTACAGACACATAAGTCTCACTAGTCACATATACAAAGCCATGGAAAGAATTATCAGAGAAATCATTTGTGACATAGGAAAATTTCAGACACCATACTCAACTCAATTTGATTTCATCAAGGGAGGGTCATGCCTACTTACCTGGATTGACTGCATTGAGAAGGTCACAAAGCAATGGGTGAGGTTTAAAGTTCACACTACCTACCTTGACCTGGTCAAGGCATTTGGCACAATACGTCAATTAACCATTGTTGGCAAAGCTGAGGTTAGATATAAACCCTTATGTCTAACAGCTGAGTACAATCCAGAATATACAACTCCAATGGACAGAAAATTGACATTTTTTAAAACATGAATAACAGACTCTCTACCACCTCAGCCCAATGGCTTTTCAAGAGTTTCTTGAAAGGCCATTGGGCCCAGGTGCTAGAAATTGTTTTGTTTATGTTTTAATAAATCCTTATGTCACTGGGTGGATATCCCACTGGCTCACAGACAGGACCCATGAAGTTATAACTGGGGATTCCATGTCTACAGAGAGGCCAGACACCAGTAGAGTCCATCAAGGATTGATCTTGAGATTGAGACTGCTACTTTTTGGCTTCTATTTCTCTGAATTCAAGGCCAACATCAAGGGCCTCTGACTGACTAAATTTACAGGCTATTGCAAATTAGGAGCAGTCATAGAATCCCCCATTGACACTAATGTTCTACAAGAAGGGCTGACACAGACAAATAACTGGTGCCAGAGACATGGAGACAAATAAGTGGTGCCAGAGCCATGGAGACAAATAACTGGTGTTAGAGGCATGTACTAAAACTAAATACCAAGAAATGTATACTTGCATAGTTAAGGAAGTCAGCTACCCCTGGTTACTATCATATTGGCAACACAACCCTAAGATTTTACTCAGTTACTCAGGGACTTGGAGACACGTATAGGCAATAATCTTGCCTTTGATCATCATGTGTCTATGGTAGTGAGCAAATCATTCTATGTTGTGCAACTTATAATCAAAGGTATGGCATCTTAGTCTAAGGAGGTCACTGCTCTACTGTCCTTGGCATTCATCAGACCTACCATTGAGTACAGAGGCTCCTTTTGTATGTATTTAATCATGCCCATCTAGCAATTGAAAGTCCACAGAAATTCCACACTTAAATAATACAGGGTATAAATAACATGTCCTATGCAGACCACTTCAAAATCGTATTCCTGTATTCTGTTTCCCACAAGTGATTGAGGGAAGATCCATGACTGACATATGAGGCATCATCTGACCACACTCAAATCAACCTCCTGCATATCTGCAAAGCATACAGCACCATAATTAGCCATTCTAAAGACATCAGATTTGGCTGTGATATAAACAGGAGCTACTACAGAGTCAGGTATGTATCCCAGAGAATACTCCTTCTCTGGAACAGACTCTCCAGCCATGTGAAGCAGCTTTCCTCCCGGTTGGGGGATAGGAATTTCATCCTTGGTTTGGCACCTATGTCTCTAATGGACAAAGGCAACCTGTAAACAGTCCATCTCTCAGGCCCCTGTTTATATAAGTTTCAAGTCCCAAGGTCCTGTTTACACTTACCAAGGGTACCAGAACATGTAAAAGATTTGGGATACATGGCTGAGCTTAAAAATGCCTTTGTGATTTTTAGCCTAGAATACACCTATTAACCTTTGAGCTTTTAACACTGCTATGTGCCTTGCCTTGCAATTGATATATGTTTCAATGAGAAATATGCTTCCTTAGAATTACAGTTGTCATAAATAGTTCATATCAATGTTAGGAATGTTCCTATCCAACATTTCTTGTAAGTCCCTCCTCCCTGACATACCCTTATTGATAGCTGCAGTCAGAATAATCATTCACACTTGCGAGCAGTTGGTTAATTAGCATGTAATTCAGCTATTTATGTTTTCATTAGCACATTCTGCAATCTAGCTTTGTTTTGCAGCTCTACACTAAGTGTAGAACAATTTACTGAATATAAAATAATATACTGTTTTTTTTGTGTGTGTGTGTGTGTGTGTGTGTGTGTGTGTGTGTGTGTGTGTGTGTGTGTGTGGCCCACTGTGCCAAGTACATGATAGCTGCACTTAGTGTAGCTTTTAATGAATTTGATGCAACATGTCTCCTATCATATAGTATTAAACAAGTTCTTTGTTTTTCTGATGCACTGCGGTCTGTGTCCTGGAACAGTTTTTTTTTTTTGAGACACCACATCAGATACTCTTGTGCATTCATACATCTGCATAGAATGTCTGAAATATATTAATTAAGTCTACTAGTGGCCCTGTAATGGCAGGAAAGTAACTCTGAAGAGTTACCCATTTTAGCCTCAGAGTGTGATTATCAGAAGTCATTTTCAGCTCCTGACTCCTTATCTGTAAATTATTTTCCTATGTTTGCAAGTGCTTTTGTTCTTCAAGGTTGTTACAACAGTTCTTAATGACCTTAAGCAAACATCAACCACTGATAGCATCTTTGAAGCATCAAGTAACTCCTACAGTATTTTTCTCACAGAAATTTGATCTTTTTGATAGATCCCTTATCCTTGAACTCTTCATAAATGGCACAGTAGCATGTTTTTACTCTCCTGTTGAGTACATCTTTCCAGAGGTGATTCTAGATGAATATTACATGTGCTGACTTGTCTTTGTCTGACCGTAACAAGCTTTCTCCCTCTTTAACCCAAGACTGACTTTAGCTAGGATCATTTGAGTTGATTTTTAAAAGTAGGGTGTTCTCTGTTAAAGAGTGAGTACCTCACTGACATTTTTATATGTATTTGCTAACCAGAGACACCATATGGGAGCATTCCCTTTCTGAGGTAACTTCAGAGCAAAGTCTGGTTAAATGACAGTTTGCTGGTGGCAATCAAATTAATCAAACCCAAGAATCCTTGACGAGGTTTGTTTGTTAGCTCAATGCCTTAACCATCTGAGTTAAACTGCTAAATGCTGTCAGGTTGATTCTCAAGGATGCTCATCTTAGGTTCAATGTTACTGAGCTTTTGTGACATGATTCATTTCATGCAGGTTGGACATTTCCTGTTTTACTTTATCTGGGGAACAAAGATCTTTGTGTTGCTCCTTCTGTAAATTAATTTTAAAGTTAACTTTTGTTGCCTGATGTCCACTGATTTTAATTACTCCGTCTCGGTCTTCTCACTTTTTTATTGTCTAAATTAGAGGTTATCTTATAATTTCTGACTGTAGTGCAGTAAGTACCATATTGCAGTGGTGGCTGCAGGCCTCTTTTCATATTGTGGAATAACAGATGCACAGAATCTAGTTGGTAGGGGCATGTAGGACGTGGAGAAAAAAACACGTAAACAACATACCAATAAAGTATAGAATACATGACACGTTAACCAACACATAATCCACAATTAAAAATGAAAGACCATTTCCCTGAATAAAATAAGTGAATGCCATAATTGGAGCAATGCTGGCAAAGTTCACAACATTGAAAAAATGCTAATTTGTGGTGTTCAAAGACTTTGGCTGGGATGAAGTGTTGGTACTTTACAGTGTAATAAGTCAAGGCAGTAGTACCAAGATAAAGGTCGGAGATGTCATGCACAAAGACATATGTTCATCATCAGAAAGAGAAAAAATATCATTAATCCAAATTCAAAACAAAAAGTCAAAATTATTTTGCTCAGTGTTGCAGTGTAAGGGCATATTTTTAAACAAAAATAGTGCATTTTGCCAATATTCAAAATAAAACTCATATCTTCTCCCTGTAGAAACTGGTGAATAGCAAACTAATTAAATATCTGTTAATAGGTTGATTGAATCTGAAGCAAGAGTGGTCAGTTAGCTGCTGGGTAACAATGATAGTAATACCTCAGGAGGAATGTGGAAGACAGTTTGTTAGCACTTGGAATGTTGTTGTTTGTCTTTCGGCTTTTTCCCGGTAAGGTGTCACCACAGTGGAACTCCGATCCACTAATGATTGCCAGTAGATTTTTTATGTAATGCAGAGGTGCCAGCTCGACACCCAACCTTCAACGAAGGTGCACCCATTTATGCATGCATGTCTTTCGAATGCTACCCAACCGCGGGGAGGACATGCAGACTCCACACAGAAGGCACTCTCAAGCCAAGCCAAGAATCGAATGGGAGAACCTCTTGCTGTGAGGTAACAACACTACCGCTGTACCACTGCGGAATAGTCTGTTAGCACTTGGAATGAAAACTGGAAACCTATATGCAGTTCAGCTAGTTGATTTTTTGAGTATTCACAACTACTGTTAAAGAGGTAAGAGCTGGTCTGAGAACATAAACATAATAAATCAAGGAAAAATGAGAAATGAAAATAGGTTCCTGAAACTGTGCAAGATAGCTGTGACACACTACTGACATTCTATTTACAAGGAAGTTAAAAAAAAGAATGATTTCTTTGTGTCTGGCAAGACTCATGTGAAGGTGGCTTTAAGTGGATTTTGGGGAAAAAAAACTTACAAGATTACTTTACAGCTTCAGGTCCTTTGACAGTAACCAATTAAAAATGCCGAAGCTACAAAGATACTGAAGATATAGTGGCAACCATAATTCATTTATTTATTTATGCATACTGCTTTTTTGTTTATCTTTTTCTCCCCACTTCTTGTCAATGTCTGTACATCTTCCTTCTTTTGAACAATGATTATCTTTTTGTTTTTACTCTTATATGTAGTAAATTTAGTCCACTGCTATCAGTGCAACCCTTCATTTTCATCATTTTTTCTTGTGTTTTTCTCTTTATAATTAATTTCATATTTGCATTATTATTTTTAATAGTTCTTGTCCTGTATGTTTATCTTTGCTTATGTTTGCTGGGGCTCTTTTCCCTTGTGTCTCCACTAAAATGGGTTGCTTACTGTCAATGCAATGCAAATAGTTAATAACCTTTTCTTTTTTACAATTATTTTGTATTTTGATTGTTATTTAATATTTGTATATTGTCACTTTATCTTTACTTAAGTTTGCTGGGGTTTTTCCCCTCGGGTCTCCACTGAAAAACTGGTTTGTTTGCAAACTCAGTTGGACTAACCCGGTTAACAAATGTGAAATAAAATAAATAAATTAATAAAAACACGTATTGCACAGACATGCATTTTCTTTAAACAATGAAATTCCCTCAGGGATTTATCCCCACCCCCCCCCCCAAAAAAAAAAAAAAAAAGAAGTAATAGTTAATAGAGGTCTGACATTTAGTGTGGAGAATTAAGACTCCATGGTCTTAATTAGTAAGGAACAAGTTTTTTTTTTTCTTTTTACCTCTACATTTGTATACTGTGTGATATAGAGCAAGTCAATTACTGAGACAGCCCTGACTGAAAGAGGCATGTCACACACCCACACATATACACACACCTCACCATGCTTCAGAAAACTATCTCCATTTCAAACAATAAATTCATAGTATGCTTGCTACAAGAAAGATTCCTGCATTTCAAAATGTGTGTTTTGTTTGTACAAGTTCCTTTGTAAAGAGAAACAGATGTCTTAAATGGAAGAGAAGTTCTGGCATGAAAGAGATTAATCTTATGCTGCATTCCAGTGACTGGGGTACCCACGGGGCACACAGTTTCACTGTGGTGGATGTGTACCCCCCCCCCCCATGCCTTTCTGTCCTACTGAAGAATTAGTTTAGCTCAGTTCTCTTGAGAAAATCCTCAACATGCCTTTTGAAATTGCAAGCAAAATCCTCAACATGCCTTTTGAAATTGCTAGTAAAATCCTCAACATGCCTTTTGAAATTGCTAGTAAAATCCTTCTATTATTAATTTTCTTTTTAGTTCTTTAGTTGCTCTTGATCAGCCTCTAAGCATATTCATTCATGTTCAAATATGTACACAATCCTTCAAAGTTCTAACAATTCTTTGCTCTGCCTCAAACAAGCACTTATTTGCTTCTGTTGCTCTTTGACTTTATTTGTTGCAAATTCTGCCTCCTTCTTTGTCTTATTTTCTTTTTCAGGGAAGCTGCCTTCTTTTGGAAGATCGCTTGTTAAATCCTGATGCAGAGATGTGATAGCAAGGCCTTACTAGTCTCCTGTTTATCAGAATTTTGGTGCAGATCTTGTAGGGAATTACTCCTTTACTGCATCTCTTATTGCACATTGGTAACATTTTGCTGAATCGGTTTATTTCTTATAAGCTCTGGCTGACTGCAGTGGTTGGTGAAGGCTTTCTATCCCCTTCTCCACACTTCCTTTTGTATGTATTGCTACAGTTACTCAGCTCTGCGATAGTAATATGTCCCTAGAACTGAACATGATATGTGGTAAACATTAGTTATTTGGTCTGGAAGAAAAGCATGTTGACACAGTTTCATGAAAAAAAAGACAAAAAAAGAAAGTAGAACAGAAAGGTAATTTATGTCTGCTCGGCAGGAAAGCAATAATGATAGTTAGTGCCTGCTTGACTTATTTAACACAAATGGAAGATGAAATTAAAATACGTGCTTCAGCTCATTCTTAAAGTGTACCAAACACACAAACTAATTTAATTTAAATGCAGTTTTGTACAGCAGCTAAATCAGACTCAGATTATTCACTCAAAAGGACAGTAGACCAATCCAGAAAATATTGACTCAATGTGTTCATTAGGAGATGCATCAATACTGCATCTTACATGACCATGGAGATGACCTCTCCTCGCTATAGTTACCTCCAAAACAGATGTATCTGTGGAAGTGCTGTTGCTGCATAACCATGACATAGGCCATGTGGAGGTAGTAGAGGAAGGATTTTGTGAATGTCACCTGCTACATGGCATGTGAGTATGAGAGGACATAGAATCTGCTGCTATGTGACTGAGTTTATCAACACTGTCACATATATGGGACATGCACTACTGGAGGTCATCCTACTCTTCGATCCATATCCTGCATAGCTCTTAAAGAGTGTCTGGCTCAGTGAGGTCATAGGTAAAATATCGGGAAAACTATTTTACATCCACAATGTAAAAGCAAATATGTATATTGTAATAATAAAATAACTACAAAGCAATTTATCTGAAAGACATTTTCTAAGCATAATTATGCTTGCAGGGTAGACATTACTGGAAAATAATGGATCTTCCAGAGGTTTTGAGGCCTTCTTCCTATGATGTCAGGCCTACACTTTATTTATTTGCAATGTCTGCCCTGTCAGGCAATATTACTTGCCAAGACACTGTGCTCATAGATGACATTACTGAATGCTCCCTATGATGGCAATAAGTGATACCAAAATAATTTTACAGTGTTGTCACATACTAAAATTTATATCATTGCTTTACTGCGTAATGCAAAGTCATTTTTAGCCATGACATACCATATGGCTATGCCTTAAAGGGCATCTATAAACTAAACACACCTTTGCCTCTTCCATGAGTGTAGTTCATAATCTTCAAAGTAACCTTTGAGATATCAGTAGTGTAAAATTTTGTATTTTTTCATTTCTCTCATGTCTGTGTCAGTTATCTTTAGTACATATCAATATCCATATTTATTATTTATTCTTTGTTTACCAGGTTAGTCCCTCTAGGCTAGTAGCTTCTTTTCAGTGGAGACCCAAGGTAACATTTATACTACTATGGGAAATTTGACCAGGTCATCAGGAAATGTCCACACCAACTCAAGCAGATGAGACCTCAGCTTAATTTCCCATTCAAAGGACAACACACTAAGGAGTGCAGGAGTAAAATATAATGTCACTCTTGCTTAATAATGGCATTGTGCAATAACAATAACCCATGAATGGATACATGCAATGCTTATTTACTTCATCATTTGTGCCTTACAGTAACAATCAAGGCATGCCAGCTATGAATAAACTGAGCATTAGCAATACCTGCTCAGGCTTTATTGCTAAACTTTCACACCTTTTAAGGGCACTTTTTTGCAAATAAATCTAGTTTTACATAGAATATTTTATTAGAAACTCTGACCAATTAGTCTAATATTCATAGATATTATGAGAACATTAGATAGCCCTACCTCAGACAAATGCATCATGCATACATTTCCTAAGACAGAGACCATCACCTCATAAACATCTGCTTTAAGGTCAGTCTTTGACTAATTGTTCAATAATGAACACTCAGCAAATAACCTCTTGTCCCTGTTATTAGGGTCTATATATAATGCTGTACTATAACATCTAAAACACCACATAAATAACTTTTGCTGGTACAAATTTAAAACAAAAATTAAGACAGAGAACAAAAAAAAGTCTCCAGTCTAAGGATAATGTATATAAAAGGAAACTGTACATATTCTCTAAAAATATTTCAACTTCACTTTTCTCCTATCTTCTTAATTAAAGAAAGATTGTTTTATAAAAAAAGTTATGAAGTAACAATTTATAATTTCAGTATTCCAAAGAAGGGGTCTTGCTAGCTCAAAAACTCAAATATTTAACAAACCTGTTTTGGTCCAATGCAAGATTTTATATCTCATCTATGTCCCACTATTTTTGTGTTTCTATGGTAACAATTTAATAATGAAGCCTGCTGATATTCAACAAAAGTGTGAGATAAAAAAATATTTCTAGTCAAGACCAAACATGATCCTAGAATCTGCAGTTTATGAACTGTGACATTTTTATTTTTTTCCATCTCATCTTTTGCTTCTGAAATTCTAAACCATGGCTGATTGAGAAATACCCCATTAATGAAAATAACATAGGTTGCTAGCAAGTTGCTTGCTCTGACTGAACTACATATTGAACTGAACGCAAGATCTCATAACTATTTGCCAAAGACAACAGCGCTCAACATTTTTCTGAGCAACAAATGATTATCTGAAATAATGTTTAGCAGCTGCTTACCAGTAGAAAATAACAGTTATACAACGACCGTTAATATTCAAAAATGTGCACGCTGATTGGTCAGCACGCACGTTGTAAATCAGAGAGTAATGGAAAAAGGTCCGATCGCCCGGACTTTTTCCATTACTATATCTCTTTTTTTACAGCAACGGAGAACGCAAGATCTCCGTTGCTTCACACTGTCTCGCTATGATAAACAAGTTTAACATAGCGAGACAGCTTTAAAAAAAGCAACGGAGAATCTCCGTTGCTTTTTTTAAAGCTGTCTTGCTATTTTAAACTCCTTTAATATACCGAGACAGTGTGTAAAAAGCAACGGCGATCTTGCTTTCTCCATTGCTTTTTTCAAAACTGTCTCGCTATGTTAAATGGGTTTAACATAACGAGACAGCTTTAAAAAAAGCAATGGAGATTCTCTGTTGCTTTTTTAAAGCTGTCTCGCTGTGTTAAACTCCTTTAACATAGCGAGACAGTTTGTAAAAAGCAACGGAGATCTTGCTTTCTCTGTTGCTTTTGCCCAAAGCTCTGATGTACTGTGTAAACATACACATGCGAAGTACATCAGAACTGCCATAAAATACCAGACAGCTGCAGAAGGGCAGCAAGGAGGCATTATACAATGCCATTATTTAAGAAAAGTAATTATTCTTTTCTTAAATAATGTCATTAATATAATAACCACGCCTGGGTGTGGGTAATGCTGGATTTACCCACGGTTGTCTTTGTTTGGCCACTCGGGCTTTGCCCTCATGACCAAACCACACCAACCGTGGGTAAATCCAGCATTACCCACACCCAGGCTTGGGTTATTGCTATAATATACAATGGCTTCTCATAGGTATTAAAACACATGCACACTGATTGGTCACCCCAACCAGTACACCTGATATAAATTGAGCATTTACTAATAGGAAAAAGTCAGCCGCTGAAGTATCACTGAGTGGCCAGACTTTTCTATTGATATATGCTACCAAGGGAAGATCAAATACAGAAAAAGTCAGGTATGTTTTGTAAAACCACAGAAACAAATGTATACCTGATTTTCCTTGTATTTCTGTACTCTCTCAGCAGACTGTTATACCTTTGAACTGTCTGGATTTTCAGATAATGCCCACATTTTTGCCTCATAGTATAATAAAAAAGATCTTCTGTTGAACAGCACTGATGTACTATGCAAGTGTGGGAACATAAGTCCTATACACATGCACAGTACATCAGAAAACACTCAACAGAGAAACAATGTGGAGGAGTATTACAACACTGTTATACAAAGACATTTAAGAAAGGCAAGCAGTTTCTTTCTTAAATAATGTCACAGTATAACAGTAATAATCCACTCCTAGTCGTGGTAATGCTGGACTTACCCACACCCAGTCGTGGGTTATGGTTTAAATATTACCCCCTCCTACATACTTTGGGGAGGGTCTGTAATTACTTTAATGACAGCTTTAAAGCAAAACTAAAAAAATCAAGAACTATTAAAAAATTTAAACTATTACTCAGTGTTCTGTGTCTTGAAATTGTTAACTCTTGTCTGACACTTTTGAAGCAACACAAAAGGATCTGTGTATATTGAAGCTACAAAAAGGAAACAAAATGACATATTTTATTTGACAGTACATTGCAAAAGTAAATAAGGAAAACAATTATTGGAAATCATAAAGAAATTATTTTCCGGTTAAAAATACTTTAACTCTACAAATTGCTCAGCTGTTTGTCTCACTTATAGCAGTCTGTAGTTTACAGAACATGACCCATTTTGCCTTTAAGGATTTATAGTGCAGTTTAGCTAAAGCTGTATAACATCATAATTTGCTGTTTGTAAAAATAACATAACAAGTTCTCATTTCTGAGAAGTCTATTATCTTTTCATCTACTATTCAAAGAAATGTGCTACTTTTGTATCTAGCACATTCAGCAAGAATATATAATAGCTCCCGCATGACATAACTTTCTGCTGAAGAGCTGTGTTCTGTATGACAGTGCTGACTGGTGTCAAGCTTTTTGGCAACTGTTCTAAAGAGCATTTTATTTTTTGGGCCACTCAGCTCTGCCAGTAAACCATCTACTATTATTTTAAAGTCATTAAACTTTGCCTGCATTTCTTTTAGACGGATTGGTTCTTTTTTAGACTCCTTTCCCACATTATTGGGTTTACTTTGCTAAAGAGGAGTAGAACTGAAGTCTAGAGAAGATTGATGCTATTTGAAAATATTGATTTTGTTAATGCAATAAGGTTTTCCCTTTTGTATGTTGTGGTATCTTCTGGGCTCTTGTTGAATGTCTGAAGACTGCAGTTCCAAACCATGGAACTGCAAAACTAAA
>NC_056741.1:82466306-82471306 GCF_019279795.1 Protopterus annectens
ATATTACAGTATTGCTGGAAAAGTTTCCTCCTCCCACGTCTAATAATACAGTTGCCATTATAGTTCTCCCCTTTCTCTTGTACAGCAATTGCAGGCTCTTGAATCACAACTTGATAAGCATCAACAAACTCAACTCTGGACATGACAGTAGTACAGGATTTATCTTATCAGCAGCCTGGGTACCCATCAATGTGTCACTTTGTAACAACCAGGGTAGAGCATTGACCTCATTGGACCTATTTCAGTCTCAGTCCAGAGAAAACAAAATAGACACATAACATTATATACAAACTGAATGGCAAAATGCAATGTATACATATTACATATACAAAATGAAAATCATAGTTGGCTTGAGGTTTTAAAGGCAACAGATAAAAGGCATTATATACAGAGTGGCTGAAAAAACAGTATGCATGCATTATGTGCAGAGTGGACATACGAGTTGACATGCTGAACGAATCACAATCAGAGCAAAGTTATGTAGACAGAAGAAAGGAATGAAACGATTAAGTTATATGACCAGAGATGCAGCAGCTTCATTTGGCTAGAGTCTTATATGGTCTCTTATGATGACAAGAGGGTTTGTCTTCCAAAAGGGATGATATGACACTTTTTATCATTTTGTTTGAGCCCATTTTAGAGCACAAAAGGCTAGATTCATAAATGTCTATTT
Source organism: Protopterus annectens (assembly GCF_019279795.1). Classification (NCBI taxonomy): domain Eukaryota; kingdom Metazoa; phylum Chordata; order Ceratodontiformes; family Protopteridae; genus Protopterus; species Protopterus annectens. The sequence goes on from NC_056741.1 coordinate 82,466,980, forward strand.
TCCATGCTGCTATCATGTGCGAGTGGTGGCATGACATGTACATGATAGCACAATGTTTTGAATTCATTAAACAATTCTTCATGTCTTGTAGTGCCACTGAAAACAAAGGTAAACAGCTAGAGTATGCTAATGAAAGCATAATCAGCTGAATTACATACTAACTCAGCAATCAAACATGACAGAGGCATTCAGGATGCTACAAAGTTACTGTGTAGACATGGTGTAGTCCTCTGCCATAAACTCCAAAACCTACTGGAATACAGCCACCATCACATTCGAAAAAAAGCAACGTTAGAGGCTGCTGCTGCTACTGTCTTGCATGTGTATGTGCAACAGGATCAAATCTATGCTGCTGCTGCTACTGCTGATAGACCTCATCCAAGGTGAGGAAGGGTATTCAGACCCAGTTTCACATGGGTCTATATCAGAAGATCGAAGTTTCAAAATGTTGAATCTGATATGGTCGACACCATATGACCGAAGTCTTGAAAATTCAACTCTATTAACGGAGATCTCCCTACAGCACGGAAAGGGAAGATTTCCCTTTTCTGCCCTGTAGTGCAATCTCAGAGTTTATATATTTAAGTAGTAGGCTTTGACCATTTAAATGGTTTGTTTTTGTAGGTCTTTGTGTTTTATTACATTTTCGATGTTTCAAAACTTAGATTATATGGTGTGGACCATATCAGATTTGAAGTTTTGAAACTTCGATCATGTAATATAGACCCATTTAACATATCATGGACTGTGTGATATTGAAATAGTAGAGTGACACAGGGTTGATAGAGAAACACTACAGGAAATCTTCAACCTCTGCCTCCCTTTCTCAGACCCAAGGGAAATCGAGGAAAACCTATACCACTTGAAATTAATGTATGTGCAGCATTAAGAATATTAGCTATTTGCACATTCCAGAGACCTACAGGGGATATACTAGAAGTGTTACACTCCTCAGCCTCCAGAGTATTTCACCAATGTATCAGTGCTATGCTAGAACATGCAAGGGAGTACATCTATTTTCCACATACCCCAGAGGAGATAACAAGAAAAATGCAGGAATTTTAAGCAGTAGCACACTTCCCTGAATTTTTAGGGGACACAGACTGCACTCACATAGAAATAAAAGCCCCAACTGGGGAACGGGGAAGGACATACACCAACTAGGAGGGGGTTACATTAAATTAAATGCCAGGTTGCCTGTAAGGCCAGAGGGAGCATCCTCAATTTCTGCACAGGCAACCCAGGCAGTTACCATGACTCACACATATGATACACCTTATAGCTTTACACAAGGTTTATTAGGAGTGATGCTCCACAAGGCCATGCAACTGTTGCTCATGACACCTAACAGAAATGGTCACACACCCACAAAGGAAGCATACAGTAATGCCCACACTCAAACTAGAAGCATCATAGAAATGTATTTGGCATGCTGAAGTCAGGGTTCCTCTGTCTAGACACATCAGGGGGTGCCCTGTAGTATGACTCAGGCACCTGTGCAGAAATTCTCAGTCTCTGCCATGTTTCACAATATCATCTTGAGGAAACAGCTGCACCATGATAAACAAGGGCTAGGACTACACATTCCTGGACTACAGGCAGAAGCAATATCTCCAACACATACAGATGAGGATTCTGAGGGAGAACCTCCAGCTACAGAGGTAACTGGTAGACAAAGGCTTACACAATATACCCTTGCCTGGCTAAGAGGCAAATGATAGCACATATACTCACCACCTAGAACTGAAAGGTTAGTGCACACAGTCAGCAACTAATGGCAAATGATAGCAGACATAATCACCAGCAAAGGAATACACATAACATAAAGACATACAGATATTAAAATTGATGCTATCTGATGTCTATAAACTTCACATGCTTACCCATGTATTGTCTGTGTGATAGCATCAGCCAGGGACAGACCCAAAGCACAAGACTCATAGCTGCAGTAATGTCAAAGTAAGTGCCCATACCAAACCACACACATGCATTATATGAACAAATGTGTAAGAAGAGAAACTACCAGCATACTGTCAAGTCTCTTACCTGTTAACTTTGTGCATCAGACATATATGCAGCGCTAAGTCAAACACAAATGCACAAAGGACATGGCACAGTCATCATCATTTGCACAGGGTAGTGGGGGTAGTAGACCAAGGCTGACGTCAAAGTAGTGAGTGTGTGTGTGAGTAAGAAACACAGAACATTCAGTAAAGTAAGAAATATCTCAGGTACACTAACATGATATATATACCAATCAACATTAAGTTTTCTTATCTTGCATGTGTGTGATTCAGTATGTGCAGTTTTTGTGAAATGCGTGTGTGTGTGTGTGTGTGTGTGTGTGTGTGTGTGTGTGTGTCTCCATGAACATAATCAAGTTCCATGCTAGCACTACATCCTGCCATGTTGAACAGGTGTGAGCCATGCATGGTAGAGTCATCTGTTCAGTGTCTTCATTCCCAAAAAAAATAACTACCTCTGCCAGGAGTTGCACTGCCACTTCCTTGTCATCAGTTCAAAGTGGGGGGTTTACCTGAATGTGAGCAATGACTGTTGAACAAGCTGTCTTCATGACTATGTCCAGGACAATGACCTCATGGCCTACCACATCTAGGTGTGGACACCTAAATCACTGATGGAGCATTAGAAGTAGACAGTATGGAAGCAGGATCTATCAAGGCTATATCAGCTAACACCAGAGGATGTTGTGGCTCTATGGACAAGTGGATACTTGTCTTCCCCCAGCAAATGTTCTATCACTGACAGACACTTCCCTGATACAGTGTTTCACTCATTCTATGCAATGAGAAACCCATACATTTGAGGCAATCATGCCTAGCAAATGATAACACAATAGTGTGATATAACCATGCTAACTTGGAAAGCACAGCAAAAACTGACATATGAGCATTATGGGTCTGTATCACTTCATCAAAGTGACACTTCAACAAACAGCATTTCATCAGAAATGCCATTCATCGAATTCCACTCATGTGGGGGGCACAGCCTCCCATACCCTCCACTAATTATATAAACTAACTCTAAGATCACACTAGAGTGGGAAAAGGGCAAATTCCCTGTTCCCACTGTACCATGATCTCAGTATGAACAGTTCGATAAATGGCATGTTCGATGCAATAGCACCAAAAATGCCATTCGATTAATTGATTTTTCAATGGAGTGATAGGGACCCACACAGTATACCAGCAGTGAGCTTTTAAAATTGCAAAAATATCAAATTCTTTTCTCCATTGGATATTGAAATACATTCAAAATATGAACAAGTAAGCAGTTTGTGAAGATGACAAATATAAGTTATGAAATAGTCCAGTAATTTGCAGAACAATCTCCTCTAAGTCTCTAGCAGTAATGATCTTTCTGTATGCAATCAGTCTCCCCTCCTTGCACATCCATATCTACATTAATACCTTTATATACTGTACATTCAGCCCTCTGAGCACTGTGAAGATGCACATGAGGTGTGAAATCATTAGCATTCTTGAATACCAAAAAAATTATGTGGTGTAGGGGATGTAAACATGGTGTAAGTAGCTACAGAATTTCATGCACACACCCTAGGACTGCAGTGGGGAGCAGCAACAACTGTTAGCTGTTAATGGCTTGCAACTGTTACTGATTGTTCTGACTACACCGACAAGCAATACTGAACAGACTCTTATCTCTAAAGTGTGTGCATCATGCAAAGTAGACTTAAAATAAAAAAAAATATTGTAAGCAAGAGAGCTATAAGAACCTTAGCAACATTGACGTCCTTGTAATAACAGCACACTGTCCATCCTCTGCTTAAAATCTGTCTGAAAATCTGATCAGCTATATTACACATTGAAACAAAGATGCAAATAAATGGCCATGATATTGTATTTCTTTAGTTAAGCTAAGAAAAGGGAAAAATACTGCGAAAATAAAGAGAAGAAATAGCTGGCAGTGTTGGCAACCTGACATTAATATGGTGTGGGGTATTATTAGCAGAAAGTATTTGTCAATATCACATTGATTTAAATATGTTCAAGCAAACAAGAAAGGATAATTTTTTGGCCTTTGTTGCTGGCAAAGATGGATAAGAAACCCAACTGAGTGTGTGTTATTAGTGTAATAGTTGAAGGTTCAATTTCAGCTAGTGCTACCTGGCAGATTTGATGCATATTTTCCGAGCATATGATCGGGTTGTAACATACACAGATCTTGGAAACTTCACAATCACATTTTTTCATTATTATTTCCTGATATTTGTTAATAATGACAACTATTTTGTGTGTGTGTGTGTGTGTGTGTGTGTGTGTGTGTGTGTGTGTGTGTGTGTGTG
>NC_056741.1:82473806-82521306 GCF_019279795.1 Protopterus annectens
CAGTATCAGTAAATATGCACAATCTCTGCAGAAGTAAAAGTCATATTACACATTAAAGCGATATGTAACTAATCAAGAGGTTACTGCTAGCAAACAGCTTTATATTTCATTGTTTCATCTACAAATAAATTGCCTCTTGCCACTGAGGAATAAATTGCCTATGTTACATTAAAAAAAACAATAAGCTAGTAATATTGAAATAGGAAATGGATGGCAAACTGATAACAGGTTCATAGTTACTAGATATATCTGCCAAAGATGACATTCTCAGGATTAAAGCATCCACCCCTTTAAATATACAACACAGTACAGTATCAGCAATCCTTCTACCTCTGTGGGAGTAGAACCCACAGACTTCTGCTCCAAAATGCAAGCATTCTCCCTGTTGTGCTACTAACAACACAAACAGACTTGCCATAAGCAGCACTAAACTTCTCTCCCCTGAAGAACTATCCAGCACAAGAAATCTGGAAAAAAACAAAATTTATTGGAGGGGACAAAAGCCCAAAACCAGGGATACATTTTAAACATTACTTGTATAATCTTAGACAAATTGCTAGAATAAAATGATTTGTGTTACCATGCATTTCCTGAAAGATAGGAAGACTAAAACTTAAATGGCTATCATTATTTAGTGAATTCCTTTCACATTGATTTGCCAGAAAACCAAATTTTAAGAGGAACAGACCAAATGTATGAGCCAAACATTCCAGACATTCTGTAAAACTTTGGAAAGTTGAGAACTATGGACTTAACTGTGTGAATCACAAGTGGTGGCGGTATGGGTAGAGAATTTAGGCTCTTGCTGCATTAAGCCATGGTGGTGCAGCGGTAGCATTGTCGCCTCACAGCAAGAGGTTCTCCTGTTCGATTCTCGGCTGGAGCGCCTTCTGTGTGGAGTCTGCATGTCCTCCCCATGGTTGAGTGGTGTTTGAAAGACATGCGTGAATGGGCGTGCCTTCGTTGAAGGTTGGGCATTGGGCTGGCACCTTGTCACCATAAATATTGACTGCCAATCATTAGCAGACCGGAGTTCCACTGTGGTGACCCCTAACCGAGAAAAGCCAAAAGAAAAAAACTGCTTGTACCTAAGGTACAAGGTTTGAGTCTGAGTAACCCTAGCCACCAGTTATACCTTACTGGGGCATTTATACTCATACACACACACACACACACACATGAAAGTGAATGCCTACTGTTCAGTACAGAAGCTGCTGCAAAGACAACACACAAGCTTAACAAAGTGATGCCTGCAATGCATCACATAGGGAAAAGACTGCTGTATCTCTCAATACACTTGAGCACACTTAAGAAGCTGTACGTAAGGAAAAAGTCTGACATAGGGAAAATAATACACTTGCGCACACACTGGTAAACAAATGCAGCACACAGGGAAAAGACTGCCATTTCCCTTGCATATGCAGCAGTCTTTGTTTGCCTTACCTGGATGAGCCAGGAGAAGAAAGATGTGATGTGCTACTGCACTGCCTGAATAAACATGTGGACTGATCCAACTCTGCAGCAAGTTAAATTAAATTATGACTCGGTATTCTGATAGGCTGTCTGTCTGCCTCATGAAAGCTGACGTAATCACGCATGCCCTGCATGTGATGACATCAGGAACACATTCATCAAAAAAAATTCAAAAAACCCCCCCAGGAAATTTGTGAATTGAAGGAACCACTCGGGAAGTCATGGCACTCCAATATTTTGCCCTCAAAATTGGTATTTACCAAGGAATTCTGTACAGTTAAGAGGTATGCTGAATGGATAAAAGTAATAGAAACAGTAAGAAGTTTAAATGTGCAGGGTATGAAATGGGATAAAGTAATGGACAGATAAACTGAAACAAAATTAAGAAAAAATTCTAACTGGAAAACCCCAGGCCCAGAAGCAGTACCTAACTTCTAGCTTAAGTATTAACATTGATACATGAAGATTTAGCCCTGAGTTAGAACTATGTATATCTGGTCCCCAAACAGACATCAGCCTGGTTAACAGGAAAACGTGTACTCTCGTAAGAATGAACTTGCAGGCTATCCTAAAAAAAACTATATACCAATAACTTGCCTTCTATCAATATATACACTCGTTTATAGTCATTTAAAAGAAAGCTCAATCATCATCATCATCATTATCATCATCATCAGACCCCTTTTTCTCATTTTTTCTATATGGGGTTGGGGTATAGTGTTAAGTGTCGCCACCTCTCTTGATTCAGTGCCACACTCCTGCCTTCTTCAACACTCATGCCAGATTGTCGCAGATCTTCTTTCACACAATCCATCCACCTCTTTGCTGGATGTCCTTGCTTCCTCTTCCCTTCTTCCTCTCTGTCTCAAATCTTCCTCACCAGATCATCTTCTGCTTTTCTGCATATGTGCCCAAACCATCATGACCTGTTCTCTTTGATCTTTTCTGCAATTGGAAATTGGAAATTGAAAATAAAGAGGTTTGGCCTGGGCAGGTGCAACAGCAGATCCAGTTGTTTAAGTGTTTTTTTAATATATTTTTAAATTGGGGTAAACTGGAAGTATCTGCAATATTTTGCAGAATACAGTTCCAGATCTTGGAAATGAAATTAGAATAGAGGGAGTTTCTAGCTTTGTTGTTGCTTTTGGTGTCAGTAAGGAGTGTGTTTTGTGAGGAACGGAGTTGCCTTTTAGAGGAGTATCGAAGCAGCAAATGTTGTACTGCAGACGTTTTTCAGGTTGATATATCATTCTGTGGGTGATGATAAACTGATTATATGTTAATAGATGGGGGAGTTCTATCCATTTTACCTGTTGTAAAGATGAACATTAGTGAGATCTATGTCAGAATTAGTTGCAAATTTTGTTATTTTGTTGTAACAGGAATTAAGTTTGACGAGGCTGGATTTGCTGTGTGAATTTCATATCTCCCATCCAATCATCAAGGTTCCTTTTGAAGAGGGCCAAAGAGGCACTCTGCTTGACATGTATGGGCATTCTATTCCAGAGTATGGGGAGTCTCTGGGTCAGGAACCTATCCCTCCAGCATATTTTGTTCATTCTGATGACAAGGTTTAGATCCCTGGAGCATGTGGCTCTGAGGGATTGGGATTTCTTTAAGTGGAACATGTCCAACAGCTCAGGGTTTGACATGGCCTTTTATGTTTAGCAGAGATCACCTCTGAGTAGACGATATGCCACAGAGTATAAATGGAGTTTTTTTAGATGGTCAGCATATGGCATCTGCTTTAGGCCTGTGATTCTTTTAGTGAGGTATTTCTGTGGCCTTTCCAGCTGTTGCAGATGTCTTGTGAGGTACATACCAAACGGGGCATTATACTCTATAATGGGTCTAATGAGGGATGAGTACAATGGGACAATGACCTCCTTTTTTCTGGATGAAAAGCCCTTTGTGATGAGGTGTGCCACATAGAAGGATTTCCTGACTGTTGTGGTGATGTGGTTATTGAAAGTGAGACCACTGTTCACCTGTGTCCCTAAGTCTCTAATCACACTTTCAATGTTTAGTGTTCTGCCACCTATATGGTAATTCATGGGTACATGTTTTTTTCAAAGGGGATAACTATACATTTCTTGACATTAAGCTTGAGCCCATGGCTCTGGCACCAGGCATCTGTTCCTGTAAGGCATTTTTGTAGAATATCCACATCATTTGGTGATTCAATAATAGCTCCTAGTTTGCAGTCATCTGCAAACTTTGTTAGCCAGAGTCCCTTAGTGCTGGCCTGTACTTCAGAGAAGTAGATGCCAAACAAGAGTGGTCCCAGGACTGAACCCTGAGGTACTCCACTTGTCACTTGTCTGGAGCTGGATTTGGAGTTGGCTACTTTTACAGTCTGGGTTCTGTTAGTAAGCCAGTTGGCAACCCATCGAGTGACGTAGGGATTTATGCCCAACTTAGTAAGTTTATCTATGACTCCAGAGTGGGGGATGGTGACAAAGGCCTTGGCGAGGTCCAGATAGGCTGTGTGGACCGCCTTACCCTTGTCCACAACTCTGGAGACTGATTCAAAGAAGTCAATCAGACTCAGGAGACATGATCGGCCCTTCACAAACCCAAACTGGGTGGGGTCCAGTGTTTGAAGATTGCCAATATCTTTGTTTATAAGTTCCATGATAATGCGTTCCATGCCCTTGCAGATCAGCCTTGTCAGACTGATGGGACGATAGTTCCCGGGATCCAAGGTGGATCCTCCCTTGTGGAGAGGGATAACTGTAGCTGTGCGCCACTCAGTGGGCACAAAGCCTGAGGTGAGGCTATGATTAAACATGACACTTAGGTGAGGTGCCAGTTCATTTTGTAGTTCATATAGTACACAGCCCATGATGTCATCTGGTCCAATGGATGCTGTATTTTTAGCTTTGGAGAGTGCAGTTTCCACCTGTGTGGCCACGATTACCAGAATTTGGCAATCTTTTGGTATTGAGATGGGCCATTTAGGGGGTGAGAGGGGGGTGAAGTTGGCACTAAATCGATCTGTCAGGATATTGGCAATATCCTTGGGATCAGTATATTTAATGCCATTCTGTTGTAGCTGAGAGCAGATCTGAGCATTGCCATTTAGATTATTGACATAACTATAGAATCCCTTGTGGCTGTCTTTGGAATCTTTGGCAATTTTAGTTTCGTAACTAGCTTTTGAGGATTTTGTGAGGGATCTCAGCTTCTTACTGAGGCTGGTGAGGGAGTTTTTTTGCATCCTGGGATTTTCCTCTTTTCTGCAACAGTTTCTTCCTTCTGTTGTATAGTTTGTTTATAGCAGGGGACCACCAGATTGGCTTCCTTGTTTTGGAGAAGAGCATCTTGGTTCTGTTTGGGATGGCATGATTCATGCACAAGTGGATGTGCTCGTACAGTGCCTTAGTGTAGGATTCTGCAGTCAAACTTTCAGATCCCATCTGCATGGGTGTCATGAAGTTTGTCACTTCTGACTTCAGTAGCATAAAGTTGGCTTTGGAGAAGTTTTTTAAGGAGGTTTCCTTACTGTGGGGTGGAGGTGAGATGTGGATGTCAAGGGTGATTTGCTTATGGTCAGACCTGACTAATGAGGGGGTGACCACTGGTGTGGAGCATCTATCTCCCATGTTGGTAATGACCAGGTCTAGGATATTGGAGCCCCTGATGGGACAATGGATTAGTTGATCCACGGCATTGGAATTTATGAATTCCAAGAACCGTTGGGAAAAAGAGTTGGTACCTGAGTAGTTTTCCCATTTATTGGCAGGGTAGTTTAAATCACCCAGTATTAGGGTGTTTTGTTGTATCTTAATATTTTCCAGTATGTTCAGAAAGGTGTAGTGAGAATCTTTGGGCATGGTGGGGGATCTGTAGCAAGCTACAATTTGGATTGCAGTCTTACCTAGTGTTAGTTGCACCTGGAGAATTTCAGATGCATTGTGTTGGGCAACTATCCTGGAAGTGTGAATATCCTTGGTGAATATGGATACTCCTCCACCTTTAGTGTTTCGGTCTTGGTTTTGTGGCCGAAAAGTGTGGCAAGAGTGGTAGCCTGGTATTACAGGGGTGCTCTCTGGAGCTTTGAACCAGGTCTCAGTTACTGCATAGATATTGATGTTCTCCATTTTTAGGAGTGCTTCGAGAGAGTGCATTTTGAGGTTTAGACTTCTAGCATTGAATAGCATTACCTTCAGATTTTGCATGCTTGTATCTGTTACAGTGGTTGTTTTATCCTTTGAACCTTGCCTAAAAAGGCACTATAGGGGTGGCAAGAGCTTTAGCCAGTAACCTGAATCCCAGGGGTGACAGGTGCAGACCATCTCTGGCAAAGCATCATGGTTTGTCGATCATGTCTTCCCAGGCAGACAGATACTGGATCCCCTTTGAATGACACCAGAAGCTTAGCCAATTGTTGAAGTCAGTCATTTTGTCCTTATACTGTGGTATCATTCTGGGCAAAGGCAGGATGCTACTCAGGGATAGGGTCATACCTGCCTGGGCCACATGATCCAAGAGCTCTTCCATGTCTCTTTTCATGTAGTCTAGGAAGGTATGTCTCAAGTCATTCACTCCAGCATGGACAATGACAGAGTTGTATTTGTACTTGTTGTGGAGTGACTTGAGTGCATGCGTTATGTTGCAGATCCTGGCACCTGACAGGCAGCTGACTGTAATTTTCTGCTTGTTCAGCCTGGTGAGTGGGACATCAGTGTGCCTGCTTATAGAGTCACCTATGACTAAAGTGTTGGGTACATTGTCTTGCCTTAGGGGCTGTTGTTGGGTGGCACACTGGTGTTGTGTGCTATGTGTCAGTATGGTTGTGACTGGTGTTTGTTTGCATTTCAGCTTCAGAGGTCCTTGTTGCTTGGGCAGGTTAATGATAAGGGCCTCCGCATATGTGGGTTTAGTGTTGCTATGTGTGGGTGTTGATGGTGTGGGTTTTGAAGGGCTATGAGTTGCTTGAAGTATGTGAAGTAGAATAACTGTTCCAGTCCTCCATTTTCATGGTACAAAGCTTATTTTGAGGCTATAGTTGAAAAAGTGAATCAAGTGGTCCGGATAGGTCATGTTTCAAGCTATTTGAGAACCACTAAGGCTGTGTTTTTGGCCTGACAGAGTGCTGCCAGAACCTGTTCCCTATTAATAGTTGGGGAGTCATGCTAATAGATATTTCAATGCTGGGGGAAGTGGGGTGTGAAGTTTGAACTGAATTTGTCAGCTAACAAATTCACTGTGTCACTCTACTCAATGTAGCACCATTGAGTACCAGTTCAGCACATTGCAGTATGCTGCCTTTAAGGTTTTGGACATAGCTGTAGAAGGTATTGTGGTTGTCTTTCGGCTGTGAGGCTATATTGACCTTATAATTGGCCTTTTGGGGCTTAACTAGTTCTCCTAGTTTCCTGTTTAATTTAATTAGAAAACTCTTATCATTACGGGAGTTGCTCTTCCTTATTTTAACAATAACTTTTTCCTTTTGCTAGATATACCCTATTAAGGTTAGGATTCCACCAGTGTGTATTTTAGAGCTTGTTTTGAGCTTTCTTTTACTAGGTACAACAGAGGAGAATTCCACATAGGTCGCTGTTAACTTATGGTTGTGAGGGGCATTGAATTTTGGCAAAGTATCACTTAATATGAAGTATTTTGCTTTGAAATAGTGCTTAACAGTTATAGGGTTTGGTGATGTTACTGAGTTGATTTTAATTTGAAGGAGACAGCTTTGTGGTCCTACCTCACTAGTGAGGAAGTAACATGGGGGGGTGGTGCAGTGCTGTCCCATATTGGTGAACCAGGTCCAGTATGTTTGAATCTCTAGTGGATGTACACACCATCTAATCAAGGGTGTTTATGTTAATAAAGTCAAAGAATCATTGTGCCTATGAATATGAGGCAGTGTATGTTTCCTAGTCTACAGAGGGTAAGTTAAAGTCTGCCATGAGTAGAGTATTTGGTTTAATGGTGAGTGTCTCCAGTAGGTCTATGTATGAGCTCTGGGATTCTTGAGACATATGGAGTGACTTATAGCTTGCTAGGTTATGGTATGCGACATAGTTTATGGTGATTTACACATGAATAAATTCCAGGGGAGTAACATCTTTAGGTTTCTTTGAGTTTTATTTATTATATCTGTAGGTTTGTCAATTTAGCATTGCCTGAAAAAGGCTCTACTGGGGGTGAATAAAGTATTCACTAATATTTGGAAGCCTAGGGGAAGAGAGGTAGAGACCATCCTTTGAAAAGTTATGTGGCTTATTAACCATGTTCTCCCATGTTGACAAATACTGAATCGCCCTTGAAAGACACCAGAAACTAAGCCAATTATTGAAGTCAGTCATCTGTTCGTATTGTGGCATCATCCTTGGTGAAGGTAGAATGCGGATCATTGCAACACACATACCTGCTGAGACATATATTCAGACAGACCGACAATGTCCATCATCATATAGCCAAGGGAAGTACGTCTCAGGTCATTAATGCCAATGTGGACTATGACAGAATCATACTGGTACCTATGATGCAGCCACTTAAGTGTTTGTGTAACTTGGTGGATCCTGGCTCCAGATAAGTGGCTGACCATTATCTTCTTGTTCATTCTGGTGAGTGGAGCATCTGTGAGTCATACAATGGATTCCCTCTGAAACAGTCTTAGGTAATTTGTTTGCTTGCCTCACGGGATTTGATCTTAGGGCTCCAGTGGGTGTAGAAGTACATGTAGTGTTTGATGTTGCTTTTAGTGAGTGATTTAAAGATTGCTGAGGATAGGCATTGAAATTTATAGGTTTAGAAGGTCTGAGGTTTAAAAATATTGCTTTTTAGTGCCTCAGCATAAATTAGTCTATGTATGTGGTAGAAATTGTGTGGTGGATGCAGTGTGTGTGTTCTTGACAGCCTTGCTCGTATGTAAGATGTTTGCCTATAGTAAAATTGTATACATGTGTCTCTCACATACTGTTTGTTTCTTTAAAGATTAAATTGTTGTCTGGTAACATAAGACAATTGCTACATTGTCTCAGGATGTCCATGTCTACCAAATATCAATAAATTAAAAAAAATCAATTAAACAATTGCACAATCACTTGGAAAAGTCTGAAAAAACTAAACAGCAGAAAAAAAACAGCATCACCAAAAATATTTTAAATTAAACATTGCCATGATACTTCCTTATTTAAACTCCATGGAGATAAAATTCTGTATTTATGCATCAGTCTATTTTCTTAAATATTTAAGGCTTCAGTACTTTCCTCTTGCCTGGATAGATGAGTAGTAGAAAGAAAGGCAATCCCAAAATTATTTTTATTACACTGATGGCATTCCACAGCATGTAAAGCTAGAAGGTTCCTTACCTGTATCATATAAAAAATGTTCCTGAATTCTAAACTTAACACATCTTAGTTTATCCAACATACCACTTACCATTTAAAAGCTACACTTAATTGCGCAAGCAACTTTACTTGAAACACAAGTGAAAAACTCTTTTAAGATGTCATTTATGAATTCAATCAAATGTTTGATGAGTTTGGCTTTTTGTTCATGAAGAAACTTATGAAGTATAATGAGGAAAAAATATATACATTAACTGAAGAAATTGAGAAGGTTAATGAGGAAATTATTCAGGACCAAAGTTTTGAACAATGGTATGAATTATACCATAAACAGTTCCAAATGGTAGAACAAAGGGTAGTAGATATACAAATGAGGAAAAACAAGAAAATTGAAAGGGACCTCTTCTTATATAAGAACAATAGGGCCTATGTGTGGCCGAATGGTAGGGATAAACACTCTTTTGAAGTAGAAAGGGACTTTAGAGGTCGTAAGGACTCTCTTAGATATGAGGAGGAAGAAAAGTTTCAGGGGGGGGGGATTTTATCCACCTGCAAAAACCTACAAAAAGAGGTTTTAGGTTTTCAGACCGGGGTAACAAAGGAGGTTGAAGTATCCCACCCCCCGAATGAAGTTTACACTCAAGATCCCTTTATTCTTAGTAATTCCCAAGCTTTACTCTCGAACCATTCAGTAGATGAACAACCTTCAAACAGTGAGAATATTTCACTTACTGAGAACACAAATTTAACCATCCATACATCCAATGGTTTTAATGTATATAACTATACAGATGTAAACATTAATGAAGAATTTTTTTCCCTGTTTAGCAAAGGGATGAAATACATACCTACGGCAAAATTTAATATAATAGATACAATTAAGGAGATGAAATTGTTTTGCCGGAGACTTAATTTGGCTATACAGTTTAATGGAATAGACGGGGGAGATAGACACAACAATGTTAAAAAATACAAGAAAAAAAGTGCTTACATCCCTTCTTATCATCCAAATGTAGCCAATTTTGAAAAACTTGTAAGTAAAGATATATATTGGCTCTACTCTAATATTAAAAGCAACCCAGACTATAGAGGATTGTACAAGGACAATTTAAGTATCAAAGAAAGGGAAGTTTTGAATAATATTTTGACCAATCAAGAAATTAGGATCATGAAACCAGATAAAGGTGGGGGTATAGTTATTTTTTCCACTTTGGATTATAATAATGAAATAAACAACATTCTCCACCTTTCTGGGAATTACGAAGAAGTATCAATGAACCAAGTCAATATTGGTTATAGGAGAATTGATTTAGTAGTAGAAGAATACTTATTGGATGACCGAATATATAATGATGTTTATGAATTTAATCGAGAAGAATTTCCAAAAAAATGGCCATTATATTCGGCATCCCCAAAATACACAAATGTTTGAACAATCCCCCGTTCAGACCTATTATTTCTGGGTCAAAATCGAAAACATACAACATGGGGGTAATTATTGATGGATGGACTAAACATGTTTATGACAATGTTAGACATCTTACTAAGGATTCATGGAATTTTCTAGCAAATTTGACCCCAGATATTTGGCAGAGTGACCTTTTATTTTTGACAATTGATGTTGTCGACCTTTTCTCAAGTATTCCAAAGGAAATTGGTTTGGAATACTTTTTTGAAAGCTTAAGAAAATATTCTACTTTGAGTTGGGAAAGAATTAACCTCATTGTTGATATGATGGGGCTGATTTTGGATTACAATTTTTTGCAATTTCAGGGAGAGGTGTTTAGGCAGACCAAGGCCGTAGCTATGGGGGCTTCTTGTGCCCCTGTATTTGCAAACTTGGTCATGCTGGAATGGGAAACCCTATTTGTATTCCCTAGTGAATTCTACCAACATATAGCATTTTACACAAGATACTTGGATGATTTATTCATCCTTTGGAAGGGACCTGAAGATCTTGTAAAAAGCTTTATTGATTATTTAAACAACACCACCAGTTTTTTGAAATTCACTTACAAAGTGGAAAAGGAAGGGATTTCATATCTCGATACATATGTTAGCAATAGTAATCAAGGATTTGAATCAAGAATTTATAGGAAGAACACATTCTCCAATGATTACTTATTTTATGGGAGTAGCCATCCACCCCATGTTTTCAAAAATGTGTTTAAGGGTCAATGCATACGTGCTGCACGTATGTCATCCAACAAAATCATTATGGAGAAAGAACTAGACAACATCTTTAATATGTTCAAAAAAAGAGGATACCCAGATTCCATGTTGTTCCCCATAATCACATTTGTTAAAAAGGAATGGGGACAGAAGTATCCATCTTTACTGGGGAAACCATTTATTTGCAACAAGAAAGCTAACTTTAGCAACAACAACATTTGTGTAATTATGTACAGCCCATATACAAGTGTTGTTAAAGAAATTTTAATCAAACATTGGAACATTTTAACTGTATCAGAAGATGTAGGGAAAATAGTGGGGACTATCCCAAAATGTGTTTATAAGACATCTGCAAACATTAAAAACATGTTGGAGAGTAAAAAAGCTGTTAAAAAAGTAAGGGACAGGGACATCAATAATAAAAAAGGAACAACAAAGTGTGGGACGTGCAACCAGTGTAAGTTTATCAATGAAAATAAAATTATAAATTTGAAGAACACCAGCAGGACCAGGCTGGTTAATTTGACAAGCAATTGTAATACATCTAGGGTAGTTTATATTGCTTTGTGCACTGTTTGCAACGCATACTACATCGGGAAGACTGAGAGAAAATTAAAAACTAGGATTTATGAGCATTCATATAAGATTAAAAAACAGGATTGTAATAATGCCCTCAGTAAACATGTTTTAGACAGAGGGCAGGAACATAACTTTCTCTTCAGTATTATTGACCACATTGATTCCAAAGGTTGTGAGGGCAACTGGAAAGTTTTTTTGGGACTATTAGAAAGTAAGTGGCAAATGTATTGTGATGCCACTACTAGTCCTGGATTAAATGACCACATTAGCATCAAACCATTTTTATTAATGGAATGAATTTAGGTAGATATTTACTTATTTTTTCAAAGCATTTCTTCACAAAATTATTGTATCATTAAATATTATTTACATATACATATAGTTTTTTAGGCATCATGTAGTTTTTAATTTATTAATTTATTAATCATTTTGTTAGGAATAGTTTTTGAATTTTGGCGCCAAAATTAATTATAAAAGGTTGATCAGCGCTATGTTCATGGTTCTGATGAAATCTGCATTCCCTGCAGATGAAAGCGCTTAACCAGGGAAGACTTTTAAGCTTTTCACTTGACTTTGTTGTTCTGTACGGAATAAAAGTTTTTTATTCAACTCTTCTGTTCGAGCTGTGGTATTTCTGGGACCCCAACAAGGATTGTTACTTGGTTCAGTGTTTTACTATAGATGTTAAAAAGTAGAACCCCACATTACTCACTTGCAGACATTAAATCTCCATTTATGCATAACAGCACTACCTAGGAAAGATCCATTGGCTGGGAATTTAATGGATAATAATTCCCCTAAATTCAAAGTATGACTTTATTTTTTTTTTTTTGAAAATAAATATTTTTATTTGAGTCTTCCAGACTTCCAAACATATAACTGTAATGTCCACTAATCAATGTGTGGTTACAGACACAATGCCCCGTTTGGTATGTACTTAACCAGGCACATCCAACAATTGGAGCATCATCAGAGGTTCCCCACTAAAATGAATACAGGGCATAAGTAGCATGCCCTATGTAGAGCATTTTAAAGCTCTATCCCTGTATTTTTCTCCTGCAGACTGTTGAGGGGAATCTATGCCTGGCATAAAAGGCATTGTCAGACCCCACCATGATGAACTGCTGCATATCTGCAAAACATGTAGCACCAGAGTTGCCCATTCTAAGGACTTAATGCTTGCCTGTGACATAAGTAGGATCTGTTGAAAAGACAGGTAATTATCTTGAAGACTACCCCTTCTTTACAACAGGCTCCCCATCATGTGAAGTAGAGTTCCTCCCTAACCCAATTCAAGTGTTAACTAGAACAATTGGATGGTTAACAGAAAATGCATTCCTGGTTAGCTACTTAGTCAGTAAATTGTGTATCTTCCAAGCCCCTGCTTACACAAATCAGGGCACCAGAAATTGCCAGAGATTTGGAATACATGGCTAGCTTTAAAAAGGGGCTCATATTACATGAATGAACTTTTCAAAGTTCGAATGTCATATGGTCGACACCATACGATCGAACTTTGAAAAGTTCGAAGGATAAATGTAAGGTGCCATACAGTGCCCTTTCTGCACTGAAGTGCGATCTTGGAGTTGGTATATTTAAGTAGGGGGGTGTGAGGGGTGCAGGATGGCTTGCCCCCCTGCTCGGAGAGTTACTGTAAGTTTTATTTATTTATTTTTTATGTTTTATTATATATTCTAAGTTTCAGACTTCGATCATATGTTGTCGAACATATGAGATTCGAAGTTTTAAAACTTTGAATATATAATATAGACCCTTAAAAAGGCTGTAGTGGTCATTAGTCTAGTACGCACCTATGAACATCTGATATCATGAAAAAAAGCTCAGATGCAGGCATGTCAAAATGCATTCAAACAGGGTAAAAATTTCTTAGAAATTAAAAATAGTTATTTAATAAAAAAATTAAATTTTATACTGTCATATGTTTTTGAATGTTATGAAAAGTAAAAAGCTGTTGAGATCTGCTATCATATTTAAGAATCATATTATTGAATTTAGTTTGCACACCCTTACCAAACATTTTATAATGTATGAAAAGAGGGTCACTGGAAATAAAAAAAATATTAATATTGTTTTTCTCCTTAATTTGTCAGAGCTTTACATTATGGCAGTTTGACTGCTGCACTGATGCTCGTTTCTCCTCTAATTCTGTATATCACCTCTATTTTTAACCTGTTGTACCTCAGGAACTCTATTTCTCCAAACCCCTGAAATAGTTTGGGATCAGTGGAGCACTGGGAGGCATAAAAGGGAGGAGGGGGATCTTCTGCATCAAAACGCTCCTCACAGAGGAAATGATGACCTCGTCTAGTGCATGGCCAAATTCCAACATGCTAACTGAGGTACTTGCCGTAAGAGTGACATGGATGTTACAAGGGAGCCATCACTACTGACACTGTGATCCTCTGCATCCTTACTCATGGCATTTACTGGTAGATACCCTTGGTGTGAAAATCTCAGCCATTGCATATACCATTTACCCCATCCAAGAGAACACAGCAGTCTTTCCTTAGCTGTTCTTCTACCTCCGTGCATCTCCTCCTACAGATCTCAGAGAGGAGAAATACCACACTACATGTGAAAAGAACTTTCTCACTTTTATTTTATTTTTTTTTTTTTATTTTTATTTAAAAGGTTAAAGTCCCAAATGTAAAAGTCATGAAAGGTTCACTGTAGTTAAATTACTTTGTTAAATAAATACAAGTATTCAAAACTGATTATTTTTATGCTAATAATTTTTTTTTTGTTTTGTTTTTTTTTTTTTGCGGATGACACCTACAGTCAAGGACAAAAGCCCTACAGATTGTACAGCTGGAGCAGGCATGAAGATCCCAATCATCATTTCATTTATCCTTTTTGTGGTATCAGTGGTAGTCATGGCTGTACTGTGTAAGTCTGTTCCTTCTAATTCTATTTCAAGTCTTTAGTAGATTATGCAATTGCTGTATGTTTGAAACACTCTAACAAACAACCTTACTCCCTTAATGCTACATTCCATTTGGAAAGATAAATGTAGTTGTATTATAGGTTCATAGGTAGGTACTAGGCTATTGGCCCAAGGGCCTATACAAGCCCAGCCAAAAAGGTACCCTGGCTTTCGCCACCCAAGAAAATGATTTTCCTGTGCCCCTGTCAAGCAGAACCACAGAAGTGATCCCTGGGGTGAATTTCCTATTACCCATCCAATCATCAAGATTTTTCTTGAAGAGTGTTAATGAGCAGCTCTGTTTGACATAGATAGGTAGTCTGTTCCAGAGTATGGGAAGTCTCTGGGACAAGAATCTATCCCTGCAGCATGTTCTGTTTATTGTGGTGACAAGGTTTAGGTCCCTAGAGCATGTAGCTCAGAGGGATTGGGATTTCTTTAAGTGGAGCATGTCCAACAGCTCTGGATATCATTTGTCCACATATCCAATGCCTATTAAATATGGGAAGGGACCTGATTTAAAATTGACCTGTTTTTGCCACTACCTGTGCTGTTGACATATGCATAGAAAAAAAGATTCACAGAATTCCTGTTTATATCTAAATGAATGTCACAGTACACAACAAATACTTGTGGCAAAGCTGGCTAACGTGTCTAACATAATAATTCACTGTACATAAATATATGACATACTCCCAAAGACAGCTCTACATTGTAAGCACATAATTCACTATCAAGGACAGTGTTTCACTTTATGGCATTTCTTAATAGGGGCAGTGGCTCATTGCCTCTGTATGATTGCAGCCACCCAAACATAGTTATCTACTCTATATTCAAAACAGATATGCTGCCAATAATAGTAATTTGTTATACCTGTTTAATTCAAAGCAGATAGGGATAATGATTCGCAGCATATGCACAGTTCATTTGTATCCAAGTATAACAAGACAGGCACATGCATTACTTAAATACTTCCCAGGGCTAATGCTCAACACAAGTCTAGTAGGGTTCTCTAGAATCAAATGCAAGCCCATGCAACAGAAAACATTACCTCCTTTGGATGAAAATGTATTGCAATTGTCCAACATATTTTTGATTCATAGGTTCATAGGTTCATAGGTTCTTACTAGGCTATCTGCCCTAGGGCATTTATAAGCCTAGCCAGAGTGTGTTTGGCTTTCGCCACCCATTTTAAATTAATTTTGCTATGCCTTTTTCGAGGTTAGTATACTGTGCCTCTGTCTATCAGTGACACAGAAGTGATACCCGGGGTAAACCTACGATCTCCCATCCACTCATCAAGACTCCTCTTGAAGAGAGTCAATGAGGGACTCTGCCTAACCTGGATGTATGTATTTATTTTGTTGTGGCCCATTTTTATTGGAAACTTTGAAGAACTGGTAATGAAGTGATATTGTCAGACTCACATTGTATGAAAAAGGAGAATGGGGGACTCAAACCCAGAACTACAGGACTGAACTAGTTATCATTTAATATCCTTTACTCTCACTACAAAGCAGCTAAACAATACTTTGAATCAATGATGTGCATGAAGATACTACTAATAAGTAGATAATAGGGCAATGACACAAATAGTAGCAAACAAATATGAACTATGACACAGTCACTGGCTTTTATCTGAAGCTCTTCAGATTAGTAGCCTTAGTATTGTAATAGAAGTACCCCAAGTAGAGGGGCCGATTAAATGTATTTATTTATTTATTTCTAGTTTGAAACCCAGCCACTGGGGATGCACAAGCCAGTGCATTTCTTTGTGCTGGTCCCAAGCCCAGATAAATGGGGAGGGTTGCGTCAGGAAGGGCATCTGTTGTAAAACCTCTGCCAAATGACTTATGCGGAGAACATTTCATATTTCTGTACCAGATCGGTCGAGGCCCGGGTTAACAATGACCACCATCAGTACTGTTAGCCAACAGGGTGCTGGCAGATATTGGGCTACTGTTGGCCGAAGGAGAAGAGGAGGGGGCAGGCCTGCCTGAAGGCAGGAAGAGAGGAGGAAGGTTAGGAGTGTAGTAGTGAGGGTAGGAACTTTGAATGTTGGCAATATGACTGGTATATGGAGAGAGCTAGCTGATATTATGGAGAGAAGGAAGGCTGATATATTGTGCATGCAAGAGACCAAATGGAAGGGAAGTAAGGCCAGGTGTATAGGAGGCGGGTTCAAATTGTTCTATCATGGTGTGGATGGCAGGAGAAATGGGGTAGGGTTTATCTTAAAGGAACAGTATGCCCAGAGTGTTTTGAAGGTGAAGAGAGTGTCTGATAGAGTGATGTTTATGAAGCTTGAAATTGATGGGGTAATGATGAATGTTGTTAGTGGATATGCTCCACAAGTTGGGTGTGCAATGGATGAGAAAGAAAAATTTTGGAGTGAGTAGGATGAAGTGGTGGTGAGTGTACCCAAGGGTGAGTGACTAGTGATTGGAGCAGACTTCAATGTGCATGTTGGTGAAATGACAGAGGGGATGAGGAAGTGAAGGGTAGGTATGGTGTTAAGGAGAAGAATGCAGAAGGTCAGATGATTGTGGATTTTGCGAAAAGGATGGACATGGCTATGGTGAATACATATTTTAAGAAGAGGGAGGAACATAGGGTGATGTACAAGAGTGGAGGATGATACACACAGGTGGATTATATCCTATGTAGGACAGCCAGTCTGAAGGAGATTGAGGACTGTAAAGTGGTGTCAGGGGAAAGTGTAGTTAAGCAGCATAGAATGGTGGTCTGTAGGATGACGTTGGCGATCAAGAAGAGGAAGAAGAGTGTGAAAGCAGTGCCAAGGATCAAATGGTGGAAGTTAAAAAAGGGTGATTGTGAGGTGGAGTTCAGGGAAGAGTTAAGACAGGCACTGGGAGGCAGTGAAGAGTTACTGTATAGCTGGGTAACTACAGTAGAGCTAGTAAGGGAGACTGCTAGAAAGATGCTTGGTGTGACATCTGGACAGAGGAAGGAGGACAAGGAGACCTGGTGGTGGAATGAGGAAATACAGGAGAGTATACAGAGGAAGAGGCTGGTGAAGAAGAAGTGGGATTGTCAAAGAGATGAAGAAAGTAGAAAGGAGTATAAGGAGATGAGGAGCATGGCAAAGAGAGAGGTGGTGAAGGCTAAGGATAAGGCATATGGAGAGTTGTATGAGAGATTGGACACTAAAGAGGGAGAAAAGGACCTGTACCAATTGGCTAGACAGAGGGACAGAGCTGGGAAAGATGTGCAGCAGGTAAGGGTGATAAAGGATAGTATGGGAAACATACTCACAAGCGAGGAGTGTGTTGAGTAGATGGAAAGAGTACTTTGAGGGGCTGATGAATGCAAAGAATGAGAGAGAGAAGGTTGGATGATGTGGGGATAGTGAATCAGGAAGTGAAGCAGATTAGCAAGGAGGAAGTAAGGACAGCTATGAAGTGGATGAAGAATGGAAAGGCTGTTGGCCCAGATGACATACCAGTGGAAGCATGGAGGTGCTTAGGAGAAATGGCAGTGGAATTTTTAACCAGATTGTTTAATTAAATTTTGGAAAGTCAGAGGATTCCTGAGTAGTGGAGAAAAGTGTTTTGGTACCTGTATTTAAGAATAAGGGTGATGTGCAGAGCTGCAGTAACTACAGAAGGATAAAATTGATCAGTCACATCTTAAAGTTATGGGAAAGAGTAGTGGAAGCTAGATTAAGAAGGGATGTGATGATTAGTGACCAGCAGTATGGTTTCATGCCAGGAAAGAGCACTACAGATGCAATGTTTGCTCTGAGAGTGTTGTTGGAGAAATACAGAGAAGGTCAGAAGGAGTTGCATTGTGTCTTTGTGGACTTAGAGAAAGCATATGACAGGGTGCCTAGAGAGGAGTTGTGGTATTGTATGAGGAAGTCGGGAGAGGCAGAGAAGTATGTAAGAGATGTACAGGATATGTACAAGGGTAGTGTGACATTGGTGAGGACTGCAGTGGGAGTGACAGATACATTTAAGGTGGCAGTGGGATTACATCAAGTATCAGCTCTGAGCCATTTCTTATTTGCAGTGGTGATGGACAGGTTGACAGATGAGATCAGACAGGAGGCCCCGTGGACTATGATATTTGCAGATGACATTGTGATCTGTAGTGAGAGTAGGGACCAGGTTTGGGAAACCCTGGAGAGGTGGAGATATGCTCTAGAGAGGAGAGGAATGAAGGTCAGCAGGGCTAAGACAGAAGATATGTGTGTAAATGAGAGGGAGGGTAGAGGAATGGTGAGGATGTAGGGAGTAGAGTTGGTAAAGGTGGATGAGTTTAAGTACTTGGGATCAACAGTTCAGCGTAATGGTGAGTGTGGAAGAGAGGTGAAGAACAGAGTACAGGCAGGGTGGAATGGGTGCAGAAGAGTGCCAGGAGTGATTTGTGACAGACGGGTACCGGTAAGAGTGAAAGGGAGGTCTACAAGAGGGTAGTGAGACCAGCTATGTTATATGGGTTGGAGACGGTGGCATTGACAAAAAGGCAGGAGTCAGAGCTGGATGTGGCAGAGTTAAAGATGTTAATATTTGCACTGGGTGTGACTAGGATGGACAGGATTAGGAATCAGTACATTAGAGGGTCAGCTCAGGTTGGACAGTTTGGAGACAAAGCAAGAGAGGCGAGATTGCATTGGTTTGGACATGTGCTGAGGAGGGATGCTGGATATAGTGAGAAAAGGATGCTAAGGATGGAGCTGCCAGGTAAAGAGGAAGGCCTATAATAAGGTTTATGGATGTGGAGAGAGAGGACATGCAGGCAGTTTGTGTGACAGAGCAAGATGCAGAGGACAGGAAGAAATGGAAACAGATGATCTGCTGTGGCGACCCCTAACGGGAACAGCCGAAAGAAGATGATGATGAATTATTTCTAGTTTGATGACCAAGGACGTCCACTAGGCCTAGTGAGCCTTTTTCAGTGGAGGTCTGGGGAGAAAAGCTCCAAGATACAATAAAGAATGTGTACAGAACAATAACAAGAACAATCAGAGGTATTACGGTAACATGAACAGTCAGAACAATAACATAGTAAAACACACAATAACATAGTAAATCATGCATGGGATTGCATTCAGATTGATAAAAATAATTAGATAGGAGAATATCGTAGGTAATAATGAATAACAGTGTGGATGTATTAGTCCATGATTTGATTTTAGAAAGTATTTCTAGGTAGCAGTGAGGAACAGGAAAGTGAAATGATATTGTTAGGTTGGGAGGTTACAGAAGCATTTCTGTTTAGCGTAAAGTTAAGAATAGAGAAGATTTTTAAAGTTTTCAGGGTTCTGTGTAGTACTGAGAATAGGGAGAAGTGAATTCCATTTTTGGCTAAGGAAAAAGAGAGGAGCAACTGTCCAGGTGACCGGTTAGGTTTATGAATGCTAAGTAGATTTTACCTTTCAGATGTGAGGGCTCTATTAAACAGGTAAGAGGGAAGGAAGTCAGAAAGAGAGGGGCATTTAGCAGGGTTGAAGATAAGTTTATGGGCTGTGATTAGTTGAAGGCAATCTAGGTAGTAGTTAGAGAGTGGAGGGCTTCGCAGTGATGGGAGGAGTATTTAGAGTTGGTGGCAAATTTGGATATTTTGTTATAGCAGGTTTCTAGATTGGAAGTGAGAGAGGTTTACAGGTTTGTTAGCAGAGGAGCATCATACATAAGAAAGGGTATGATGTAAGTGGAGACTAGAGTATGTCTAGTGTGGGGTGTAAGGAAAAGATTGTTCCTGTGGAGGGTTCTCTTTATGTTTTGAAGGATGTGGTTTTCAAATTTTAGTTGCTCTTCTACAATAACTCCTCATAATTTGGCATGGAGGACAACGTTGATCAAAGTATTGTATTGGCTTAATACTTAGAAAGAGTTTTTATCTAGAGGGAAGGATTTTGAAGGTGGAAATATTAATATTTTGGATTTGTTGGCATTTATAGATAGATGGTTTTGGAGTATCCAAGCCTCAGTAGTTGAGAAGATGGCTTGCGTTTTTACTAGAAGTTGATGAGATTAGTAGCAGAGCAGACTCATACTGAATTACAGTGGCATTGGTAATGGCAGTGTGGAAGGTGTTGATAAAGATGTTAAGCAGCATAGGGCTGAGTATGAATCCCTGGGGTACACCTGTTGGGGTATGAAGAAAAGAAAAGATGCATTTTTTTCCATTTCACAGCCTGTGATCTTTCAGACAAATAGCTGGAGAACTTGGATATGGTGTTTTGGGAGAGACTGAGATTTGAAAGGTGGCTCAGAAGGTGGGTATGGGAGACAGTATTAAATGCTTTGGAAAGATCCAAAAACACAGTGGATACTACTTTCCCTGTGTGACAGGCATGGTTGACAGTGTCAAGGAAAGAAAGGAGTGATGTGGTAGTTTTGTGGCCTCATCAGAATCCATGTTGGGTAGGAGTAAGGAGATGGTTTTGACTTAAGAAGGGCATGAGTTATAGGTGAATGCATTTTTCCAGGATTTTAGAGACTGGTGAGAGAATAGCTATAGGATGAAAGTTGGAAATATTAGTGTTTTTGCAGCCTTTATGGAAAGGTAGGATGTAGGCTTTATGCCAGAGTTTTAGTACGTAAGATTCCTTAATAGATCTGTTGATCAGGATGCTTATGGGATATGCAATCCCATCAGTGGCAAGCTTGAGAAAGTTAAGGCATATTGTCAGGGGTGTTAGAACAAGGTTTTATTTTAACGAGAAGTCTTTTTACATTGTTGGCTGCAACAGGTTTGAGGTTGAAGATGGGTTGATTCAGGGAGAGTAGTATGGGTAGAGGGGGTGCTAGTGGTGGAGCTAGATTGAGGAGAGTTATTATCGCTGGGGAAAGTTTTGGTGAGTTCAGATATGCAGTTAATAAAGAAAGAGTTAAACAGTGAAGCTATTTCTTGATCAGCTTTGTTAGGGTCTGGGTAGGTGTTGTCCTTGGAACCTGGGTTGAGAAGAGCTATTATAGAGTTCAAGAATTTCTTTGGATTGGTTGAATGATTAGACTGACGTTTGATGTAGTAAAATTTTTTTTGTCTCTAGTAATTTGTTTTTTTACAAGGTTATGGAGTTATGTGTATTGTAGTAGAGTTTTTTGGAGTTTATTCTTTTGGTAAAGTTTCCAAGATTTGTCCCTTGGGAGCATAAAATGTTTGGCTTCTTTGGCTATCCATGGGGCAGTTTTGATCTTTTTGTTTTTATTGGAGTGAGACTGTTAAGGGTATCCAGAAAGTTGGAGGTTAAAATAGTCAACAGCATTGTCAAGAGGGAGGGTTTTTAGAATGCTCCAGTTCATTTGTTTAAGAGAATTGGAGAATGTGACTAGGTTGAAGTTACTCAGGTTAAGAGTGTGTATATAATTGTGTTGGTGCAGGGGGGAGGATGTTGAGCGCAGGGGCAAAGGCGGGCAGGTGGTCACTGAGAGAGTCAGGAATGGGACCAGAGTCACTAATTTTATTAGGGTGAGAGACTAAGATCCAATCGAGAATAGAACCAGATGATTTGGTTTTAATGGGTCTGATACTGTGTGTATTATTTGGATGAAGCTGAAGAGATTAATAGATTGGATGGGTGTGGAGGTATTAAAGTTTTCCCAGTTGATATTTACACTGCCTAAGATGTAGGTTTCATTGTTTATTCTGGTTGGGGCCCAAGAGAGCATGTATTCGAGGATTGGAATGTTATTTCCAGGTGGGATATATAGGGCATACAGGGATATATAGGGCAATGATACATAGACTCATGGTTATTGACTTTTCGTAAGCTCACTGCTAGCACAGCATTACCAAATTGAGAAATAGGGTTTAGATAAGGGATTATAGTGAGTGAGTGACTTAAAATACATTATAGCAACACCGCCACCCTTTTTATTTGTGCAATTGCACCAGATGGCTTCATACCCAAGAAGTAGGATTTCAGAATCAGTAATGTGGGGTTCTAGCCATGTTTCAGAAATGACTACAATGGGGGGGTGTGGCCAAGGATGAACACAGGATAGCAGCAGATTTCTTCAGCTCCACCAATTTCATTACACTGACAGGAATTAATTACTTAAAAAATTAATTTTTGAAGTAATTTTCTTTCTAAATATGTTTGTTTTATATAGTTCTTGAACTATATCTAAAAAAGAAAGGACATTTTAACAATATTCCTGTCAGAAATCACATTGGAAATTTTCCTGTCAGTTTATCAGTCTGAAATGAGTTCCAGTAAGACAAATTCTCAAGACTCCAGCATCAAGAAAGAACTTCAGTCTCTGATAACTATAATCCAGCAACTTACTGCTAAGATGGATAAAATGGATACTAAAATTGATACCTTCGTAGAAAAAACTACAAAACAAATAGACTTGTTACATATAGACCTGCAACAACAGAAGATCCAGATGACAGGCATAGAAGAAGCTGTGAATGACATGGAAAATAGAATCCAAGAAGAGGAAATCAACATTGAGCTTCTGCTGAAACAAAATACACATTTACAAACAAAGCTGGATGACTTGGAAAATAGATCTAGGCGCAATAACATTAGGATTTTTGGACTGCCAGAAAATATTGAAGGTGACAATATTATTTCTTTTTTTAACAACATGGCTCCCTAAAACTTTAGACTTACCAGAAGCATTCTCTTTTGGTATCGAAAGAGCACATAGATCTATAGCTAATACTAACTCTAACAAAAACTATCCTAGATCAGTTATAGTTAGATTTCTATCATCTTTTGATAAAGAGTTGGTTCTTAAATCTGCTTGGGCTAAAGCTCCTGTTAAGATTAATGAGACAACTGTGTGTTTTGACAATGACTATTCTTCCTTGGTAATAGCTAAAAGAAAAGTTTTTCTGCCACTAATAAGGGAGCTTAAAAAAGCACAGTTTAAAACATACATTCTGTTTCCTGCCAAGCTAAAAATCTTCCTTCCTGATGGTCCTAAAATTTTTGATGACTTAGACTCTGCTTTACTGTTTATCAAAAAAAAAGATTTTGGATAAAATAGAGGAAATGGAATGGGCTAGTCTTTCATTAAAGAGACTGGCAACTGAAACTTCGTGGAAGACTTCAGAGAAGAAGAAGAGACTAAAGAACAAATGATTTGTTCTATGTTTTTTCTTTTTTCTCTCATCATTTTACTTCATTATTAATCTTTTTAAATATAGTTCCTGCATTTCCAGAAAGCCACAAATGTTCTGAAAAAGATTTAATCAAAGTTATTCTCTGTGTGCAAAGAAATGTTTTGTTTCATAACCAGTCAAAATATCCAAGGAACTAATAACAAGCTATTATTCAATTTGTTTCTCTTTCTGAAAAAGAGAAGTAAGGTCAGTAATTTGATACATTTTTTTTCTTTTTTCTCTCCTTTTCTTCTTTTCTTTGTTTAAACAATGACATTCTATTTAGATTATGTAGTGGGTAAAGGGTGGGGAGGGCAGGAGAGAAGAGTAATGAAAATATGATAAATGGAATAATAACATATTTATTCCTTGTAAAAAGTTTATATGTTCTTCAAATGCTATTCCTAATTATACTTTCTTGATTATACTGCTTATGCTTGTTTGTAAATAATCTGTCATGCTTTAACTAATAATAATTAGAACTAAATAATAGTAAATAATATGTTTTATTTTTAACTCTATTAATATAAACAGTAAGTAATATTCCATTGTATATACTTCTTATAGCTTTCTATTACATTTTTTATTTCTGCTTTACACTCTTTTATTTTCTACTCTCTTTTTCTTTTCTTTATTCTTTCTCTTTATTTTTTTTCTCATATTAATATATAGAAATGCTTTTGATCATATAGACACAGTAAATAATAAGAGTTGCATAAAAATTGAGTTGGGACAAAAATATTGAGTTTTATTACTTATTAATAACTTTGGGCTTAATTTCACTTACATAGAGGCTGTAATAACCTGTAAAATACATTGCGAAGGTTTTGTCATGTTTAGATGCATTTACACTGCTAAATGAATGTTTGTCACTAGTTTTAACAAGTTTCCTGCCAAAATGTTAAGGAGACAATCTGGGATGTGGGCTACCTCATGCACAGTGTCCTTGAGTTGTTTCAAAAGCTTCAACTCTCAGAATTCTCACAGAGAAGCTGAAAGCAGTCAATCTGACCTTTGACCCAGATATCACACTGACACATCACAGATTCAGGAAGAACACTCTACCAGGAAGTAGAACTGATGCAAATGCGACTATGTGAAGGAAAATGAACTCTTTGACATTTAAATGTGAGTTATTTTATATAATTACTTAAATATCTATGTTATAATTCATAAAATATGTCAGTTATAATGATTTTAAATGATGCAGTTTCTTGTAGTAAGTAAATGTCTTATTTTAGAAGGCATAGAAAATGAAACATTTATTCAAGTGTTTTTGAAAATCTACTTGACTGCAGCATACTAATCTGTGTTAAAAACTTATGTTCCAAACATATACATTACTATAACTCATTTAATTCATCTGATTGACAAAAATAAATAACTTTATAACTCTATTCTGGAAGAAATTGTCATGTGATATATTTTAAAGCAGTAGTATAGACATACAAAATACAGATTTTTTTTACAATAATGCAAGTGTTTCTGAGAATTTGCATAACTATGCAGTATGATTTATAACAATTTCTATAAATATAATATTTTATTATATTGACAATAATGAGTATGAGTAAAATGCTCATATACAAGCAATCCAAGGTTTTTTTTGGAAGCTGTTGACTGCATTTACATGACAGAAAATAGATGCATCTTAATATATGTAATGTCTGAACCATATTAGCCAAAGTTTTTCATTTAAATGAATGTTAGAACTTATTTTTACATGCTTTGAATAAATTAATATGTAAATATGCCTTCCTTTTTTTTTTTTTTTTTTCTCTCTCTCTTTCTTTCACTCTCTCTCCCTCTTTCACGTCTTTTATTTCTCTCTCCTCTTGGTTCCTAATATCAAGTTTATTTGAATGCTATTTGAATACAAGTGTATTATATTACATAGATGTATATAGTAGTATGAATAGTTTTTAAAAAAAAGTTTATTTTAGTTTATATGATGCTGTTTTATCAAATGTGTAGTCTTGTCTTGCTAGATAATTGAATTGAAAGCTGTTAATTTAAGTTAAATATAACCAGTATTAAATTGATAAGGTGGTAGCTGAGGTACTGATGCTTAGGGTAGGGGTTAACTTGAGTGGTAAATACTACTCTAAGTTGGAGTTTTTAACTCCAGGCTGGATGCAAGGTTTAATCCTTACATTATTTTCACTTGTTCATTGTTATATGTATATAGTTTTGACATCCACAATATATTTTGTACACTCATTGTCACTACAAACAAAATTGAATCCTATACAAAATCCCATAAGAGATTCAATAAATACAGCTATATTTAAAGGTACACCTAAAGGAGGAGATGTAACATTACTTATGTTGTTATTTGTTATTTTGATCATAAGATTCTTAAGTTTTAAAAATGCCAAATGACATCTTTAAAAGGAATTTCTTTAAACATTAATGGATTGAATAATCCGTGTAAAAGGGCAAGCCTAATAAGATACATTAATTTACATAAGGCCAACTTAGTCTTCCTGCAAGAAACCCATCTCTTGAAAAAAGATATTGATAAACTAGCCACAAACAAATATACAGTATTGGTTAGTTCAGAGCACACTCAGAAAAAAGAGGAGTGGCTATTTTATGGAATAAAAGTATGCCCATTCCTAAAACCATTAAGTCTTATCAGGATGACAAAGGAATGTTTTGTATGGTTACAATACAAATTAATGGGAAGACTTACACTTTAATTAATCTATATTGGATACCTGGAATTGGTATTAATACAGTGAAACATCATCTTGATAAGATCATATCATTCTCTATAGGAGATATTATTTTAGCTGGTGACTTTAATTGTATACTACATGAAAGTGATACTACCACTATAGGAAAAAGAAGAATTACATCTAATGCAAAACATTTAAATGATTTTGCTAATTCTTATCATTTGAATGATATTAATAATCAGATAGATTCAAAATCATTACCATACACCTTTTTTTCTAACAGATACAAAACTTATTCAAAAATAGATAGGGTCTTTATTTCTAACCAGATGGTAACAGATTTAATTAATTCCAAAATCATTTCATGTCCTATATCTGATCATAATTCAATTGTTTTTGAATTCATGATAAAAATACTCATAATGTTCAGATCAAAAGGATACCAGCATACTTAACTCAACTAAAAGACTATAAAGAATATATACTTTCAGAAGTACAACATTTTCTAGACATAAATAATACTCCTGAAGTCTCCATTGTCTATGTTTGGGATGCCTTAAAATCATATCTATATGGACAAAGTATAAGATGGTATAATAATAAAAGGAAATCTTGGGACAAGGAATTGTTAGATATTCAAAGTAAATTAGACTCTTATAAACATAATAATAAAGAAAATATTATGGATAAGAAAGTCATTGAAGAAATAAACAAACTAAATGAAAATACAAAGAAATTTTAACTCATAAAGTTAAAATAACTCTAGAGAAATACAAGTTTTGTCTTACTCAATAAGCCCCAAATACTTGCATAGACTTAAAAATAAAACAAAAGGTTGAATAAACAAAACCATATCAAAGAAATCTTTTCTCTAAGGAAAAAGAAGAATGTTTCTAGTCTACCAGAAATACTAGATGAATTTAGAAATCACTTTCACAATATTAACAATAATAACATTAACATGGAACCAAAAGATAAAATAAAGGAGTTTATAACCACAAACATGAATAAAAAGCTTAATAAACAACAGATTAAACTATTGGACAAAAGTATTTCATATACAGAGGTTATTACACAAATAAATAAGCTTAAATCAAGCAAAGCACCGGGTAATGATGGTATTATACCAGAGATATATAAAATCCTTTCTAAAAGTACATATTCATTAATACATAAGGTTTTTATTTTGGCCCAAACTGAGTTAATAACCCCCCCCCCCATCTTGGCAATATACATTTATTTTGCCAATTTTAAAACCTAATAAAGATCCAACTAGATGTACTTCATATCGGCCCATCTCATTACTTAATGTTGATGATAAAATGTTTATGAGTATTTTTGCTGATAGATTGAAGACAATCATTCCCGGCATTATAGATATAGATCAGACAGGCTTCATTGTAAATAGAAATACTTTTGATAATATAAGAAGAACTTTAACATTAATTGATTTTGCAAATAGGAAAAAGAAAGATTTAACACTTATTAGTCTTGATATAAGTTCAGCATTTGATTCAGTAAGTTGGGACTATCTGTTTACCTTACTGAAGTGCACAAACTTCTCAGATGCATTTGTAAATCTAATTGAGCATTTATACAAAGGAACGTTGGCTTATATTAAGGTAGGAACATATGTTTCACAAAAAATACCCATTCTTAAAGGTACAAAACAAGGATGTCCACTTTCTCCACTATTATTCACTTTAGTAATGGAGCATTGGGCTAATTTGATCAGAAACAGTACTGACATAGAGGGTTTTGAAATAGATGAAAATACAACATCCAAAATTCAACTTTTTGCAGATGATATTCTAATTACATCAGCAGGATCTAATTCTTCTATGCAGTCTCTATTTGATAAAATGATGAATTTTAAAAGTATTTCTGGTTTAATATTCAATGAAGAAAAAACTAAAATACTACCTATATATACACGAAAAAATATTCTCATTACTGATTTTACTAAATATGTACCCAATTCAGGTCAGATAACTTATTTAGTTATAATACTATCTAAAGATATTAAATCTATTATATATAATAATTATAATACCTGTTTTCTTAATATACAGAATCTTTTTAATACCTGGAATAATATGTTTTTTACTATGGAGGAGAGACTTACAATTATTAAAATGATAATATTCCCCAAGATTTTATACTTAATGCAATCAATAATACTTCCACCTACAAAAATAATTATCAAGAAACTGAATACACTAATGTTAAATTTCCTATGGGCACCTAATAGACCTAGGATTGCATTAAAGAAATATACTAATAGCTGGTCTCAAGGGGGTATTTCTTTTCCAGACTTTAATTTATATACTATCTCTTCTATTGTGAAAGTTATTACTTTATTAATAGATCAGTCATATGTCGCAAAATGGAAAGATTATTGGGAGCTAATTAGTATGCACTTCATGAAAATCTCCTTAGCACATAAAAATATGATTGTAAATAACTCCATGTTATGGTTACTAAAGGAATTTTGTACTTCACCTATTACACCTAAACATATGGTTTGTTACCCATTAAATATTATTATTAGCTATCGTAACTTTATATTCATGCACCCTAAGTATAGGGAATGGAATTTTATTGTATTCCCTATAATGTATACTCAGGGTATGCTTTTGTCATCTACTTCTGAAGGAACTCATTTAGCTATAGATAATAATCTAAAGTACTGGTATCAGTTGATATCTGATAATAAAGTTAAAAATCTAGATTTCTTAAAACAAGAATTTGATCTAAGAGAAACTTGCTGGTTAGAGGTTCAGACCTTTAGACAACATCTCATTGATAGAATGGATCTAATGTCTATAACAGTTAAAGAATCTATTCCAACACTGATTGATTACTTGATATTAAATTTACAACATAAAGTTTCTGATAAAGGTAAACTTTCATACATACATAAAATTATCAGACAAGAAACTTTTTACAGTGTAGATACATACTGGAATTATTTCACTTCTATTAGTGGGGACCCACCAAATCAACAAGATAAACAATATATATTGGAATCTGCCTATAGAACTACATCTTCCATTGTCTGGAGACTTTATACATGGAAATTTTACATAGATCTTTTTATACACCTTTGATGATGAATAAAATAAATAATAAAGATAATCTATGTAAGAGATGTAATGTAGAAATTAATGCTGACTGGACTCATATGTTTTATGACTGTATAAAATTGAAAGAATACTGGAAGTCAGTTAATGAATTTTTGCAGGCTCTTTTTACAGATAATTTAATTATTTCTAAATCTCTTATATTATTCAGCACACCTGTACCTCAAAGTGTTAAAAAGGTTAAGCTTCCCTTTTTATGGTCTATTCTAGCAGTGGCTAGGAAAATAATAACCAGAAATTGGATTTCAGATACACCTCCTTCGTTCAATGAATTTA
Source organism: Protopterus annectens (assembly GCF_019279795.1). Classification (NCBI taxonomy): domain Eukaryota; kingdom Metazoa; phylum Chordata; order Ceratodontiformes; family Protopteridae; genus Protopterus; species Protopterus annectens. The sequence continues at coordinate 82,503,466 of NC_056741.1, forward strand.
AAAATGTTATGAATATAGTGTGCCATATGGAAATAAACACAATTAGGTCAAGAACAACTAGAAAAGCATCTTATTATATTGTATGGGATAATTTACAAAATTTGTTAAAAAAATCCTAATTTCAGTAGCATGGTATTTTAGTTTAATTAATTGATCTGATTGTAGTGGATGTCTTGGTAAATACTTTAGTTGTTTTGTTGAATGTTATAATCATATCTATTTTTAATTACTTGTATAAAATTGTTATGATATTTCTCTTGTATGTTAAAACAATAAACCTGTTTTGAAAAAAAAGAAATGACTACAATGTCAGGTTCATTGTAAGAGAGCCAGGCTTGAAAGTTAGAGGCTTTGTTAAAGAGGATCTGGGCACTGAGAATAATAAAGCGGAGAACTTTATGGGTGGTGGGTTGGTAGGTGAGAGGGCTATTAAAGTTTATAGAGGAGGTTGGTCCAGGATTGGGGTGAATATCCCTGACTAGGCTAAGGAAGCTGAAGAGAGTTGGGTATATGATCAAAAATGCAGGAAAAGGTATGCTCAAAAACTACAGTATGCCGTACTATAGGGTAAGCAAAAATTTTAACTCTTTCATTACTCAAATGCCTAAGGATAGGTCAGTAGAGTTGATTGCTGTTGCTGAGTAGCCATGTTTATTACAGGGTGATCTTTGGGTAAGTCCAGGGGGTATACAAACTGATGGACTAATGTATGTATGACCCAAAAAAAAAACTGTGCTTGTTACTACATGTAAAAACAGTGAAAAGGAACAATCACTGTAACATTAATATCTTAATATTATATAAAACCCCATAATCCTAAACATCAGACTATGGCCCTTATTTTGGGATATCTGCTTCCCTTGAGTTAGAGCACTGTCTGGTACCCTTCTTAAGTAGCAGCCTGACAGCCTGATTTGCACACCGTTTTAAAAACTGCAGCTTAAATAAAAGTGTGTTGATCGGATAGTTGGACAATTACTTGACTATATAACCTACCATCATTGTCAAGGCCCTATGCTTTGCTACTGATGCAAGTATTATGAACTAGGAGAAGATATTAAATACAGATTGAAGGCCATGTAGATACTGTATGATTACTGACCATGATAATGGCAATGTGTACTTAGGCCATGGCATTAAAGCACCTTTACCAATAACCGTACCATTCTTAGGACCGCAAAACTAGAGAATATCCAGCAGCTGCTGGTGTGTGTGTATGTGTGTGTGTGTGTGTGTGTGTGTGTGTGTGTGTGTGTGTGTGTGTGTGTGTGTGTGTGTGTGTGTGATGTGTGTGTGTGTGTGTGTGTACATATAGATGTAATATATATGTGTATCTCTAGCTATATCTATCTATGTATATATATATATATATATATATATATATATATATATATATATATATGTGTGTGTGTGTGTGTGTGTGTGTGTGTGTGTGTGTATATATATGTGTGTATATGTGTGTGTGTATATGTGTGTGTGTGTAAATGGTGTAATATATTGGCTTCCATAAATGAATGGCTAATACTTCATTAAAATGTGTTCTGCAGTACAGAACATGGTAACAGTGCCATAGCAGTTAATTAGGCAAACACTATATATTAGCTAGGCACTTATTGTAAATTAATGTTGCACAAAAGGAAGTAGTTTTAAGTGAGGGAATCTCAAAAGTTCTCTTCTGAAATGGAGGTTCAGAGTGGGTGATTTGAGAGTCATTTGAAGATCCTGAAAGTGTGGAGGGTAGCAGTGCAATCAGGGGTCATTTGTGGACTGTACTTGGAAGAATAGTCTAAAATACTGAACTGTTATTTGGGTTGAGATAAGTCCTGCAGCCTGTGACTTTTTAAGACAATCAGTTTCAGGAGAGGCTTTGAGAAGGTATGTTACTTTTGATGGAAGTACACCATGGACACTCTTATGTTTTATTTCAAGCCAAGAAGGCTTTTTTTAAATAAGTCCTACATCATTTTACTTTTCACTGTTGTTGTAGACATTGGCAGCTGTCCAGAGATTTGCAATTTCGTTGATATTAACTGCACCTCTGCTGCCAAAACAAACCAGACTTGGATAATTCCCTACAGTACTATTATTATTGTCCTTCTAGTATGGCTTCATGGTGACCTCAAACACAGAGGTCTTACTAACAAGACTCACAGGTTTGGACTGAACAAAAGTGTGAGCATATATAGCAATGCCTAGCTGTGGTGACAAATGTAGCTGCCAACCTTAAGACTGTATCTGCTGTGTAGAAGGTAATTATAACTGCAACCTGTTACAATGTTGGCACTCAAAATGCCTAGTGCCTACAAGCCAAAAAAATGATAGAAAATACAGGAAAAGAGCGAATTTTGAAAATTGCTCTATTTCCTTTACACACACACACACACACACATATATATATATATATATATATATATATATATATTTATATATACAGGAGCACTTTATAAGCTCGAAATACTGAAATGCTGAATTTCAGAATCTCAAGCTCATAAAGTGGAAGGATCGGAAGATCGCATCCCCAGAAGCATGAAATTCAAAATCTCGAATGCCGGAAATTTTGAATTAGCGGTTCTGGTGTTGCACTGTGTTCATGGATTCAGGTAAGTGTTTATGTTTAAGGGTGTTGGGTAGGGGCTGTAGTGTGTGTTAGTGTGTGTTGTTACTGTGATGTGTGTGCATGAGAGGAATGTAGTTTGTGTGGTCTTGTTTCGTGTGCGTGTGTGTGTGTGTGTGTGTGTGTGTGTGTGTGTAGTGTGACCTTGGAGTTAGAATATTTAAGTAGGGGGTGTGGGGGCACAGCCCCCCACATGGGGGGGTGCAGGGGGGCTTGCCCCCCTACATATCATAAGGGTAGGTGTGTGTGGCTGTTTAGTTGTGTGCGTGTGTTGTATTGGTGTTGGAAAGTGTTGGGAATTTGAATTTCGCAGTTTTGTAGTTTTGGGTTTTTGGATTTTCCACTTTATGGGCTCAAGATTCTGAAATTCGAGATTTCAGAATTTTGAGCTTATAAAGTGAATATATATATATATATATATATATATATATGTATATATATATATATATATATATATATATATATATATATATATATATATATGTATATATATATATATATATATATATATGTATATATATATTTTTTTTTTTTTTGCAGGAGGGTCAAGCCCTCATGCACCCCTGATATGGGGGGGGAAGCCCTCCACACCCCAAACTTATATATTCTAACTCTGAGACTGCCACATGTTGGAGAAATGGCCATCTCAGACTTGGTATGTGTAAGTCTGTTTTTTGGACATTTTGTCTCTGTGTTTTGGTACTTACTCAGTTTTGTACCAACATTTTAAATGGTTACCAATCAGGACACATGACCTAGAATTTTATTTTATGGTAATGGAGTCTTATGCTACTGGATAGAACTCGGACAGAAAATGTATGCGGGCATGGAAAAAAATAGTTACATGGACTATCACAAACTTAAGAAAGATCTTTTGATCAGGGCTAGCAAGCAATACAATATTATCACTTGACATTTAATACTGATAAACTAATAAAAACAGAGAAGCATGATTTAAAGCATAGCCTCATGATGGATAGCCTCTAATAAGCATAGAAATCAGACTATTTGGGATAGCTACTCAAACCTAGCAATTCATTGTTTTAGTCATATACAAGCTATAAGTTAAGCAGATACCCTGTTACTTGTTTCCAATATGTGACAGTGCTGTTATGCAAATTTCTATAATTGCAAATTCAGAATGCTCAAAAGTGTGCTTTCCAAACAAAGTTATTAAACTTTGTTAACCTTGCCATTTTGAATATTAAATATTAATAATATGAGGCCATGGTGGTGCAGCAGTTAGCGTTGTCACCTCACAGCAAGAGGTTCTCCGGTTCAATTCTTGGCTGGAGCACCTTCTGTGTGGAGTCTGCATGTCCTCCCCATGGTTGAGTGATGCTTAAAGACATGCAGGTAGGTGCATGCATGAATGGGTGTGCCTTCATTGAAGGCTGGGCGTCAAGCTGGCACCTCAGCACCATAACAATCTACTGCCAATCATAAGCCGACCGGTGTTCTGCTGTGGCGACCCCTAACTGGGAAAAGCTGAAAGACATTACTATTGCACAAAACTGAAAAAAATACAAATTAAGATTAAAAGCATCAAATCCTCATCTAATGTGTAAAGTTCATTAGCTACTCTTAGCTTTTACCATTTGACTAAGTTGCATGGCAGACAGCTATGCATTGTCCTCTCCATGTGCAATTTCTTCAGAATTTAACACTTGGGTGAATATACTATATTGCTGTAAACCACTGCATAAACTGAACCCATATATCCCCACTACTATGAAAAAGTTGAGGTGAAACAGGCAGAGTTATAGCTGGCTTATCTAGTATGTGGCACTATTCTATGATTTGGAATGCCTCAACTCTAATTTAAGAAACAAAAAACAAAAAAAAAAAAAAAAGGAAGCAGAAAATGACTGTCCATTGCCCAGTTTGGTGCTCCTCACCTAAGGGACAAGCCAGGTCTGTTTTTGTGCCCCCCAACACTAAGATGAGGAGCAAAGAAACAAAACAAGGCAATTCTTCAGTTATGACAGCAAAATTCAGTACTGACATTCATTTCTGTATTGGTGTTCAGAAATGCTGGTAGAGAAATGAAAGCTGGTGCTGCACTGGTGATCCTTTATAGTGCCCCTTAACAGCTTGCTCCTGGGGTGGCTGTCCCCTTTACCCCTCCCTAGCTTCAATTTTAAAAACAGACCCAATTTCTTCCCTGTCTTCAGGAGCACTAAACACCGCATGGTACACTGTGCTTTGCATCAAAACATCACATAACCAGCCCCTCTGAGTAGCATATCATATCTTTAACAGGCATTCAGTGCATTCAGAGGCATTACTAGGGGTGAGGCAAAGGAGATTGCTGCCCCTGATGTAAGCTATTAGAAGGCATCACTGGCTGACTGACATGTGTTAATGGTTCATGAATGCAATACCAGCATTGCTTTATGACTAGGGTTACCATATCTCCCCTCTTTATGCAGAAGAGTCTCTATATGGAAAGTTGTGTTCCTCAAAAAACAGTTTCTGTTTTTACTTTGTTGAAAAGGTTAGTAGCAGTATGCCAAAGGTCTCTTTTCAGGATAGTATTCATATCACCTAGGGGAAATTGGACTAGGTCTCTGAGAAACTACCCTTGTCTTTTTGGCCAAAGGATGGTGCCAGAGGGCTGCTGCCGAAGACAGTTTTTTTTTTTTTTTTTTTTTTTTTTTTTACAGAAGGAGGAAATAGGAAATCAGGCTGAGAATGGAGGGCTGAAAAATACTAAATTATCACAGACAGATTCAGTATAAGTGAACATTATGCATTGTTGTTACAGATTTGGAAGAAGGAGGTCTGGAGATCCTTATTTTGATGGAGATAATGGACTGAGATGAACCAAATGCTGATGAGGAAATTAATTGGAGTGCTATTAGGGTTGCCACCTTTTCAAATGCCCAAAGTGGGACATTTCTGGTACAAGTGTCTGATTTTGCAGGCCAAAACATACCCACGGCCAGTACAAAGGACAGAACTTCACTTTTTTCCCTAAATAAAAGTTTATTCTTATAGCATTTTAGTTGATTATTCTGTTTCTTATAAAATCTAGGTGTCTGAGATACAGAATATCGGTTTTATGCAACTATTACATTAAAAATATAAGAAATAATTTTGTCCTAAAATCTCAAGAATATTTGCCATTTTTACAATTTATTTGCAGGACACAACTGCCCAAAGAGCGACTGTCCCTCACAAAGTGGGGCAGGTGGTAAACCTAAGTGCTATGGTGGATCATGTACTGGTAAGGGTAATGGGAGATGTGCTACCAGATGAACCAATAAGAGGAGCAAAAATTGCTGGAAAGTGCTGATGGCAGGCTGGGTGTTAGGCCAATGGAGTAGCTGGTTTTAAAAGCATGTCCGTGCAACGGGGTGTTGCTCTCTGCAATAAGAAAATGCTTTTCATAAACAGAAATGATAACCAAAGGAAAGAAAGATGCTGTGATTGAAAATGAAAGAAGACAAGGGCTTGTGTAAGGACAACAAAACCAGAAGAGAAGACCAGTGGTAATAATCAAAACAAAGAACAGTGGAACTTTTAATTTACCTTTGGTGATTAAGGTACAGGATGCAAGAGCACTAAAATGTTAGGAACAGAAGACTTTTGTAAGGTTACATTTGAAAGTTTTTCTTTACTTGAGAAAAAATTATGAATGAAGTGGTGAAAAGAGTTCATGTGCACCATCGATGGAGTATATTTTATTTTTCAGAACATGGGACCGCAGTTAAGGAAGAAAATAAACATGCAATTCAGAAACTCTGACAGAGAAGAACTTCAGTTAAAAAACTTTTTTTCTGTCTGTTTAATAGGATGTAGGACATTAAAAATATATGATGAAAGAAATGTTTGTAAATGGGAGTGAGGGTATGGGCAACAGTGGGTGTGCTAGAGGAAAAATGCAGTATATTTCAAATATAATTGTGAACTGGAAACAGAAAACAGTGATGTGCTGGGGTTCAACCTAAAACATTTTTTTTTTTGGGTGGGAGGATGACAGGTAATTGGTGCAACACTGTAATAAAATAAGATGTGATCAATTTAATGTGATTTGTGGAAAAAGGGGTATATACTTCAAAAATGATATGTCTAAGTGTCAAAATATGGAGCAAATTTGGACATTTTTGTTTGATTGTCCTTTACCAGAGAAGGAACATTTAGAAGAGACTACATTAGAAGAAAAACAATTTGATGATAATATAACTGAAAAAATATCTGAAGAAACCATTAAGGGGAGCGATAACCAAAGAATAAAATGTAACTGATATGGAGAGGGATGATTAGTTGTTTTATAAAGAGAAAGCAAGGCAATACAAGATAAAACAGACATACAGCACTAGGAGGAGAAAGAGGGAAAAGGAAGAACTCGTGACTGGAGAAGATTAATATGAAAATTATGTTAAATCAAATGGAGGGAGGGTACTGAGATGGACAATAAAAATCAATGCAGGAAAGAAGAAAGACAAAAAAAAGAATGACAATGGATTAATTAGGAATATTAGCACAGAATGCAAATAGCATTCAAAATGTAAGGTAGTGAATAAATGGTAATAAACAAAAAACAGCTTAGGGTACAGTAAGGAGCAGAAAAAAAAAAAAAAAAATATATATATATATATATCAAAAAACAATAACTGCAGCCAGTCTTACACAAACCAACAGCATTTATTAAATAAAAACTAAAAAAAGTAAGAACTTTCATGATAGTTAATATCGCTTCATCAGACCATCATGAAAGCGATTACGTTTTTTAGTTTTTATTTAATAAACGCTTTTGGTTTGTGTAAGTTTGGCTGCAGTTATTGTTTTTTGATAGTGAATAAATGGTGTATAAATGTTAATTTGGAGCTTATATGTGAAGTAAGAAAAAAGGGAAAAAATGAGGCAATATGGGTCAAGAAGATTTCATGATCAGTGAGCACTGATATGCGTTCAGGAATAGGATGTGATGGTAGAAGTATCTGGAAGACATGTGGTGTGATAACGAAAAGGGAAAGATGTGTTAGGATAACTGTAGTTTATGCCTGCACTAACATGCAGAGAGAGAAATGATGTTTAAGGAACTTAAATCACTCTGTCCCATTAAATATGCCATTTATGGTGAGAGGTTTTTACTGTAATTTCAGAAAGGAGAAGTGAAAGATAATAGAAAATTTTAAAGTAATAAGAGAAGTTATAACATATGGAGAACTGAAAATAAGAAAAGAGAACAGACATAGAAAAGGAACACTTTTAGAACTGAAATAGATTGTGTGATGTTTAGAAAAGATATGAAAGATGGAACAGATGAGATACGAAACAGTTGAGTTTACAGGTCATAGAATGTTATAGGCTAGAATGCAGAATAACAAAGAAGTTATGAAGGAAGGGAAAGGAATTAAAGTATTGACTGGAGAGATTGCTAAATGAATAAGATGAAAAAAGAAATTACTAGTTTATGGAACAGCATATGACAGTGAGAGTCAAGTATGAAAACTGGATAGATTGGAAGAGTGCATAAAATAAAAATACAAGAAATATTTTAGACTGCATGAAAAAAAGAGTAAAGCAAAGAAATAGGAGACTCTATAATGGAATCATAAAAGACGTAAAATAAGGAGAATAATGTGTTGAAAGAATAAAAAATGAGAGTAGCTGTATAGAAAAAAGAGGTTTAAAAGATGCTGCTGAAATGATGATTTTTAAAGGAGATAATATAGGATAGGGTTCATAAACACTTAGACAAAGTTTCATTATTTTTGGGAAAAGTGGTGAAATAAAAGAATGAAGAATGGATTCAGTGTTTCATGCAGAGTGAAAAAATAGATGTAAGCAGAGAGAAATATTAGAAATTGTAGAAAAAGTTTGTGGGTAGAATGTATGAAAAGGAAACAATACAAGAAGCATGGATTGTAAAAAAATTCTCCAGAAAATAACATTATTATGAGAAAAATGGACAAAATAATAAAAGAAGGGAAGAATCGGCACCAGTAATAGAAAAGGTAAGTTATGAATATTATAAAGAGATGAATGAAAATTATAAATTGATATTCTGTAAAATATTAAATGAATGGAGAAAGTAATTAAAATGAAAGGAGTATGTTGGCGTACTTATGTTTATATAGGAAAAAGATGAAAGAAAAGATATAAATGTATAAAAATAATTGGAGAGCAAACTCATTGGGAAATAGTAATTATAAAATATGTATGAAAACAATACAAAAAAGGATGCAGAAAGTCTTGGATGAAATTATAGGACAGAAAATAAGGAATTAAAGACTATTGCCATAATGTGTCAAAGTATTTTGATTAGGTTAGTCATGAAGCTATGTGAAAGATTCTCATGATATATGGGTTAGGAGAAAAATAATATTATAAAATATGCAATGAAACTTCAGTTACTTTGAATGGCTGACTGGGAGAAAGGACAGAATGCAGAAGATACATTGAAAAAGAAGGCCGAATCAGTTATAAATAAGAAATGGATAAGGGAGGTGGATGTATGTGTGGATTAATCATTAAAAAATGGGGTTACTGTTAAATAAGGAAAACAGCAACTGTTTCTTGAGTATGATGTTATGTAAGATAACACACAGTCAATATTTTGGCAGAAGAGGCAGGGTCATACTGCAGATCACCTCCAGATGTATCTAGACATCAGAAATATGACTTGAGCAGGCTAAATGCACACTTTATGTTTCTAGTCTGTACATGTGCATTTTCAGAGGGGTTGTGTAGTTTTTTCATGGGTGTTATGATACAAAAGTTCTAGTAAACATCTTGCATCCCCCATTATTGGACGCCCCCCTTAAAACCATAGGTACAGATCACAGTTGTTCTATATGTGGGAGTCATGGAAACTGCCATGGTGACCTGCACACACACATTATAGATAATAACTTGTCCATTAAAGAACACATGACAGTTGATCGAGTGATAGCCTGAGGGTAATGCTACTCAATGCCAGAAGTCTAAACCTCAAAATGCATGCACTCGAGGCACTCCTCAGTATGGAGAAAATCGATATATGTGCAGTAACATAAACTTGGTTTAAGGCTCCAGAAAGCACCCCAGCACTACTAGGCTACAACTCATACCATACATTTCGGCCACAGAACCCAGACCGAAATACAAAAGGCGGGGGTTTTTCCATATTCATCAAGGATACTCACACCTCCAGGTTAGTGGCACAGCATGATGCTTCAGAGATCATTCACGTGCAACTAAAAACGGGCCAAACTGCAATTCAAATTGTAGCTTGCTACAGATCACCTACCATGTCCCAGGATCCCCATTCTGCATTTCTGGAAATACTAGGAAACATAAAGGTCCTACCAAACACCCTAATATTGGGTGATTTCAATTACCCAAACATTAACTGGGAGAACTACTCAAGTACTAAATCCCTTGCCCATAACTTCCTAGAATTTATAAACTCAAATGCCCTGGATCAACTGGTCAACACTCCCACCAGAGGTGACAACATATTGGACCTGGTCGTCACCAACATGGGTGAATGGAGTTTCACACTGGAGGTCAACCCTTCGCTGGTTAGATCTGACCATAAACAAATTACTTTGGATATCCACATTTGAAAAACTTTTCAAAAGCAAACTTCACATTACTTAAGACTGAGGTGGAAAGTTTCAAAGCCACCATGTAAAGGATAACACTGTCCAAGCTGCTAAATCCTTAACTAATGCATTCTACAGGCACCTACAAGAATGCGTGGATCGTGCTATCCCAAGCAAAACCAAGACTCACTCCTCCAAGAAAAGGAAACCAGTCTGGTGGATCCCTGCCATAAACAAACTATACAATAGAAGGAGGAAACTAGTACAAAAAAGAGTAAAATTCCAAGAAGGGAAGACATCCCTGATCAGTATCAGCAAGAAACTACGATCCCTAATAAAATCATCCAAGGCAATCTTCGAAAGAAAAATTGCCAAGGATTCCAAAGATAACCACAAGGCATTCTTTAGCTATGTCAAGAATCTAAGTGGCAATGCTCAGATCTGCTCAGAGTTTGTGCAAAATGGCACAAAATACACAGAACAGACTGATATCGCCAACATCCTGGCAGACAGGTTCAGTTCAAACCTCACCCGCCTCTCACCCCAAAAAGGGCCCATAACCATACCAGAAGAATGTAGAGCCCCTGAAATCACAGACACTCAGGTTAAAACAGCCCTCTCCAAAGCCAAAAACACAGCATCAATGGGACCAGATGGTGTCCCAGGCTGTGTCCTACATGAGCTCAAAGATGAACTAACCCCTCACCTAAATACACTGTTAAAACTCAGCCTCTCCACAGGCTATGTACCCATAGAGTGGCACACAGCAATGGTTATTCTGCTCCATAAAGGTGGAGCCACAACAGACCCTAGGAACTATCACCCTATAAGCCTGACTAGCTTGGTCTGCAAGGCTATTGAGCGCATCATCATTGAACTCATTAACACAGACATTGGGAACCTCTAAACACTGGACCCTACCCAGTTTGGCTTTGGTATGGGCAGATTATGCTTCCTAAACCTGGTGGACTTCTTTGAGACAGTTACTAAGGCTATAGACAAGGGAAAGGTGGTACATACAGCCTACCTAGACCTCACAAAGACCTTTGACATCATTCCCCATTCTGGTATTATAGACAAGCTCACCAGCCTGAACATAAACCCCTACATCACAAGATGGGTTGCCATCTGGCTCACAGACAGAATCCACATGGTGAGAGTTGCGGGAGCTAGGTCCGATTCTAAACCGGTTACAAGTGGCGTTCCCCAGGGCTCAGTCCTAGGACCCCTCCGGTTTGGCATATACTTCTCAGAGATACAGGTAAGTGCAGGAGGACTATGGCTAACCAAGTTCACAGACAACTGCAAACTAGGGGCTATAATTGACTCTCTGGCTGGCAAAGTCATTCTCCAAAAGGGTCTCACTGAGATGGCTACATGGTGTCAAAATCATGGCCTCAAGCTAAATGCCAAAAAGTGCATAGTCAAAAAAACAAAGTACCCGCAAACTACCACATATGTGGTAGTCCCCTAAATACGGAAGATGTAATAAGGGATCTGGGGACCCAAGTAGAGAGTAATCTCTCCTTTGATAACCACATTGCCAAAGTGGTTAGAAAATCCTTCTTTGTGGCTTACCTAATCACAAAAGGGTTCGCATCCAGATCAAAAGAGGTCATTGTGCACCTCTACTCATCAGACCCTTCATAGAGTACAATGCCCCATTTGGGATGTACCTTACAAGACACCTGCAACAGCTGGAAAGAACACAGAAGTACCTCACCAAGAGGATCACTGGCTTCAAAAAGATGCCCTATGCAGCTCGACTGAAGAAACTCCAGCTGCACTCGGTTGCATACCGCCTACTCAGAGGTGATCTCTGACTGACATAGAAGGCCATGCCCAACCCAGAATTGATGGACATGCCCCACCTAAAGAAAAGCATATCCCCTCAAGCCACATGCTCTAGGGATCTAAACCTCACCACAACAATAAATAGGACATGCTGAAGGGATAGATTCCTGTCCCAGAGACTTCCCATGCTTTGGAACAAGATTCCAATCTACATTAGGCAGAACTCCTTGCTAGCACTCTTCAAGGGAAACCTTGATGAGTGGATGGGAAACAGAAAGTTTAGCCCGGGGATCACTTAAGTGGCTTTGTTGGACAGAGGCATGGGGAAATAATCTAAGGGGGCGGCAAAAGCCAACACATTCTGGCTAGGCTTATAAATGCCTTTGGGCAGATAGCCTAGTACCTACCTATGAAACAATATGCAGTTCACCAGGTGGAGCTTATACTTCAATGTGGGTACAGTCTATTGCCTCCAGAACCTCAGGAAAATGGGCTATGGCATAGACATTTTGCATGGGGTAGCTGTTTTCTCTTGGGTACAGGGAAACCAGATATTCTCCCCACATTTTGCAGCATTGCATTGAGAAACTGATGGAGTATTCTTGAAGGAGAGGCCTGTAAAAACTGCACTGTGTCCCCTGTAGGTTTCTGAAGTGTCCCTGGAACTAGTATTCATAATGCTATGCATACCTTAGGTTCGAACTGGATGGGTTCTCCACAATTAACAAAGAGCTTCAAGTAAAGATGTTCATTATTTTTTCTGTAGTATTTCTGTTCACCTTGTAGCAGAGCTAGATCCAGCATAAGGTGACCCAGGCAGCTGCCTTGGGCTCAGTCCTAGGTGGGTTCCTCAAAAGAAAGTGTCTGGGCTGAGAGATGCCTTGAGTTAAAGAGAATAAGTTTGCGTTTTTGGGGGTAAGAAAAATTTGTGAGTAATTTAGCCTAATTTTAATTAATGAGAAGGATTCTTGAGTGATTTGATTCAGGTTAAGGTTCTGGGTGCTACATATGATAGCAGAGTCATTGGCATACTGAATTATTTTGCCTGACTTAGAGGCATCTGTGAGGTTAATAATGAAGATATCAAAAAGAATGGAACCAAGAATGGTCCTTGTGGAGACTGAAAGAAAAGAGGATTAGCCTTTATACTGTTTTACTGCTTGTGATCCATTAGCAAGATAGCTGTTAAACCACATGGTAGAAGATTCATCAAATACAGATATGAGAGATTTTGTAGGAGGATGAGGTGTATGAATGAGCAGAAGACTTTGGAAAGGTTTAGAAAGTGGGAAGATACTCTCTTGCATTCATTCCTATGGGAAATTACAGTATTAGCGAAACATAGGAGGGTTGTAGTACTGTAATGGAATGGGAGCCATGTTGGGAGGAGGAGAGGAGGTTATTTTTAGTGCAATATTGGGGGTGCTGGGATTGAATGCATTTTTCAAGAATTTTAGATAACAAAGTATAGCAGTAGGGCAATAATTATTAGGCTGACTGTTATTTCCTCCTTTGTGTAATGGTAGGATATATTTTTTTCCATAGTATAGATGTACGCTTCTGAAATACAGTGGTTTATGAGTACGGAAATGATGGAAATGGGTTAGGCTGTCACCTCACTGCTATTTATAGATGCTCAGAGTCAAGATTTTTGGGTGCTAGGATGGTGGGTTTTAGTTTTAAGAGGTGTTTTTTAATAGGTGAGGTAGGAACTGCTTTTAATACGAAGTAGTCCAGACTCATAGGAGTTGTTGTTGGGCACTGTGGATTCTGGCTGAGTGGCACAGCCTTGTTTGAGGACTTTGCTAATGGGTGAACAGAATGCCTCTGGTTTTTGAAGGATTTTGGATTTTTCTTAATTTTGATTTGGTATTTAGTGTGATTTCTGACTTGTTGAAATATTTGTAGGTAGTTTTTTTTTTTTTTTTTTTTTTTTTTAAATCCAGGAATTCCAGGCTTTGTCTCTGAGTTTCTTTAGTTGTTTTGCAGTTCTGGTCAGTTAATGGGCCGGTATGGCTTTCACGCATTTTGTTTTGAGGGGGCTAAATGACTAAATTATTAGAATGTTAAGGATAATTCTGGTGAATTCTATAACAGCATCATCTAAGGGAACATACTTTACATGTTGCCAGTTAGAAAGTTGTAGGTTCTGGAGAAAAGTTTCTTTTTGGTAGTGGGAGAGATTGTGTGCTTCATTAAGGTGCTGTGGCTTGGAAGTGTGGTTTTGTGCTCCGATGACAAAGGTAAGATGAGGTCATTATGGGATTAGAGAGAGACAGCCACTGGAGAATATGTTGTTAGGGAAAGACAGGAGTATCCAATTAAGTACTGAGCCTTTTACAGGGGGAGTGGAAGAGGTAAAATGTTGGGTGGGACCATAGAGCTTGATGGTATTTTGAGGATAATCACTATTGACAGCCAGGAAGTTGATACAGAAATCTTTTAAATTATCTTTTCTTTCTGGATGTTTGAGGTGATCCAAGATAGAAATTCATAGGCGATTTTTATTTCTAGGAGTGATTTAAATTCCTGTTATGGATAAGATTTTGTGCGGGGGGGGCATTTTCAATTGAGTGCTAATGATTTTGGCATTATCAAGGGGTGGGAGAGACAGGGGGAAAGGGTAAGTTACAGAATATTTTTATACAAGATAGCTACACCTCCTTCTTTTCTGTTTTGTCCATCTACCCTTGTATGTTGTAAATGGACAATAGAATTTCTTTGGTTTTGATGTGGAGCTTTAGCCAAGTTTCTGTAACTAACTCTGTTGTCGTATTGCAAATGCTTCAAATGATCAGGTGCAAAGTTTGCAATGATATGTCTTGGGAGCTGAAGGAGGGGTATTGAGGTTTGGGCTAGTTGTAAAGTTGGCGGTGGATAGTCCAGGATTAGGTTGAATGTCACCATCTAATTTTTTTTTTTTTTTATAGAATATGGGTTGTATGTTAAAAAGGCATGAGTTTCACAGTTTTTTAAGTAAATTTTTGTTTTAAATGTCATAGAGTTTGGAGCGTAAGTTTGAAGTGATGAATCAATGAACTGGAGTAGAGTGATGGAGTAAGGAGGGTTGTTTCGCAACCCTGTTTGTGGTGTTAGATTGAGTTGTTGTAAAACTTATTGTTTGTGGTGGGAGAATATGTTTGTATGGATGTGACTGGGAAGGGAGTTTGGTGGGTTAGGTTTGCTAAAATGTAAAATAAGATTTTCTTTTTAATAAAATGTGCTGAATGAAGGCTGTGGCAGGGCACTGAAACAGGACCTGAATGGCTGGGGAAGCAGGGAGGGGGTCACATCTGTCCAGCTGGTTAGTATGCCAATAGAAGGAATGTCTGTATTTTTTTTCCTCCGCTAGGTGGCATGGATCTATCTGTAATAAGCTGATCACTACAGTGAATTATGGATCAAGCTTCAATCATTGCAATGTCATTAATACAGTGAAGTGCTTTTTCATTTTTTATGTATTTATTCATTTATTTTGCTCTTTACTGAAAGAGCTGAGGGGGCAGGACACAATTCATGGTATTGGCATAGGGCGCTGATTTAGTTAGCTAGGCTTCTGCATGTTAGTAGAATGTTTCTATAGTGACTTCTTTACAGCCTCCAGCAAATGCAGAGGGATTGCCATTTATCAGGTCATATATTCTGCATTATTTGAGGTGATCTTCAGCATCCATTATGCAGTAATGGTTGCATACTACTGTGATACAGTCTTCTGTACATGATCAGACTGTAAAGGATTTCAGCATGTAGCAAAACACTGTTACTCTGTCTGGTAATGCAGAGGACTAAATCTCTAACTTATTAATGAGGTGCTTCCTGTGGCAGGGGTGCAGGGGTTAAATCTTTCTACCTGCATTTACCTATCGTATGACACTGAGCAAGTCACTTAAGCAGACAGTACTTTGGAGAAAATGGGAATTTGGGTTAGGCTCCTTAGTGGTCTCCAGGACTGTATGCCAAGTAACTATGAAACTATTGTCATTTACCAGTCATTCCCTATTGCATAGTTGATGTAATTCAGGAAATATTATGGCAGTATCACCAGCACACAGTTTTTTTAATGTAACATAGGGAATTTATTTTTCAAGGGCATCAGGCACTGCATTTGTACATTAAGCACTGAAATGTAAAATTGTCGCTTCTTATTTGGAAAAATGTTCAAAACTGCAAATGTAAAATAACACTTTAACAAATTTTACCATATTAAACAATGAATATAATTTAATACAATCAGGAAACTGAATCAAAGAATGCATGCATTTATGCATAGTTCTAAAATGTGTGCAGACAGCCCATGGCTTGAAAACAGCCAGGGGACCAAGGTACACATAATCTGCCACTGGCCAGATGCATTTTCTATGAATGTGAGTTTCAATGTATTTCATTTAATGTCAATTTCAAGGATAGAGAAGTTTTCTGTTGCTCATAGTAAGTCTGTTTTCAATGTAAGACTGTTTAGTTTATCAAATGGCCATTAGTGTTTGTGCTATAAAATTTGAAACAAAAGATTTAAATTCAATCCAAATATCTGTAATTGCTGTAAAAGCAAAGAAAATTTGCAAACTGACAGTTTTGAGCAGTGTTTTTGCTAATTGTGGAGAGGTAAGAGGTGCTGGTCCATTACTCTGACTAGTTCCCCACTTGACCATGACCTGACTTTGCTCTGTAGCACTCTGTTATTTCTATTTCATCAAATCCATGGTAGGTCATATGTGGTCTGAACACCCTCACCTTCTAAACTGAGGTCTAGCAGCAGCAGCACCTTGTTAAAGGAGCCTGTTACACATACAGATTTATAATGGATGCAACAAATCTTAACTTTCAAAGTTTCCTCCTTGCTGTCTTCCAGTATGTATTGTAATTCAGGACTAAAGACAGAGTGATGTGTTGGTGCTCATTTTATATGTTTCTGAATTGGTCTGCCATGATTTCTTTCAGTGGCATGTACTTCAGCTCTTTATTAACTCATTAGCGTAATCATCAGCTAACCTTTGTTTTGCAGCTGTTAACAACCTGCATTGCTGTCCACTGAATAGAAAACAGCTTGTTCATCTTGCAAACAGACCTACTGCAATATGTAGGCATTTATGAATCCCAGCCATAAGCTTTTTGTGTGATAGGTTGATGAAAAACTTTCTCTTTGCATATATAAGTTCAAAAGTGACATCAGTTACAAGGAGTCGTACCTTTCCTGTCACTGTGTATAATTACACACTTTCTTTTGCTCCTCGTAACAATAACTTTGATTCAAATTCTGTGCTTGCTTATGAATAAATATTGGCTTACCCTTTACAAAATGTCCTAAACTTTCTACATTTCTTTACATGCCAATGTCTGCTGGCGATACTTTCTACTAACTTGGTATACCCATTGTAGATAAATGCTGTCATTAAGTCTTACCTCCCACTGCTAGCATTATTAGGTTCATAGGTTCATAGGTTCATACTAGGCTATCTGCCCGAGGGCATTTACAAGCCTAGCCCATCGTTTTGAGGCTTACGCCACCCCTTTAGTGTGGGGAACTATACCCATTATTTTGCTGTGCCTCTGTCGAGCAGTGACACTGAGGTAATCCCTGGGGTATATCTGCGATCTCCCATCCATTGGTCAAGATTTCTCTTGAACAAGGCCAGCGAGGTGCTCTGCCTCACATGTACCGGGATTTTGTTCCACAGCATAGGGAAAAGGGATGTTTCTTTCATACACACACACTTACCCTCCTTCACACACACTTGCCACCTGCTGGATTCAAACCCCTACCTAACTAGGTTATGACACTAGAGATGGACGCATTAGCAGAGCGCGCTATTCAAATTATTACAATATTACATGGTAGAAAAGACAGTCAATTATTAATGCTTCCAAAAACACCTGACTTTTGTGCTACTAGCATGC
>NC_056741.1:82526306-82551392 GCF_019279795.1 Protopterus annectens
ACAAAGGTGCTTATTTTTATTAAAGTTATCATTGTGCTTATTATCTTTTGCGACCACTTTTGGCTTTATTGATCATTTCTGCAGAGGGAGAAGAAATGATCCCTGATAATGAATGTCATATCAGCATGCCAGACTGATAGCAAATTATTATTTATTTATTGACATTTGATTACCGGGCAAGTCTGACTAGGTAGAACCCAATTTTCAGCAGAGGCCCAGGAAGAAAGGCTCCAAATTATTACAAAACATTTTAAGAACAATATTTTACAATCTTCAAAAATAAAACAAAAACGTCTGCAGTTTAAATAATTGTAAGAAATTAGACATAATATAATAACATTGGTTAAGAATCCATACAAGGTATATGACAATCATTTAATACTTAGAGAAATGTTAGACAGTTTATAGGGAAATTAGATGTAAGATACTCTAATACAAAGAGGAAGTGTGATATGAAGTGAGGGAAAAACAGGTTTATGCTATATTTTGAAACAAAGTCAGGGAAGAGAATTAGGTAACAGTAAGAAAGTAAGTAAAAAAGGGAGAGTAAGGAGGTATAAGGAAAGAAAAGGTACTTGTTCACAATTAGGAAAATAGTTTTCTCAGGGTTTGAGCAAGAACAGAGCCAGACTTTGGCTAGGAAGTCTTCCAGAGTGGTTTTGAAAAATGAGAGTGAGGGTACAGACGATGGATACAAGTAAGTAGTTCCAGGACTTAGCAACCTTGTATGAGTACAGACTGTGCCCAGCAGATTTGCTAGGTTGGTAGACAGACAGGAGTTCTTGGTCACTGGATCACAATGACTGACTGGGAACATAGTTATATAGAATGTTTTTAGTGCTGGACAGGAAAATGGATGCTGGATAATTTTACAGGTGCTAAGAATTTGAATATATGTTAGTTGATGTGGCTGTTCTAAACAATTTAGGCTTTTCAGTGCTATACAGTGGTGGGTTCTGAAAAGTGTATGGGCTGCAAATTTATCAAATTTATTACAACATTGTTTAAGTTTTAATTTTTGTGAATCCTGGAGATTATTAAGCATGGGAGCAGCATAAAGAAAAGTGGGGAGGAGATAAGTAGGGGCAAGTGTAGTTTTAGTTGTGTCGGTGAGAAAGTTTTTGGCTCTGTAAAGCATCCCTAGTTTTTTATGAGTTTTTCTTATGTAATTCTGTATATGTAGGTCAAATGTAAGATTATCGTCCATTATCACCACTAAAATTTATTATAAGAAGTGACTTCAATGGTTGTAGTATCAAAATAGAAGACTTTAAATGTTGTTTTTTCATGGGAGAGTATTTGGAGAAAAATGCAGTAGTTTGGTCTTTTGGCACTGAGCATGAGTTGTGAGTCCTGAAGCCATGTTTCAGTGGCTTTTACAGCTTCCTGAGTAATTTTTTGGAGGTGTACCATGTTGTCAGATGTGCAAATGAGAGTCAAAACATCTACATATTGTATTAGAATGGCCTGTTTTGTGGAAGTATAGAGGGTGTTGGTAAAAATATTAAACAGGAGGGGGCCAAGGATAGAGCCTTGTGGTACACAATTGGTGACTGAGAGGTAAGAAGAGAGCATCGAGTGCTATTTTACAGACTGATACCTATTGAACAGGTAGCTTTTGAACCACAGAAGGGTGAGCTGAGAGAGATCTAGTGAGGACATTTGAAGTAGAAGTTTTCTATGACAAAATGTGTCGAAGGTTTTAGACAAGTCTAGAAATAAGGAAGGGACTAGTTTGACATTATCTCTAGCTTTATTGACATTATCTATTTAGGTTTGATGGGCAGTGCTAGTACTATGGGAAGGATGCAAATGCTGTTTAGGGGATAGGAGTTCTTCCTGCAGGAGATAGTCTAGAAATAGTTTTGAAATACATTGTTTCTAGTATTTTGGTAGGGGAGATAACGTTGCTATAGGTCTAAAGATATTAATGTCTGTTGAATTTCCTCCTTTCTTTAGAGGGATATTGTGTGACATTTTCCAGAGAGAGGGAATGTGGGATTCCTGAACTGACCTATTTATAAGGATTGAGACAGAAAAGGAAATGTTATTGGTTGCTATTTTTAGGTACTCGCTTGATAGGTCATTAGCTGAAGAGCACGGTTTAAGTTTAAGAGTAGTTTTATACAGGATGTGGGCACAGGTTTGAAGGTGAAAGTGGATATGGTGATATGCGGCTTTTGGGCAGGGTAGGGATGAGATGTTGAGGAATCCTTGGTTAGAGATGCTATACTATCTATATTTTGATTGGTGAGTAATCAGCAGAGGGGTTTGGGTTGAATTATTGGCAAGAATTTAAGGTTTCTTTAATGGATGTCCAAAATTTTTTAGGGTTGTGTTTGGTATTATTCCAACCCTCAGGTCAATTTACAACTAAGAGCAATTCATTTATAGCAAAATCAAAGCAATTAACAAAGATCTGCTCTGAGTTACAGCACAATGGCACTAAATATACAGAACCAACTGATATTGCCAACATCCTGACAGATAGGTTCAGTGCAAACTTTACCCCCTCTTACACTCTAAAGGGCCTATCTCTATACTGGAAAAAATGCAAAGTTCCTGTAATCATGGCTGCACAGGTAAAAACCACACTCTTCAAAGTCAAGAACACAGCATCCATGGGACCTGACAATATTCCAGGCTGCATTGTACATGAACTACAGAACGATCTGGCACCCCACCTAAGTACCATGTTCAATCATAGCCTCACCTCAGGCTTTGTGCCCACTGAATGGCACACAGCAACGGTTATCCCACTCCATAAAGGGGGAGTCACCATGGACCACAGGAACTACTGCCCCATTAGCCTGACACACCTGGTTGGCAAGGCCATATAATGTATCATCATGGAACTTATAAACAAAGATACTGGTAATCTCCAAACTCTGGATCTCACCCAGTTCGGGTTTGTAAAAGGCAGATCATGTCTCTTAAACCTGATCGACTTCTTTGAACGCAGTCACCAAAGCCGTAGATGAGGGTAAGGTGGTTCACACAGCCTATTTAGATCTCACCAAGGTTTTTCGACACCATCTGCCACTCTGGAATTATAGATAAACTCACTAAACTAGGTATAAATCCCTATGTCACAAGATGAGTTGCCAACTGGCTGACTGACATAACCCACACTGTGAAAGCAGCAGATTCCAAATCCGACTTCAGACCAGTCACAAGTGGAGTACCACAAGGTTCAGTCCTGTGTCCTCTCCTGTTTGGTATCTATTTCTCTGAAGTACAGGCTAACACAGCAGGTCTTTGGCTAACAAAGTTCGCAGATGACTGCAAACTAGGAGCCATAATCAAAACTCCTAATGATGTGAACATCCTACAAAAGGGACTCACTGAGACAGATGCCTGGTGTCAAAGCCATGGCCTCAAGCTCAATGTCAAAAAGTGCATTGTCACCCCCTTTGGTAAAAACTCTGTAACCATGAACTACCAGTAGTCTACTTAACACTGAAAGTATGATAAGAGACCTAGGGACACAGGTGAACAGTAGTCTTTCCGTTGATAATCACATCGCCACATGAGTCAGGAAATCTTTCTACGTGGCACACCTCATCACAAAAGGTTTTTCATCCAGGAAAAAGGAGGTCGCTCATTAGACCCTTTATAGAGTACAACACCCCCTTTTCGTATGTACATCACAAGACATCTACAACAACTGGAAATTCTGCAGTAATACCTCACAAAGAGGATTACCAGCCTGAAACAGATGCCCTATGCAGACCATCTCAAAAACCTCCAGCTTTACTCCGTTGCATATCGCCTACTCAGAGGTGATCTCTGCCCAGCATACAAAGCTATGTCAAACCCAGAGCTGTTGGACATGCTCCACTTAAAGAAATACCAGTCCCTCTGAGCTACATGCTTTAGGGACCTAAACCTTGTCACCACAATAAACAGAACATGCTGGAGGGATAGATTCCTGTCCCAGAGACTTCCCATACTCGAGAACAAACTACTTATCTATATCAAACAAAGCTCCTCATTAGCAGTCTTCAAGAAAAATCGATGATTGAATGGGAAAAAGGTAATTCACCCCAGGGATTACTTCTGTGACTCTGTTCGAAGGGGGCACAGGAAAATAATTTTCTTGGGTGGTGAAAGCCAGGGTACCTTTTTTGGCTAGGCTTATATAGGGGCCAATTGCCTAGTACCTATCTATGAACCTATGAATTGATATGCAAGTAAAACAGGCTGTCATTTCCTGAGACAAAATAACTGGCATATAAAGTATAGTCCACTGGTCAAGCAAAAGGGGACAATGGCCGACTTAGTAAGAGGTCCTTAGAGTGCGCAGACTATTGTCACAGAGACCTTCAGTCACAAAGCAGGCATGTATTTAACTGATTAAAGTTAATACACAGCAAGGTTCTTCATGATAAATATGCTTACATTAAATACTGACAAAATTCTCAGTAAACTTATAGGTATAAGTGCAGGGCCTTGTGACAGAGCTCCTGCAATATCGAAGTCAGATGTAGTGACCTCAGGCTCTGAAATGAAAGAAAGAAAAAAACTCTACTAAGCTAAAAGTATATTGAGGCAATACAGTTAGTACTTATTATAAAAAAATAGATGGAGGAAGCACCACAGTAAGTCAGAGCAAAGAGACCACAAGGGAAATATAAGACTAGAGTGATGGTAAGACAGTGCATGTATGAAAGCTCAAAGTAGTTTCAGCAGGAAGTATACTGACAGAGAATCACAGTAATGGTGTGTATATGTACAGCTGTGTCACTGATCTTGCACATGCTCAGTAACTTATATGCATGTGTTATCTAGCTACAGTGTCTGACTTGGTACAATACACAATGATTTACATCCTTCCTCTATGATTTGTTCCACATGCAATAGGAGAACAAGATAGTTTCAACAAGCTAAATATCACATCAACATATAACAACAAATTTATTCAAGTCCAAGTCACTGTGTATCTTGAAATGGGTCTGGAAATTCTACCCAATCTGGTCACATAAAAACATTGAATGGGCTTAGCACCAGGGACAGATTATAGGTTCATAGGTTCATAGGTTGGTACTAGGCTATCGGCCCTAAGGCCTATACAAGCCTAGCCATAACAATTCCCTGGATATTTCTTCCCACAATATTTACTTCTCTGGACCCCTGTCTAGCAGGACAACTGACATGATCCCCGGGGTGAATTTCCTATCTCCCATCCAATCATCAAGGTTCCTTTTGAAGAGGGCCAAGGAGGCGCTCTGCTTGACATGTATGGGTAGTCTATTCCAGAGTACGGGGAGTCTCTGGGTCAGGAACCTATCCCTCCAGCATGTTTTCTTCAATGTGATGACAAGATTTAGATCCCTGGAGCATGTGGCTCTGAGGGATTGGGATTTCTTTAAGTGGAGCATGTCCAACAGCTCAGGGTTTGACATGGCCTTGTATGTTAAGCAGAGATTGCCTCTGAGTAGATGATATGCCACAGAGTATAGCTGGACTTTTTTTAGATGGTCAGCATATGGCATCTGCTTTAGGCCTGTGATTCTTTTAGTGAGGAATTTCTGTGAACATTCCAGCTGTTGCAGATGTCTTGTGAGGTACATACCAAATGGGGCATTATACTTTATAATGGGTATAATGAGGGATGAGTAAAGTGAGACAATGACCTCCTTTTTTCTGGATGAAAAGCCCTTAGTGATGAGGTGTGCCACATAAACGGATTTCCTGACTGTTGTGGCAATGTGGTTATCGAAAGTGAGACCACTGTCCACCTGTGTCCCTAAGTCTCTCATCACACTTTCAATGTTTAGTGTACTGCCACCTATGTGGTAAGTCATGGGAACATGTTTTTTTTCCAAAGGGGATAACTATACATTTCTTGGCATTAAGCTTGAGCCTATGGCTCTGGTACCTGGCATCTGTTTCTGTAAGGCCCTTTTGTAGAATATCCACATCATTTGGGGATTCAATAATGGATCCCAGTTTGCAGTCATCTGCAAACTTTGTTAGCCAGAGTCCCTTAGTGTTGGCCTGTACTTCAGAAAAGTAGATGCCAAACAAGGGTGTTCCCAGGACTGAACCCTGAGGTACTCCACTTGTCACTTGTCTGGAGCTGGATTTAGAGTCGGCTACTTTTACAGTCTGGGTTCTGTCAGTAAGCCAGTTGGCAACACATTGAGTGACGTAGGGATTTATGCCCAGCTTAGTAAGTTTATCTATGATTCCAGAGTGGGGGATGGTGTCGAAGGCCTTGGCGAGGTCCAGATAGGCTGTGTGGACTGCCTTACCCTTGTCCACAGCTCTGGAGACTGATTCAAAGAAGTCAATCAGATTCAGGAGACAAGATCGGCCCTTCATAAACCCAAAGTGGGTGGGGTCCAGTATTTGAAGGTTGCCAATGTCTTTGTTTATAAAGTTTCATGATAATGCTTTCCATGCCCTTGCAGATCAGGCTTCTCAGACTGATGGGATGGTAGTTCCCGGGATTCAAGGTGGATCCCCCCTTGTGGAGTGGGATAACTGTAGCTGTGTGCAACTCACTGGGCACAAAGCCTGAGGTGAGGCTATGATTAAACATGACACTTATGTGAGGGGTCCGTTCATTTTGTAGTTCATTTAGTATACAGCCTGGGATGTCATCTGGTCCCATGGATGCTGTATTCTTAGCTTTGGAGAGTGCAGTTTCTACCTGTGTGGCCATGATTACCTGAATTCGGCAATCTTTTGGTATTGAGATGGGCCCTTTAGGGGGTGAGAGGGGGATGAAGTTGACACTAAATCGATCTGCCAGGATATATATTAATGCCATTCTGTTGTAGCTCAGAGCAGATCTGAGCATTGCCATTATATTCTTCACATAACTATAGAATGCCTTGTGGTTGTCTTTGGAATCTTTGGCAATTTTATTTTCATAACTAGCTTTTGAGGATTTTATGAGGGATCTCAGCATCTTACTGAGGCTGGTGAGGGAGTTTTTTGCATCCTGGGATTTTCCTCTTTTCTGCAACAGTTTTTTCCTTCTGTTGTATAGTTTGTTTATAGCAGGGGCTCACCAGATTGGTTTCCTTTTTTTGGAGAAGAGCATCTTGGTTCTATTTGGGATGGCACGATTCATGCATGAGTGGATGTGCTCATACAGTGCCTTAGTGTAGGATTCTGCAGTCAAACATTCGGATCCCATCTGCATGGGTGTAATGAAGTTTGTCACTTCTGACTTCAGTAGCATGAAGTTGGCTTTGGAGATGTTTTTTAAGGAGGTTTCCTTACTGGGGGGTGGGATGTGGATGTCAAGGGTGATTTGCTTATGGTCAGACCTGACCAATGAGGGGGTGACCATTGGTGTGGAGCATCTATCTCCCATGTTGGTAATGACCAGGTCTAGGATATTGGAGCCCCTGGTGAGACAATGGATTAGTTGATCCAGGGCATTGGAATTTATGAATTTCAAGAACCGTTGGGAAAAGGAGATGGTACCCAAGTAGTTTTCCCAGTTAATGGTAGGGTAGTTGAAATCACCCAGTATTAAGGTGTTTGGTTGTATCTTAATATTTTTCAGTATGTTTAGAAAGGTGTAGTGAGAATCTTGGTGCATGGTGGGGGATCTGTACCAAGCTACAGTTTGGATTTCAGTCTTACCAAGCATTAGTTGCACCTAGAGAATTTCAGATGCATTGTGTTGGGCAACTAGCCTGGAGGTGTGAATATCCTTGGTGAATATGGACACTCCTCCACCTTTAGTGTTTCGGTCTTGGTTTTGTGGCCGAAAAGTGTGGTAAGAGTTGTAGCCTGGTATTGCAGGGGTGCTCTCTGTAGCCTTAAACCAGGTCTCAGTTACTACACAGATATCGATGTTTTCCATTTTTAGGAGTGCCACGAGAGAGAACATTTTGAGGTTTAGACTTCTAGCATTGAGTAGCATTACCTTCAGATTTTACATGCTTGTATCTGTTACAGTGGTGTTTTTTTCCTTTGAACCTTGCCTACAAAAAGCACTATAGGGTGGCAAGAGCTTTAGCCAGTAACCTGAATCCCAGGGGTGACAGGTGCAGGCCATCTCTGGAAACGCATCGTGGTTTGTCGATCATGTCTTCCCAAGTAGACAGATACCGGATCTCCTTTGAATGACACCAGAAGCTTAGCCAATTATTGAAGTCAGCCATTTTGTCCTTATACTGTGGTATCATTCTGGGCGAAGGCAGGATGCTACTCAGGGCTAGGGTCATACCTGCTTGGGCCACATGAGCCGAGAGCTCTTCTATGTCTCTTTTCATGTAAACCAGGGAGGTATGTCTCAAGTCATTCACTCCAGCATGGACAATGACAGAGTTGTATTTGTACTTCTTGTGGAGAGACTTCAGGGCATGTGTTATGTGGCGGATCCTGGCACCCAACAGGAAGCTGACTGTAATTTTCTCCTTGTTCCGCCTGGTGAGTGGGATATCTATGTGCCTGACTATAGAGTCACCTATGACTAAAGTGTTGGGTACATTGTCTTGCCTTAGGGGCTGTTGTTGGGTGGCACACTGGTGTTGTGAGCTATGTGTCACTTTGGTTGTGACTAGTGTTTGCATTTTACTTCGAAGGTCCTTGTTGCTTGGGCAGGTTAATGTTAAGGGCCTCCACATATGTGGGTTTAGTGTTGCTATGTGTGGGTGTTGAGATGGTGTGGGTTTTGAGGGGCTATGAGTTGCTTGAGGTGTAGTGCAGGTGTAAAACTTCTCCTCTTGACTGTCTAGAACAATCTTGGCTGGAGAGAGCTTTGCTTCCAGTTTGGCAATGTAAGTGCATCTCTCTCAGGTTGTAGTGTTGGGTGGTAGGAGGGGAGGACTGTCTGTGTACATGAGGCAGTTGCCGCACTGCCCCAGTATGCCAAGATTCACCAGGTGGACAGGAGAAATCACTGGAAGCTGACCCTTGGACATGCCTGTTTAGGTGCTTTTTTTTGTAAAGTATAAGAGCTGTTTTCCCTTACCTTTGCAAGGTACTTTGCAGTTATATGCTGTTTAGTGCCTACAATTAATTTCTCCTTATTGACAAGGAGAGTTGAGTGCTTGTATCAGTTTCAGGCTTCCTAGTGCTTTCCAGCAGATTCTAGAGCAAGTGCTAGTCACAGGGGTTCAGATTTTAGTGCTACTACTGAGAAGCCAGCTAGTTCTAAGGGAAAATTTGAAGATCAGACTTTCTGGCACCTGGAATAGTTTAACTGTAGCCTTGCAGTGCTGCACGATGCGAAAAATGTGCAAACACACACGCTTTTTAAGCCAGAAAGTTGAAAGGGATAGAAATCAGCCCAAAAAGGCTAATAAAATTACAATTTAAGAGCTGAAAACAACCCCTCTAGCATTAGATAGGCAGTACAATGCTCACCACTCCCACTGGTAAGCAGTAAGACTTCCCTCTACCACAGCAAGGTATGGATAGCTCTGAACACAGAAAATCAAGTCCTGAGACAAGCAACGCCTGGGATATGGACTGGCTAGGAAAGGTGGGAAACGAGCAAACAAGATAGTATTTTTTTTTGTTAAAACAGGCTAAACAATGCAATAATACAGTAGATAAACACAGAAAAGGCTAACACACTTGATTGTGTAGTCCTAAACAGTAAATGCAATTAAAACTCTACAAAATTAACAATTTAAAACTTTTTAAATGAAGCAAGGCAAGTTCACAACTGACAAATGATTTAAGAGGTAGTAATACAGCAGAATAAGTAGCTAGTTTACATATACAGAGAAGTCTATATATACAGAAAAGCAGCTAAAACACACAAACAATTCAGATGCAATGCAACCTAGAGCACTTGAGTTGTAACAATATTAAGGCAATTACAGTTATAATAAATGCTCTGAAATATACTCTATATTTCCAAAATGTTTGAGAAGCACAGTCAGAACACAAGGAGATTCAGGCATTTTTTTTTTAAATGGAGAAAGGAGAAACAGAAGGCCTTCTCAGATGTTCTCTCTGTATTAGGTAGAATGAGCTAATGACACTAGACTGGGAGGAGTGTCCCAGGTCAAATTTACAGTAGTGGCGGGCAACTGTAAAGCCACCAAGTATAACAAGACACCAACAAGGAAGGTGGGGACCAATTCTAAAGCTATTAGCCTACACTCTTTAGACAGTGAACACTACAGAGAGCCACAAAATGAAAGTTTTTAAACAGATAAAGGAGCAAAGAGATGCTACAGAATGCTTTTAACTGCAAACAAATCAGTTACCCATGCAGATTAGTTAATAGCAATAAAATGCACTAAAAACTATGCAGCAGGCAATAAAAAGTGCTATATATAAATTGTTAGAAACAATAATCAGTATAAATAAGCCAAAAAAACAGGATACTTATATATCTCAGATCAGAGTTGTAGTCAATGCCCCACCTCCACTCTGCTCAGTGTGTATAGACAGAAATCCTCTCAGAGTTAGGGCTTAAATACCAGAAGATACAACCTTAGACAACTTTATTTTTAGAAAAAGCACAAAAGAACCAGCCCCCACTAGCCAGCAGCCAGTTAATACAATCTAGCCAAGGTAAAGAATGGCTTCTGCTAATTCAAGATGGCCTGTTCATGTGCTTTTAACAATCGCTGTAGAGACAAATAGGCCCAGAGCCAGCAAATCTGAACTAGGACAATACTAAAGCTATTAGCCTACACTCTTTAGACAGTGAACACTACAGAAAGCCACAAAAATTAAAGTTTTTAAACAGATAAAGGAGAAAATTGAATTGTCGTACAAAAGAGGCCAGCCACTTTCTGATCTGCGACTGAAGGACGGGTTATTCATGAACCAGGTGATCAATCACGAAGGCTCAGGTAAAGTGAATCTACCTTTTTTTTCTGTTTTAGATCAGGGACTAGATTTGTAGTGTTTTTGTCAGGACTGTATTTTTGCAAGTCAGGGACAGAAAAGATTACTGTCTTGTCATAGATTAGGGAAAACAGAGAAGGTAGGCAGTCATTCTGAAGAGACTATAACAAAATCTGTGGTACCACATTAAAAATAAGGAGTTGCGTAACGATTAAAAAAGGGTAGAATAAAATGGGTAATAATTGCACAAAAAGACCCCCATAATCCGCCATTAACCGAAGATGCAAAATACATGCAGTCGCAGCATGCTGATAATATTAAATACTACTCAAAGTGGGTTAATAAGTATGAATTCCACGGTAAATTAGAAAAATCCTCGCTTATCAAACTTGTCAAACAGCTTAAAACCGATTCCAAAGGTCGGGTAAAAAAGCAGCGCCAATTAGGAATTCCTCAAGCTTACAGGTGGATTGAGGAGGTAAACTGTAGGGAACAAAAGAATAATAAATCAAAAGCAATGTTTTTAGATAAGGAGGACAATAACTTAGTAATAGCATCGGCCCCTCCACCTCCTTTACCAGAATATGAAGCACGTGAACAGGTTAGTCCACTCCCACGATATCCTGCTGTCACTGAAAATAGAGACATTACGAAAGCAAAACCATTTATTAGAGATCCCATCGAGACCAGGTCTCGAACATGGGCAGGTAACTCAAAAGGGGACATCGAATTATATCAAATGGGTAGGAATTCATGATCTATGAGTGAAGAAGAAATATGCCCACTTATAGAAGTACCTAATCCTCAGCCAGGGCAAGAAGGTCAGGACTCAACTATTCTAGTGTATAGACCCTGGACTCTGGAAGATATCCGGAAAGCCACTGAGGGAATTCCCCATCCAAAAGTTAATTTCAGAAAGTTATTAGAAGATTTGCAAGGAATGAGGCTAAGTTATATTTTAAACAGAGAAGAGGTAGAAAAAGTAGTCAGACAAATTGTGGGACCAGATTGGCACATGATTAGTGGCAACTGGAATCTCCGTGACGCTGCACTCAGACCTCTTCCACATAGCAGCGCAGAGTTAGACAACAGAATGAAAGGTCTTTCAGACCGAATCTCTGAGAAATGGAAGCCTAGGGCAGACTGGACTTACATTAATCAATGCATCCAACAAGAAGGTGAAACTATTGACAGATATTATGCCAGACTGTTAGAATGTTTTAATAACCACTGTGGAATGCAGGTTCCTGAAGATCAGACACACGATTCCCCATAGGAGCAGCAGTTAAAGAATGCATTTTTGAAAGGCAGCATTGCACCCATAAGCAGTTTTATTACAAAGCACATGGTAGATCATCGTACAAGCAGGTTACAGTCATTACTTGAATATTCTAGGCATGCCGAAAGGCATTTTAATAGAAAAAAGAAAGGCCAAGTATTTTCTGTAGAAGATGGAGCAGAAGTTTATGTAGTACAGACCGGGCAAAAGGGCAAGAGAAATACCCAGGGAAACAAACAATCCTATCAGCGATCAGAGGACTTTGAAGGGCGAAAGAAAAGGGGTGAATGTTTTAAATGCGGTAAAAAGGGACACTTGGCAAGGGATTGCAAGAAAAACAGGAAGGCAACCACGGAAGACAAGGAGAGTGAGAACTGACTATATGATAGCCAAGAATCACTAGAAGGTGATAGTAGAGAAAAGACAAATGAGAATGTGATAGAAGGAGTAGAGGATGTGACAAAAGAAATAGAGGAAGTGCAGGAAGTTACGGATAGTGAAGAAAATGAAATATTGGATTTAGCTTTATTGAGCTTAGAGCTCTATTTAGCAGACACAAAACCAGAAGTTACACTCTTGGTGGAAGGGAGGGAAGTCAAATTCTTATGTGACTCAGGTGCATCATGGATCCTGATACATCCCTCCAAACTGCCAGAGAATTCAGATTCACCTGATTACATACTAGTGAAAGCAGCTAATGGACAGCTGTATCGGGAGCCCCTCTCCCATAATATTGCAATAACTGATCCTGTTTCAGGATTGACCCAGAAAAGTAAAATTGTTGTTTCCACAAAATGCCCAGTAAACCTCTTGGGCAGAGACCTTATGCAGCTATTTGGTATAGCAGTAGTTCCGACTATGCAGGGTATGGAAGCACAGTGACAAATTGATACATTTGCAGTGTAATCGGAGGGTGAAATGTTCTATTGGTACAGCCAGGACTTGGTTACGACTGGTCCAGGGGCAGTGACCGAAGAGTTGATGAACGTAGCCATCAGCAAGTTCCCCTCCCTTGACATTGATAATCAACATTTGTTGCACTGTACTCTGTAATATTATAACACACCAGGACCTGATATGGAATATGAGCAAGAATTGTTTAGAAATCGTGCAAACAGATTGATATTACGAAATCTGTACTGGGACATGGAAGGGAACAGTGTAGCCAGCTGTTCATTGCCCCATGAGTTCTTTGCCCTCTATAAATCTAATCGATTACCACATGTTAGCTTAACTAAGGACAAGAATGTAAAATGGGTAGACTTAGGAGAAAAAGTCACGAGATGGGAAAAGCAGACAGAGTTAGAACTGTCAGAACAGGGAATACAAATGCAGAAGTTGAATTGGATAACTCAGACCCACCCAGCTGTGCACTTGCAGTCTAGCAAGGACAGCTGATTCGCACTCCTATTAAAGGAGGAAGAGAATGCCTTACAGAATATACCAGAAACTCTTTGGTCAACAGGAAAGTCAGATGTAGGACTTATTCGTACAGCGGGACTATTAACTATCATGCCAAAGTCAGCATTTAGACCACAGAAAAGACAGCATCCCTTAAGAAAAGATGCAGAGGTAGGAATCAAACCTATTATAGCAACTTTACTTAAGGAAGGGGTGCTGGTGGAATCTCCTGATTCACCATGTAACACACCCTTATTTCCTGTTAAGAAAGCGAATGGAGAATGGCGTATGGTCCAAGATTTACAAGCTGTAAATGACGCAGTAATACCAAGGGCACCTACAGTGCCAGACCTACACACCCTGTTAAATTATTTAAAACCTCAACAGAAATATTTTTCTGTGGTAGATATCAGCAATGCGTTCTTTTCAATACCGATACACCCTGACAGCCAATATTGGTTTGCATTCACATTTCAGGGGAAAAGGTATACATATACGTGACTACCACAGGGATATTGTGAAAGTCCAATGATATTCTCACAAGAAATGGCAAGCAATCTGACGGGATTTGCCCCACCAAGAGGCAGTCAGATTTTACTTTATAGGTTTATAGGTTTATAGATTAGTACTAGGCTAACTGCCCTTGCAAGCCATTTTAAGCCTAGCCAATTATCCCTTGTGAGACTCAAACCCTGCATCTTGTGTTTGTAAGGCAAACACCTTAACCATTAGGCCACCCTCCCAACCCTTATGCTGATGATATCCTGCTGGCGGCCCCCACCCAGCAAGATTGCAAAGATACCATAGCGCTATTACAATTTCTAGCCACTGAAGGACATAAGGTAAACAAAAATAAACTGCAGCTTTGGAAAAACCAAGTTAAATACCTAGGATATGTAATATCCAAAGAGGGTAGGATATTAGATGAGGACAGAAAAATAGCGATTTTGCAAGCACCAAAACCCACTACTAAGAAGGAAATGATGTCCTTTCTGGGTACGACTAACTTTTGATGGAGATCGATTCCAAACTATGTCTTGGAATCTGCACTGCTGACTAACCTGATATATAAAAAGCCTATGGCAGCACAGGATTTGTTACAACGGACACCAGAAGCAGAATCTGCTTTCTGCAAACTGAAATAGTTAATAGCGTCCTCATTAGTTTTAGGATTACCAAACTATCATAAATGTTTTTTCCAAACTGTAGATTGTAAGCAAGATTATATGGCATCAGTGTTAACACAGCAGCATGGGGACAAGCAACGCCCTATTGCTTATTATTCATCACAACTAGACCCAGTGGCATGGTCTTTACCCCACTGTGTACAAGCAGTAGTTGCAGCTGCAATGGCAGTACAGGCTTCGGCCTCAGTAGTTCTTTCCACCCTCTCACTTTGAGAGTGCCTCATGAAGTCGCAATTATTTTACTGCAAGAGAAGGTAGCATATCTTTCATCTGCTAGGCATGTATGACTATATTGTTGAGCCAACCTTATATGACAATTGAACAATGCACAACTTTGAACCCTTCTACCTTGCTCCCAACCCCTGCAGATGGCACAACACACAGCTGCCTGCAGGTGATTGAGCAAAAAACACTGCCTAGAAAAGATCTCACAGATGTTCCCTTGGATGATGCCGAGGTGACATACTATGTGGATGGCTCGTGTAAAAGGGGTCCTGCAGGACAGAACCTAGTAGGATATGCAGTAGTTTCTGATACTGAGATTATAGAAGCGAAACCTTTACCACACAATTTATCTGCACAGGCAGCAGAATTGATTGCCTTGACACGGGCATGTATCTTAGCAAACGATAAATGTGTGAACATTTTTACTGACAGCCAGTATGCTTTTTCTACTGTACATGTTTTTTGCGCAACAGTGGAAAAATCGAGGAATGATAACATCTACTGGCAAACCAATCAATCATGCACAGTTTATTTTAGATCTTTTAGAATCTATTCAGTTACCTCAGAAAGTAGCTATTTGTAAATGCACAGCTCATACCAAGCAACAGGATAGGATTTCAAAAGGTAATACAAGAGCTGATACAGCTCCAAAACAGGCAGCTTCAGAAGTGTTTCTTTTGAATGAGGAATTACAACCCTCTGAGATTTTAGACTTAGAAATGTTAAAGACAATGCAGACACTTACTACGCAGGCTGAAAAACAAAGATGGGTAAGACGAGGAGCAATTCTCAAAAAGGGGCTGTACATCTCTAAAGAAGGGAAACCGATACTACCATCTAATTTGTTTAGATATGCAGCTTTGTTGAGCCATGGGCAGTGCCATGTCTCAACAGGGGGGATGATACTGCTGGTGAACCAGATGTTCACAACGTATGGATTTACAAACTATTCTAAAAAATTTTGTTTAATGTGCCACGTTTGTAACAAACATCATGCACAAGGGGCGTTAAAGCCCAAGCAAGGGAATTTACCTACACCACCGTATCCGTTTCATACTATCTGTATGGATTTCATAGAATTGAACAAATGTGAAAATAAGAAGTATTGTCTTGTCATTATAGATATGTTTTCCAGGTGGGTGGAAGCCTTTCCGACTAAAAATCCAGATGCGGATACTGTAGCAAAAATCCTTGTTAAAGAAATCATCCCTAGATTCGGCATTCCGGAAAGGCTCTATAGTGACAACGGTACACACTTTGTAAACCAAACTATACAAAAGCTAAGTAAGCATTTTGGTATTTCTTTAAAGAATCATTGTGCATATCATCCACAATCTGCAGGGTTAGTTGAGAGGCATAATGGGATTTTAAAGAGTAGGCTAAGAAAATTAATAGCAGAAACTAAGAGAAATTGGGTGTACTGTCTGTCCCTGGCACTGTTGAGCATGAGAACTGTTCCGAATGCAAAAGGATTGACTCTTTTTGAGAAACTATTTGGAAGGGCTTATTATATACCTCAGTGGAAACTTCTCATGCCCGCAGACCAGGAAGCCGACTGTACACTAGCAGAGTATATGAGAAATTTGTTGAATTCTAAACATCTGTTGCAGTCAAATTCTGTTTCAGATAAAGAACAAACCAGACCATCAGAAGTGGCAGTGGTTCCAGGAACCTGGGTCTGGGTGAAGACAATAAAAAAGAAGAATTGGACGTCACCAAAGTGGGAAGGTCCATATCAAGTGCTTCTGTCGACACCCACTGCAGTCAAGATCGCAGACCATGCCTCGTGGGTCCACCTGATGCACTGCAAACTAGTTAAGAACTTTGAACTGTACAAAAATCTTGTCACATGTCAAGAGCAAAATGATAGAATCCAGAAAAAACAGGAATGCAGAACAACCATTTCCTCAGAAGTATTGCATAATCATCCTATTAACTGTACTAGTGACAATAATCTTTTTGTTGTGGCCATTCCTTTTTCCAGACACACAAACCGAACTGAATAAACATGAAGCGTTACTCATAGACTGGCACCCAAACTTCAACACTTACCAGGCAATTAAATATGTGTATGCTGAGACTTTCAATGTTTCGAATTGCTGGATTTGCACAGCTTTGCCGACAGCATACGGGAGTGTTATTAATGACTACAGTCCCCCTAGGGGTCAACGAGACCTGGGAAAACTTGATTTATGATACTTCAACCGTTGCATCACAAGATAAAATAGCATTGCACTTGTCCATTCCACAAAAGGGAACTGTGTGTTTTTATAAAAATGATACTGTTCAGGTGGGTTGGAGCAATTGCAATGTGACTGTTCCTTATAAATGTTACACTAAAGCTAACAATGCAGGTTCTTATTGTAATACAAACTATGATTCATTTCTTGAATTGATGCAAAAAACAATTGATGAAGTAAAACATAATTCTGTTCTCTATAAACAACTGTCTATAATTGATAGAAAAATGTTTCATGCAGGACAAGTGTATATTCATAGTAAAGTTGCTACTAAATTAGAGGATTGTTATTTTGTATGTGGCAGAAAGGCATAGAAGTGGTTACCTGAGAATTGGTCCGGCAGTTGTTTTTTGGGCTACCTGGTTCTGGCCATATGACACACTGCAGTTTTGCCTCGAGTGAAAATTCGGAATGTCCGAGAGGTCGACAAGAAACCCGTCAAAATCCTGTAAATCCAGTGGGGCAAATCGATGCATGCTGTAAAAAATATCATTCTATAGGTGATGGACTGACACACCTGGACTTGAGTGATACTGTTATATCGTGGGCAGGCATATTACCAGCATATGGAGCAACAAAATTGATCTGGGAGCTGAGAAAACTGTCTAAGCTTCTCGAAGTAATGAGTAATGCAACTTTTTCCGCTCACGAATTGGTGACTGATGAACTGAATGCCATGAGAACTGTAGTGCTTCCAAACCGCATGGCTCTCGACTTCACCCTAGCGGCGAGAGGTGGTACTTGACCTTTAATCCAGGAGGAGTGCTGTTTGTATATTCCTGACCATAAACACAAAATAGACAATCACCTTGAGGTAATTCAGCAAGTGTCGGACATGACCAAACCAGTACCAAACCCACTGACGGACTTTTTCCAGAAATGGTCTGGTGGGTGGGGTGCTATACTAATGAACATTCTGATTGCTATTTGTGTAGGAATGATCCTACTGGGAGTATGTGTTTGCTGTGGCATCCCCTGCATAAAAAGAATAATTAAAGACTTTATAGACATGTCAGTTTCTGAGACCTTATATCAAAGCACTACGTTTGAAGAACTGTTAAAAGATTGAAAATGCTTTCATAAGTTTAAATTGAATGACTCTCTTAACTGCAAATCCTAAGTGGGAAGAGGTTAGGAGAAGAAAAAAACTATTTATGCTTATTTTGAAAGTAGAATAAAAGTATTAAAAGGGAGGAAATGTCAGAAAAATATGTATTAGTAATATGTTTAGTGCATTTAAGGCTTGAAAAGGGTTAACACATTTATTCTATTTCACACTGCATAAAATCTGTACGAATTGCAGAAGCTTTCTAACCTTGCATTGTCATGAAATGTGTGCAGCTATAATCTTTGCTTATGCTTTGGAAATTTACAGGGAAGCAGATAATTTCTGCTTGTGTCAGGAAAATAATGAATAGATGTATCACTTGTATTAATGTTATGAGACTTAGACAAGGAGTTCCGCTTGTGCTGTGAGAAAATACACAGCTGCAGAAGCTATAGATAATCAGAACAAAGACTGCTTGAAAATATGAACTGCAATCAGCACTCGCTTGTGTCTAAGTTAGAAAAGTACCTTGAAATATAACACATGTATTAGAACTACACAATAGAAGCTTGTAACGGGCTAGAGCCCACCAAGGCCAGGTTGTTTTTCTCAAAATGTTATTCATAAATCCAGTCATGTCAGCAGATAATCTGAGTAACATCTGCTGTAGAACAATACTGAAAGTTGTGTTTGATTATGTCAACCACAGAAGGCAATGTCTTGTAGAACAGTATAAGAATAGCATACTTCCTGTTAGTAGTCAGGCAAAATCCTGTATTTGCATGTTTTTGTCTCCTTGCAGCAAGTTATTAAATGTGCCTTATCTGAACCTTACGTACATTGGTCTTTGAAATTTTTTCCTTTGACATTAACACATGTAGTAAAACGCTTCTACCTGACTACATCGACAGTTCACAACACTGACAACGACTCAGAAGATCGACAAGTCAGAAGACCGACAGAGGAAAACACCGTAGCTGAGAACACTGAGATGGGGAAAGGATGTGTAAGTTTGCGGGAGTGACGGCCGTTAGGGTGCAAGTAAGGTAAGTGTGCGATGTTGACGGTCTGTAGGGATAGGGGTGGGATAAGGGAGTTAGGGTTAGGGCGCAGGTTAGGTAAGGGTGCGAGTAAGGTAAGTGTGTGCGATGTTGACGGTCTGTAGGGATAGGGGTGGGATAAGTGAGTTAGGGTTAGGGCGCGGGTTAGGTAAGGGTGCAGTAGTGATATTTTTTGGGTTAGGGGCGGGTTAAGTGAGTTAGGGTTAGGGTGCGGTTAGGTGAGTGTGATAGTGACGGACCTTAGGTTAGGGTTTGTTAGGGTTGTAGATAGTGTATGTAAGTGTTAGTGTTGGTTTGTAAGGATTTTGGTGTGCTTGTGTTGTGTGTGCGGGTTTTGGACAGGGGATTTGTTTTGTTTGTTGTTATGATGTGTCGAGTGTATGAGGTGTCGTGTTTGTGAACTGTCGATTATGTGGTGTCGGTGAAGTCGTTGTCGGTGTTGTGAACTGTCGATGTAGTCAGGTAGATCCAGTAAAACAAAGTATAGGCATCAGAAGCAGACTGAACTGCAACTTTTTGCTGCTGTTTCACATTGTGACTTTTCCTCACAGTCCCTATTCCAAAGAAAATGTATTGAAATCAGTACAGTGCATATGCTTTCCAACATCCTTAGTGTGTGTTATATATCACCTGGATTAGTGATATAATTAATAAGAATGCTTACTGAACAACTGAATTAGCTTCTCAGAAAGGTGCTTGCTCCTTCTATATGTGGCTTTAGGAACTGCAGGAAATACCTGCTGGCTAGCCAGACTGCCTGCAATACCAAATTAGATTTGCAGGTGGAGCTGTACTGCAGTCTTCTGGAGCTGGGATGGGGAAACCTGGGATCATGTTCATTCATGGTCTGGTATAATGCATAGCTCTCAACCTTCTATCTCCAAAATAAGGAACACTAACCCTCATAATGTTGAACAAATGGGCAAAATGTGGAACACATACTAATGGCTTACTAACAATTTCAACTAGGAATGCCGTAGGATAGTTAAAATATGCTGGTTTTACTTATAAAGATCTTTTAATGAATTAATATGATTCATTTCTTTTTACCATGGATTTCACTTAAGAAAATCCCTAACACTGAATGTGTGACAGAGTCTTTCAATGTGGAATTTCGAGGAAATTTGAGGAACATGAACTTTTAAGACCCCAAATGTGGTACGTTTCTCATAATGAGGTACACTTGAGTAGTATGGTATAACGTGAGTCATCCTCAAGCTCGAATGAGGATGGATCCCAGTGTTCTGTTTTCAAAAAAAGATTTAATTCTCTGCTAGACTAGTGCTGTTGCAAGCCTATCCCTTTTATATGATAGGGAGAATGCAGTTATGACAGACATGTCCCAGTACAGATGAAGCGTCCGCACTGGGCAGCTTCATCTGTATGTTAGACTTGGTTTTCTACCAGCAATACCAGGGCTAACAAAAAGGTGGAGCTGCTGTGCTGCAGGAAGTTGAGTTTGTGCTATGCTCAGAATAGATAATGGGACTCAAAAGATTTTTTTTTTCTCCCACCCTTCCTTTATTATTCCTTCATTATTATCATGCCAAGTCTATGCTGGGTCAACCAGCTACTCCATGTCCCCTATACGTATTTCAGTAATGACTGGGGATTATCACAGATTACAGGTAATGGGGCTTGTCATGTCAGACTTCCATCCTGGGTGTTTTACTTTGACCTACCCTGTTACTTCCTCTCTCCTTTGTGGCAGTGTGGTATGGTTCAGGGGACGTGCACTGTGGGATATACAGTGTATTGCCCCATCTTCACTGCAGCTCAGCCAAGCCTCAAAGCCCCGGCTGACAACTCCTCCTCAGGTGATATTCCTAGCCTCCATCAAGGATTGTATAGAGATGCCCATGTACCAACATGCCTCCCAGGATGGGCATACCCATCTCTCCCTGCCACTCCTTCAGTCACCCAAGATGCTAATTAAACCCAAGTTGCCTGGGTTGTAGTCAGATTTTTATCCCGCTATGTCATCAGAGTTGCTGACAAAGAATTTCATAGAATCTTACTACTCGCTCCTGGCATAGATAGGCTCTGATCAATTCAATACTACAAGGTATATAATCAGCATCATCAGAAAGTGCCACCAGATGACACAAATTTGGGAATTAGTTATCAGAACATAGTTGGACAGAATCTCAAGTTACACTATAGAACATAAAACACATTTTAACTTAGAAAACAGCTCCACTGACATAACTAAAGTGAAAGCATAATTGCAACAAAAGGTAGCAATACGAAAACCTTGATCTTTAAGATTGTATTACATTTTGAATGGTGTAGGACAAAAATGAACTTTAAAAATGTACTAAACTAGAGTGGAACAAGTTTGCAAAAGAGAAAAAAAACACAGAGAATAACGCATTTGATTCATCTGCCACTGACAGAGGCTGAACTTAAATATGTGAAAACAAGGCCAATTCTGCTCAGATGTTTGACTTTCTATTACAAATAACAGCATACTACGAAGACCATGGTAATCACAGAAATATTTTTTGAGGAGGGGGTGCCTGCCTTTTTGGATCATGATTTTTCATGGGCCACAATAAAGCAGTCATTGTGATTTCTTTTTTTTTTTTTAAACAGGTTTATTGTTTTAACATACAAGAGAAATATCATAACAATTTTATACAAGTAATTAAAAATAGATATGATTATAACATTCAACAAAACAACTAAAGTATTTACAAAGACATCCACTACAATCAGATCAATTAATTAAACTAAAATACCATGCTATTGAAATTAGGATTTTTTTAACAAATTTTGTAAATTATCCCATACAATATAATAAGATGTGTTTCTAGTTGTTCTTGACCTAATTGTGTTTATTTCCATATGGCACACTATATTCATAACATTTTTAAATTCATTGAACGAAGGAGGTGTATCTGAAATCCAATTTCTGGTTATTATTTTCCTAGCCACTGCTAAAATAGACCATAACAAGGGAAGCTTAACCTTTTAACACTTTGAGGTACAGGTGTGTTGAATAATATAAGAGATTTAGAAATAATGAAATTATCTGTAAAAAGAGCCTGCAAAAATTCATTAACTGATTTCCAGTATTCTTTCAATTTTATACAGTCATAAAACATATGAGCCCAGTCAGCATTAATTTCTACATTACATCTCTTACATAGATTATCTTTATTATTTATTTTACTCATCATCAAAGGTGTATAAAAAGATCTATGTAAAATTTCCATGTATAAAGTCTCCAGACAATGGAAGACGTAGTTCTATAGGCAGATTCCAATATATATTGTTTATCTTGTTGATTTGGTGGGTCCCTATTAATAGAAGTGAAATAATTCCAGTATGTATCTACACTGTAAAAAGTTTCTTGTCTGATAATTTTATGTATGTATGAAAGTTTACCTTTATCAGAAACTTTATGATGTAAATTTAATATCAAGTAATCAATCAGTGTTGGAATAGATTCTTTAACTGTTATAGACATTAGATCTATTCTATCAATGAGATGTTGTCTAAAGGTCTGAACCTCTAACCAGCAAGTTTCTCTTAGATCAAATTCTTGTTTTAAGAAATCTAGATTTTAACTTTATTATCAGATATCAGCTGATACCAGTACTTTAGATCATTATCTATAGCTAAATGAGTTCCTTCAGAAGTAGATAACAAAAGCATACCCTGAGTATACATTATAGGGAATATAATAAAATTCCATTCCTATACTTAGGGTGCATGAATATAAAGTTACATAGCTAATAATAATATTTAATGGGTAACAAACCATATGTTTAGGTGTAATAGGTGAAGTACAAAATTCCTTTAGTAACCATAACATGGAGTTATTTACAATCATATTTTTATGTGTTAAGGAGATTTTCATGAAGTGCATACTAATTAGCTCCCAATAATCTTTCCATTTTGCGACATATGACTGATCTATTAATACAGTAATAACTTTTACAATAGAAGAAATAGTATATAAATTAAAGTCTGGAAAAGAAATACCCACTTGAGACCAGCTATTAGTATGTTTCTTTAATGCAATCCTAGGTCTATTAGGTGCCCATAGGAAATTTAACATTAGTGTATTCAGTTTCTTGATAATTATTTTTGTAGGTGGAAGTATTATTGATTGTATTAAGTATAAAATCTTGGGGAATATTATCATTTTAATAATTGTAAGTCTCTCCTCCATAGTAAAAAACATATTATTCCAGGTATTAAAAAGATTTTGTATATTTTGAAAACAGGTATTATAATTATTATATATAATAGATTTAATATCTTTAGATAGTATTATACCTAAATAAGTTATCTGACCTGAATTGGGTACATATTTAGTAAAATTACTAATGAGAATATTTTTTCGTATATATAGGTAGTATTTTAGTTTTCTTCATTGAATATTAAACCAGAAATACTTTTAAAATTCATCATATTATCAAATAGAGACTGCATAGAAGAATTAGATCCTGCTGATGTAATTAAAACATCATCTGCAAAGTTGAATTTTGATGTTGTATTTTCATCTATTTCAAAACCCTCTATGTCAGTACTGTTTCTGATCAAATTAGCCCAAGGCTCCATTACTAAAGTGAATAATAGTGGAGAAAGTGGACATCCTTGTTTTGTACCTTTAAGAATGGGTATTTTTTGTGAAACATATGTTCCTACCTTAATATAAGCCAACATTCCTTTATATAAATGCTCAATTAGATTAACAAATGCATCTGAGAAGTTTGTGCACTTCAGTAAGGTAAACAGATAGTCCCATCTTACTGAATCAAATGCTGAACTTATATCAAGACTAATAAGTGTTAAATCTTTCTTTTTCCTATTTGCAAAATCAATTAATGTTAACGTTCTTCTTATATTATCAAAAGTATTTCTATTTACAATGAAGCCTGTCTGATCTATATCTATAATGCCGGGAATGATTGTCTTCAATCTATCAGCAAAAATACTCATAAACATTTTATAATCAACATTAAGTAATGAGATGGGCCGATATGAAGTACATCTAGTTGGATCTTTATTAGGTTTTAAAATTGGCAAAATAAATGTATATTGCCAAGATGGGGGGCGGTTATTAACTCAGTTTGGGCCAAAATAAAAATTATCTTGGTGATGCAGTGGTCCCAGTGGTTAGCATTGTTGCCTCATAGCAAGAGGTTCTCTGGCTTGATTCTCAGCTGGAGTGCCTTCTTTGTGGAGTCTGTATGTCCTCCCTGAGTTTGCGTGGGTTTCTTCCCACATTCCAAAGACATCTGTATGGAGTGTTTCTTCCTGGGTCTCCCCTGAAACTAGGCTTTGTCTTACTCAGTCTTTCCAGCTAAACAAGTTTTAAATTCATCATCATCATCTTCTTTCGGCTGTTCCCATTAGCGGTCACCACAGCGGATCACCTGTTTCCATTTCTTCCTGTCCTCTGCATTTTGCTCTGTCACACCAACCACCTGCATGTCCTCTCTCACCACATCCATAAACCTTATCTTAGGACTTTCTCTTTTCCTGTTACCTGGTAGCTTCATCCTTAGCATCTTTTTCCCAATATACTCCACGTCCCTTCTCAGCACATGTCCAAACCAACGTAATCTTGCCTCTCTGGCTTTGTCTCCAAACCTTCCAACCTGGGCTGACCCTCTAATATACTTTTTCCTAATCCTGTCCACCCTCGTCACACCCAGTGCAAATCTTAACATCTTTAACTCTGCCACATCCAGCTCAAACTCCTGCCTTTTTGTCAATGCCACTGTCTCCAACCCATATAACATAGCTGGTCTCACTACCCTCTTGTAGACCTTCCATTTCACTCTTACAGGTACTCATATGTCACAAATCACTCCTGACACTCTTCTCCACCCACTCCATCCTGCCTGTA
>NC_056741.1:82551892-82736892 GCF_019279795.1 Protopterus annectens
CCAGCTGCTAGCTTCACGGACACGCACCCTACTCTTACATGGACCGTGTAAGAGTTACAGTGTGATTCAGCATGCCTCATGCACCTCATGCATATGCATGACATGCTGACATCACACTGTACCAGCCTCCGTGTAAGAGTTA
This sequence comes from Protopterus annectens, assembly GCF_019279795.1. Classification (NCBI taxonomy): domain Eukaryota; kingdom Metazoa; phylum Chordata; order Ceratodontiformes; family Protopteridae; genus Protopterus; species Protopterus annectens. The sequence goes on from NC_056741.1 coordinate 82,552,035, forward strand.
TAACTCTTACACGGAGGCTTCCTGAATCTGGCCCAATATATTTCTATTGAACTAATTTCTTGTATTTGACATATAATAATTCTAATTATGTTTTTGTTTTCTCTTACCCCACCCTTTATCTCTCTCTCTTTTTATGTTTATATGTGTAATCACACTGTTCTAATGTCAGAATTTTCTGCCAACAAAAAAAAAAAAAAAATGATTTACAGCACAGGGAGGAAGGTCAACTACTGCGGCATCTCACACCTCCACTGGCTGCTGCACCAACACACAGACATCTGAGATGCAACCATGCAATACTGACTCTGTAGCCCCTGCACTACCTGGGCCCACAACATCAGGTAGCATTACCCTGGCAGCTGCCACACTGTTACCATCTGGGAGTTTTGGTTGAGGTGGGAATGATGGCATCCACCAAGAGCTGCCAGTTATTGTGCATGATGTCTTAGAAAGTACTATTAGTGCATGCTCAGCTATCTGGAGAAGTTGCTTGTGGGAATGCAGAAAAAAACCCAAATGTCAAGAAATCCAAAAGAATGCCTCAGATGGGGACAGTGATAACAGTTTTGAGGTTGAGGATTAAATTTTCACTGTCTCCTTGCTTAACAGGCATGTGTTTTGGATGTCTCCTCCCTATCCCCAATCATGGTGTCCCCAACCTTTTTTGTTAGTCACTTTTGGGTCTTGTTTGTTCTGTTTGTCTACACCTGCTTCGTCACATACCCTACCTACCTTACCCTAACATTCCTACATCCCTTTCCTAACATTCCTGTCTTTCTGAAATAATAAAAAAGGGAAATTGTCCCACAAAAACAAAACAACAAAAAAATTGTCTCATACATAGGTCTCTACTTCACCCATGTGTCTTCTCAACACAAATGATTTGGTCCAATTGGCTGCACACAATGATTGTTGTCACCCATCTGTGTTGTGGTGACAGTCCAAATTTATCCAATTTGCTCATATTACACTGTTGAAGAAGTGAATAGCTTTCCTAATTACCTCCTGCAAAGTCCTATATTGCTTCTCCTTTGTTCTCCCCTCTGCTTGCTCCCAATTTCACTTTCTTGTCTACCCCATTTTCATACCTTTAATCTGGTGAAAAAAATAGAATCACACACCATCCCCTAATGAAGCCTTCACTTTTTTGTCCTCTGCATTTGCACAGAGTTTAGCATTGCACACCAATGCTGAGCAATGGTGAATGGTTCTTCATGCCCTATGAATATACCTGATGAGTTTTTGCCATTGGCCATACTAATCTGGTCATCTCTGTACAATGCTGCTTAATCTGTCTGCACTAAATGTACACAGTTACACTAGAGTAAAGGCATTATTTTGAAACATTTGTTGTAACAGTTATTTGGACTGCTAAATGTAAAAAAAATGCAAACTCCTATGTGGAGTGTTGAAATAAATCACGTGACTGATTTATTTTGTTACCATAGCTTGAAGGATACTTGTTTAATGCCATCCTGGCACCATCTGTAAAAAATAGAATTAGGAGAATTCAAATCCTGTCTTATATGTTCTCTGAACATTAGCTCACTGCTGTTACACATGCTATCACAGGGAAACCTAGGCAGCAGGTGTAAATTTTACACTCAAGTACTGTCCAGAGTGCAATGGCTATGCCTCTCTGCTTAGCATGTTTGAGCGAAAGAAGACAAACCAATGGAAATATTACTATTTTCCTATTTAAGCAGAGAACTGTGTTTGCTTTTTTGCTTAACTCCATGCAAACAGGGAAGGTAATAACAACAGTTTTTAATGTCCTAAAAGTTATGCCACAAACATTTCCAATATAGACTATAGAATTAATGCAATAGTATCTATCAGCTTTTTCAACCATCGCACATATGCACAACTAATTCTCAAGGTCAGGTTGTATTCATTAAATGTGAATCAAACATGTGTAAACACTTTGTCAATATTTTTGCAAACCAGTTTATTGGCTGTGCGCTAAGGATAGAGGTATCTGGTATGTGTTAGTAAGTATGCTTATTGACCACTTATTCTTCATCCCATCAAAACCCATTTACCAACATGACCAAAGGGAAGGGACTTGTGATTGCCTGAACACATATTTACTCATTCTCATGCATGCATTGCCCCAAAGCACTTGAAAATGGGATTTGTTAGTAATAGGCCTAATGTCAGCTACACTGCATAAATGAATAGCACAACTGCATTGGTACATTAGTTACACATTTATATTGACAGCAGACAAGATTGTTTTATAAATGCCTTACTATGGACATCAATTCATCACAATATGAACACATGTACATCGACACTTGCATCCATGCTTGGTTCTTATCCAAAAAATAGCTGCTGCCTAACAACTATCCACTTGTTTCATGGGAAAAACATGATCAAAGTAAAAAATGAGCAGCAAACAAAAACAAGCTCAAGATAAATTGCTTAAAGGATTACTGCACAGGTTATGGACCACACATGTTAGATTGGCATTCTATTTAGTTTATGGGTAAAACCTGCAAAGATGACTACAAGTCTCCAACAAATGTAATGAGTATGCTTATTAAAGCTTACTTGCATCTTAAAGTCTCAGACAAGCGTACCTGATAGTCATTAAAGCATTGCTACTTCAACACAGACCAACAGGTACTGCAACAACAAGCATTTTCTGAATGAGAAAAAGCATAAATCAACAGTATAAAAATATGACAGAAAACCAGATCATTCTGCAAAATCAAGGACAGATAAAAAGCCACTGTTGTATTTGTGCCTACCTTGGATGGGGGGGATACTGTGCACAGTTACACTGCATAAGTGCTCCTAGCATTGCTGGGACATATCCAAAATCACTACATGGAGGAGTGGGGTACAAGTATGTCAGAATATGAAATGTCTCTGGCTGACGGTGATGGCCTTGACAAATTTGTCATACCTTTCAACTTCAGAGCAAGAAATCTGTACAAAGCCATAAATAGAAGTGGGACAAAGACTCAAAATTAAGGACAATTTTAAACATTGCTCTTATAAACTTAGAAAGATAATAGAATTGTAGGTCTTGCATTAGCATAAATTTTCCGAAGGGTATGAAATCTGAAACTCAAATGTCTGTCATTTTCTAGCTTCAGTCTTTAATGATTTGCCAATAATTTGCCAGAAAAACAAACTTTTATGAAAAACAAACCAAATATGTGATGCAAAATATAAAATAGCCACACAATACAGCTGGGAACATGTCAAAGAAGGATCACTTTTTAAATATTAGTACTGTTAACTTGAGCAGATGACAAAATAAGAATCTACATGCATTTCTGAAATTAAAAGTACTCTATAACTCTGATCACTACAATTACTTAATAATTGAAAACCCTCCACAATTTCTTCCAAATTTGCCATTTTGCGGAGGGATTATTAGGGAGAGAGCAACACTTTGAGTCAAATCCAGGGACAGTTGAAAGGTTGGATAGACCCAATTCTATAAAGTGATTTATTTGCACGTATCTCTCAACCTCTTAACACAGGAAATCTAGACAAGGCCAAATATACTGGGGGAATATACAAACAGTACTAAAAACAGCTCTTGTATAAACTTAGTTTACAGAATATCAGGCCTTGCTTTAGCATACACTTGTCTGAAGGGTATGAAGTCTGAAACTCAATGCCTGCCATTTAGTGACTTCTTTCCTAAATGATTTGCCAGAAAACCACAAATTTTATGAAGAACAAATCAAAAATTAGAAGCAAAAATCTATTCATTCTCAAAAATCTGGACAGTTGAGAAGTATAGTTCAGCCAGGGCTGTCTTTGAGATTGGTCAAATTAGGCATCCCCCATGCAACCCTTCCAATGTCCCATTATATGGCTATTTCACCCCATTACATAAACACTGTAATGTGCATACTGCTTTACTTCTATGATGATTTGAATTTCATTTTAAAAGTTTTATTTTACATTTTACAGAACAAACACTAATAGACATCTACTAAACAAAGCAATGCAATCTCACAATGAAATAGATTTAGCATTAAAACATCTCTGCCCTTGAAACTCACATTCATTGAAACAGCATTGAAACCCGCATTCAAAGAAAATATATCTGGCAAGTGGAAGATAAAGATTAACTTTGGTCTGTTTTCAAAATCATAGGTCCTTGCACAGGAAACATACATGTGTTCTTTTAGATACCTTCTTGATTTATTAAATTATATTCCTTGTATAATACAGTATAGTTGTTAGAGGGTGTTTTAAATTTATTGTTTTGAATATTTTTCCAGTAAACAATGAAACAAAATGCATGCATGCACCAATAATGACAAAACTGCCCAATTCAGAACATTCCCATCATAAAAGTCTATTCAAACTTCTATAATCCACCAGTATCAGTAAATATGCACTGTCTCTGCAGACGTAAAAGTCATCTAAACAATTCCACATTAATAAGATCTATAACTAATGAAGAGGTTGCTGCTAGCAAGCAGCTTTATATTGGGTCTATATTATATCAGTGAACACTTAAATAAGCAAATGATAATTAATTGACCCTATGTAAATGAAAGCTTGCAATCTTGAAAGCTCAGAACAGCATTTTTTTAAAAGGGAAAAAATTGCTGTTCCAAAAAAAAATTAAATAATACAACACCCCCCGATGTGGGGAGCCTAGCCCCGTACTTAAATATACCAACTCCAAGATTGCACTACAGTGCCAAAAATGGCAAAGTAATGGAAGTGGCCAAGCAAATTATTTCCCTGGGAAAGAATTCCCTTAAAAGCCACTTCACTATTTTGCCTTTTCTTTGTTTTAAGTTCGACCGAGCGGCATTCGACAGAATGCATCTTTCGTCATCTAATAGGAACCCTTTATATTTCATTATTTCATCTACAAATAAAGTGCCTGTTGCCCTTGAGGAATAAATGGCCTAAGTTACATTAAAAGATGATAAGCTAGTAATATTGCAATAGGGAATAGATGGCAAACTGATAACAGGTTCATATTACTAGGTATCTCCACCAAAGAGGACATTCTCAGGACTGCAGCATCCACCCCCTTTAAAAGTACAACACAGTACAGTATCAGCAATGTATCTACATACTATGGGAGTAAAACCCACAGCCTTCTGCATCAAAAGCAAGTATACGACCTGTTGTGCTATTAACAATGCAAGCAAACCCAGCATAAGCAGCACTAAACTTCTCTTCCCCTGAAGCTCACAGCTCCTTGTAAAATCCGCTCAACACTCAACTGTATCTCTCAGCTTTGCAGCACAAGAAATCTGGAAAAAGCTAAAGACCAAAAACAAGGGACACATTTTAAACATTGCTTGTACAATCTTGAAAAGTTGCTAGAATTAAATGCTGTACTACCACCATGCATTTCACTGCCAGGTATTGAACCCTGGACCCGGTGCACTACAGTCAGAGCAACATACCACTATGCCAAATAAACTCTTTCTTGAAATATGGGAAGACTGAAACTTAAATGGCTATCATTTAGTGAATTCAGTTCTCTCCTTAGCTATCTTCTTAGCACACACACACCTGGACAAAACTAATAATGGGGGAATACAGCCCCCAAACATATTCAGTGAATTCAGTTCTCACCATAGCTCTTAACCTCTTAGCACAAAACACCTGGACAAAGCCAATAATGGGGGAATGCAACCCCCAAAATAGGGACAACTTTCAAATATTAATCTTATAAACTTAGACAAGTGCTAGAATAAAAGGTTTTCTGTTATCATGTACTTTCTGAAGAATATGAAGTCTGAAATTCAAATTCCTGTCATTATTTAGTGAATTAATCTAGAAAACCACTGATTTTATGAGTAACAGAACAGGACAGAACAAAAATATGAGGCATACATTTGAGCAGTTTTCACAAGTGATGGTGGGTAGGGAATTCAGGCTCTTGCTACCTGCCCCCAAGGTACAGGATTAAAGCCTGAGTTATTTTCTAACCACTACTGTTGCCTGCGTCTCTCTAGCCACCAGGTATATTTATCTGGGGCATTACACACACACACACACACACACACACACACACACACACCCTGAAATAAACTTACCTGAGGGCTATTTCCCTTGAAGAAATAAGTCCCAGCTCCATTGAAGATCCCCTGCTTTGTAATCCCCGTGATGAGAAAGGAAAATGTTCACACGAGAGCAGGCTGGATATCCAGCCTGCCGGTGTTGCAGTCCCATTTCCTTCCAGACTGCAGATGTTGCAGTCTGGTCCACTTCCAGTCTATGCAGTTGTAACCATATACATTTCTGGGCATTTATGTAGTCTGCTGCTTTCTGCCTAATCCAGAGTGCTCTTAAACCAGTCCAGATTCTGCATGAATGCGTGTGTAGTTTTTTTTATTTTCCATTCTGGGAGTGTTTTTTTCTTTTCTTTTTTCTTTTTTTTTTTATTTTTCATTTTCAACTGGGGGGATGCAGTCCTCTAGTCCAGTAGCATGAGCCACCCTTGCATGTGAGGCACTTCTACTAACAACTTCTTCTGAACACACACTGCTGGTATAATCTGGTTTAGAGTATTGTTTGATACTATAAAAGTCAGACTTGTGCTGTGGCACTTGTGTTCATAGGTTCATAGGTTCATAGGTAGATACTAGGCTGTCTGCCCTAGGGCATTTATAAGCCTAGCCAGAGTGTATTTGGCTTCCGTCTCCCTATTAGATTAGCCTACTGTGCCTCTGTAAATTAGGTCACAGAAGGTACCCTTTAAGATTAGTTTACTGTGCCTCTGTCTAGCAGGGACACAGAAGAGATCCCAGGGGTGAATTTGCGATTTCCCATCCACGCGTCCAGATTTCACTTGAAGAGGGTCAGCGAGAGGCTATGTCTAACTTGAATTGGGATTCTATTCCAGAATGAGGGAAGCCTCTGGGAAATTAATCTGTCCCTCCAGCATGTCCTATTTATTTTTGTGCTGAGGTTTAAGTCCCTGGAGCGTGTAGCTCTAAGGGACTTGGATTTTTTGAGGTGGAGCATGTCCATTAATTCTGGGTTTGACATGGCTTTGTACGTCAGGCATAGATCGCCTCTGAATAGGCGGTAAGTAACTGAGTAGAGCTGGAGTTTCCTTAGTCGAGCTGCATAGGACATCTGTTTGTAGCCCATGATCCTCTTGGTGAGGTACTTTTGGGGTCTCTCCAATTGCTGCAGGTGTTGGGTAAGGTACATCCCAAAAGGGGCATTGTATTCAATTATGGGCCTGATGAGTGATGAGTAAAGGGGCACAATGACCTCTCTTGATCTTGATGCGAACCCTTTCTTGATAAGGTGGGCTATATACAAGGTATTTCTAACCACTTTGGCAACGTGATTATCAAAGGAGAGATTACTATCTACGTTGGTCCCCAAATCTCTAATGACTTCTTCCGTACTTAATGGATTACCACCTATGTGGTAATGTGTGGGCACCTTATTTTTCCCAAAGGGGATGACTATGCACTTTTTAGCATTTAGCTTGAGGCCGTGGCTCTGACACCAAGCATCCGTCTCTGTGAGACCCTTTTGGAGGATGCTTGTGTCAGCTGGGGATTCGATTATGGCTCCCAGTTTGCAGTCATCTGTGAACTTTGTCAGCCATAATCCCCCTGTGTTAGCCTGAACCTCAGAGAAGTATATACCGAACAAGAGAGGTCCCAGAACTGAGCCCTGTGGGATGCCACTTGTAACTGGTTTGGATTCGGACATGGCACCTGTGATTCTGACCATGTGGGTTCTATCCCTGAGCCAGTTTGCAACCCATCTTGTGATATAGGGGTTGATATTTAAGCTGGTAAGCTTATTTATGATGCTCGAGTGGGGTATTGTGTTGAAGGCTTTTGCGAGATCCAGGTAGGCTGTATGGACTACCTTGCCCTCATCTATGGCTTTGGTAACTGTTTCAAAGAAATCAACTAGGTTTAAAGAGGCAAGATCTGCCCTTAACAAAGCCGAATTGGTTAGAGTCCAGTGTCTGGAGGCTCCCAATGTCTTTGTTTATGAGTTCCATGATAATACGCTCCATAGCTTTACAGATCAGACTAGTCAGGCTTATGGGGCGATAGTTCCAAGGGTCCGTTGTGGCACCACCTTTGTGGAGTGGGACCACTGTAGCTGTATGCCATTCTTTGGGTACATATCCTGTAGTAAGGCTAAATTTGAACAGTGACAATGTGAGGGTTCAGTTCTTCTTGGAGCTTGTGTAAGACACAGCCTGGGATATCGTCCGGTCCCATAGATGCTGTGTTTTTTGCTTTGGAGAGGGCAGCTTTCACCTGTGCATCTGTGATGTCAGGGAGGTTACATTCAGTTGGGATAGGCATTTGTTCCTTGGGGGGGAAGGGGGGGGTTTACGCTGAATCTGTCAGCCAGGATGTTGGCTATGTCTGTAGGTTCGGTATATTTTGTACCGTTATGCAACAATTCAGAGCATATCTGGGAGTTTCCACCCATATTCCTGACATAACTAAAGAAGGCCTTATGATTATCTTTAGTGTCTAGGGAAATTTTTCTTTCGAAACTGGCCTTTGCCTATTTTATGAGAGATAGAAGTTTCTTGCTAATACTGATCAGAGATGCCTTCCCTTTTTGGGATTTTGCTCTCTCATGTAGTAGCTTCCTCCTTCTGTTGTATAGCTTATTAATGGCCGGGGTCCACCAGACAGGTCTCCTGTTTTTGGAGGAGTGAGTCTTGGTTTTATTTGGGATAGCATGATCCATGCATTCCTGCAGGTGCTCATAGAATGCATTTGAAAAGGATTCTGCAGATTTGGCTGTATTATCCTCTGGCCCGGGGGCTTTGAAGGATTCCACCTCAGTCTTGAGAAGTGCAAATTTGGCTTTTGAGAAATTCTTTACCGTGATTTCCTTGGCTGGTGGTGGGGACGGGTATGGATGTCCAGGGAAATTTGTTTATGGTCTGATCTTACCAATGAGGGGTTTACCTCTGGTGTGGAACATAGAGTCCCCATGTCAGTGATTACCAGGTCCAATATGTTGTTTCCTCTTGTGGGAGTGGTGACCAGTTGTTCCATTGAGTTAGAGTTTATAAATTCAAGTAACCATTGGGTGAGGGTGTTTGGGCTTGAGTAGTTTAACCAGTCAATGTTTGGGTAGTTGAAGTCACCCAATACCATAGTGTTTGGAGAGACCTTCATATTCTCCAGTGTTCTCAGGAATGCCAAGTGGGGTTCCTGTAATAGGGAGGGTGTTCTATAGCAGGCTACAAACTGAAAGGCAGTTTTGCCCACTGTTAGTTGCACATGGATGGTTTCCAATGCTTCGTGCAGTGCCACTAACCTGGAGGTGTAAGTATCTTTGATGAATATAGATACTCCCCCTCCTTTTGTGCTCCAGTCCAAGTTTTGGGGCCAAAACGCATGGTATGAGTTATAACCTGGTAGTGATGGGGTGCTCTCAGGAGCCTTGAACCAGGTTTCTGTTACTGCACAGACATTGATTTTCTCCATACTGAGGAGAGCCTCAAGTGCGTGCATCTTGAGGTTTAGACTTCTGGCATTGAGTAGCATTACCTTTAGTTTTTTTCTCCTTGGGTTGTCTATGGAGGTGGGTTTGTCCTTTGAGCCTTGCCGAAAAAAGGCACTATGGGGGTGGCAAGAGCCTTGGCCAGTATACGAAAGCCTAAGGGTGACAGGTGCAAGCCGTCTCTAGCGAAGCAACGTGGCTTGTCAAGCATGTCATCACAGGCTGACAGACACTGGATCCCCTTTGAATGACATCAATACTTTAGCCAATTGTTGAAACTGATCATTTTGTCTTTATACTGTGGCATCATTCTAGGTGAGGGCAAGATGCTACTCAAGGTCAGGGTCATACCAGCCTGGGCTACATGATCAGAGAGCTCCTCTATGTCTCTTTTCATGTAGTCCAGGGAGGTACATCTCAGGTCATTCACACCAGCATGGACAATGATGGAGTCATACTTATACTTGCTTTGGAGTGACCTAAATGCTTGCATTATGTGGCGGATCCTGGCACCCGACAGGCAGCTTACAGTGACCTTCTCCTTGTTCAGTCTGGTGAGCGGGACGTCATCATCAATGTATGTTAACAAGTATCATGTTTTGTAAATATGGCAGTAGAAGTTCTAATTTCACTACTGTCAATCAGTGTTTGTGTGTTCTCTTTCAACAATCAGTCCAGTAACAATTTAGAAAGGTATGTAAGTCCACAGCTATGTCAGACTTCCAAACAACTTCTTGTTAACATACACCGATGATGTCATCCTCTATAAAGTGCACTCTGACACTATGTAAGTCAAACACGTGCTGTGGCTCTAGTGTTACTGTATTCTCCAGATTCTGCAGCTAGAGAGTTAAGGGTTATAATCTCACATCAGTCAAGTTGAGTGTGTGTGTTCATTCAAATATTTTTGAGACAATTTTAGACTGAGACATGACTCCACAACTGTGCCAGTCACTCTTCCCAAAATCTTCTCAGCATATAATGATGCTATTATCATCTATAAAGTGCACCGTGACAATGTTAAAGTCAGACATATGTGGTGGTGCTAATCTTATATTGCAAGAAATCTAGCTTCTATACCTGCACAGGTTTACTGTTCAAATCTGACGTCAGTCAGTTGATGTGTTTGTGTGTGGTTGGTGGTACAGTCCAGTTATTGCATGATCTTTTGAATCCCTTTCAATTTACCTCCCACTCAGCAGAACCTTTAACATAGCCCAGTGAATCCAAAATCCTCCTTTTCCTTCTGCCCACTTAACATTCTTCCTGCAGAGGACTGGAGGATGTCATAGTCTCAAAGAAGCATACACACTGCATGAAGCAGAGTCCTTCCATGATCGTTTGCAAGACCAGGCAACTGGATGTGTGATTGCTAGTTTTGTCATGGGGTGGTGCACATCACATATGGTCACATATGGACAGAGGCAGTTTGTAAAACAAACCCATATGCATATACACATAGCCTTACTATCTTCCATCATATAGATATGGTGATTTTGGTTTATATGGTATAATAATGGCAAGGATTTTATGTGATGTTGGTCTCTACCCTAGTAATGTCCTATGACCTTATGAATATTGCACATGTCTATGTTGGTATCATGCACATGTGCTATGTTGAGGTATGGCTATATGGTAGCCCTACCAAAGGGCACTGTATTGATGGCCATTGCTGCTATTTCATTATATGTTTTTTCCATAACAGGTATAGTAATATGACTCTTGAGAACTGTTGACATGGAATGATACTATTTATATTGTTGGCTTACTAAGGCATGTGTTTTTGTGGTGGAGTATATCAACATTCTACGCAGTTCTCATTCAACCATCCCAGTGACAATTGTAGTATGGCACAGGTGTAAATGTGTATACCTACCATTGTTAACTTCTCTGTGACAGACAATATAAATTCATACTGATTACATGGAGACATACGTCTTATTTCATCCACATGATGCAATGCTGTGATATGCACAAAACACAAGTTGTGATTTAGTTGTAGTCTTGGAAAATTCATTGTATGTGCAATTTTGTTGCTGTTCCCAAGGATTACAGAGGTGATCCCCAGCAGCATTGTGTGATTATCAGCATTTCTGTCAGTAAATGTTCTGCATGAGCCACATCCACTTCATTTGTAATGTGTCCATATATGGTATCAAGGCCCTCACACACAGCTTTCCAGTGAGAAGCACATACTCATCTGTTGTGCAAATGATGCAATTACGTGACATTGGTGCATTTGTATGACTTTGTAGACAGTACCACTGTGTGGAACGTGATGCATAACCAAGGTTGTATTTGGAGGTTCACAAAGTTTCCTTAATATTAATGTAGGACATTACCACTATTAAATCAAATAAATAGTAGATATTTATGATTCATATTTTTATTAAGCACCTACATAAACATACTTGTACATAAATGAAAAAACTGAAATTATGCCACCTGTTACTTACAACTCCTAATATAAAATTAGCTTCAGGAAATTAACACTTTTGACATAAATGCTATGTCATGCAAAATGCTGATAAATAGGAAAATGTGAATGTTATTTGATAAAATTATGGTATATAGAGAAAACAATTGAAGTTTATTATTATTTATTATTTTATACAAAGTAGCTAATATCAGACTGTTTCCTGTGATCATATAAGATGCTGAGAAGGCTGATAACACTTTTTCATTACTCAGCAAGTTGCCAGTGTCACAACCATTATCAAATTTGTACAAGATGTTAATCATAGGAAAGTCCATTCCTGATTTTCATAATCAATTTTTGGGGACCTCAGTTGCAACAAGATGGTATTGATGTTATTTGGTAGCACTCTTGAGAATGTACTTACCTATCTGAATACATAGGTCCCTTTTACATTATCATTGATTTAAAAGGTTGAAAAGTTAAATAAGACAAAATGATTTACCTTCAGAGCAACAACTGCAGGTTAGTCAAGGTGAACTCTTTTATCTGACATCACAGTACAGTGGGGGCCAGAATTTGCTCTTTCTCCACTGTAGTGGTATCTTGAAGGTGGTATGTAAAATTAGCGAGGGGGGGGGGTAAGATGTGTTTAATTTGTTTTTTGAAAGTCAATCCCCGGGAATCATGAAGCTCAGTGCAAGGACGGTGATAGCCTTGCACTGACCATGCAGCGTAGAGATGGCGCAGCAGCACCACATGCATATTAATGAAGGAGCACTGCCCCAACGTCCATGTGCATAGGAAACGTGCACAAGTGCAGGGAGCATGTCTAAGTGCTGCACAGAGGCGTGAACATGCCGGCTGCATATGCGCAACCTAAAATGCTGACTAGTACAGCCTGCCTCTAATAATAATCACTCTTGCCAGTGTCCTTGGATACTAAAATGTATGCAAAGCATACAAGACAGGTTTGCGAACACCAAAATAAAAAGTAAACACAAAAGCACATAGCTGAATATTGAGTCCCTGTCCCTCGAATAAATGACATTTAAAACCCCGTGCCTGTATTCCATTGTAGTGTTGATAGTTATACTAAGTGGAAGCGAAATGCAGTGTGTTAGCACGCTGCTGCCATTTGCTAAGCCTAGCCCAATGGTTAGGGTTACCACCTGTCCCACATTGTGAGAGACAGTCCCCCTCTGGGCAGTTGTGTCCATACCAAAACCATTATAAATGTTAAATGTCCTGCAACTGTAGGACATAATTATGTCCCATATTTTATGTAATAGTCCCATACAATACTTATTTCCATATGTAAAATACCTAAATGTCACAAGAAACAGAATAAGCAACTAAACAAAACAGAATAAGCAACTAAACTGCTACAACAATAAGCTTACATTTAGGCATAAAACTAAAATACTATCCTTTGTACTGACTGTGGGTATGTGTTGGCCTGTAATATCTGATGTGTGTCCTGAAAATGTCCCATTTTGGTCATATGAAAAGGTGGCAACCCTACCAATGGTCAGAGCATTCGCTCAATATCTGTCCATTTGCAGTTCAAGTCATCCTTGTCAGGACGGCCCAAAGATGAACGAGTATTACCCGGGTCTACCTACCATGTCATGAAAGATAAGTATTTGCATGTACCTATGTGCGTGAAGTACAGCATGTGGAAGATCAAAAATGCTAGGGTAGTCCTCACAACCATATTGGTACCAGAGATATGTAGTGTATGCAATGTGTTCTGTTGACTGCGCCATGGACCATCAACCATTGAAGGGATGGATGGTGTGTGTGTGTGGAATATGGAGGTGGGGGGTGATATGTAATAATACACCAAGGGGAGACTGGGATGGATGCACAATAGGTGAACTGGAGGTGTACGAGGGAGCAGTGGGTGAATCAGAAAGAAAACCAAAGAACATTCACATCTGCAATACAACCTGACAGGCCATACTGTAGAACACAATCCAACAAACATATGAACATTAAAATGTGTGATACACATGTACAGAAACGTTACTGGCACATACCCACATAATAGTCTGGCCTGAACTGAGCCATCCAACCTCAACACGCCTGGATACATAATTGAATGCCCATCACCCCCCCCCCACAGCACACCACCTGCCCTTCCTGAACGTCCACCAAAATCACCCATACTCGGGCTGCTAGCTTGGCGCAGCCATATCTGCACATAGTGACCCCTACTCATATCTAGTAGGCAGTCTCTCCCTAGGCAGTCTAAGGATTGCAAACTATTTATCCCTTGCATGTATAGCCTACCTCATTTTCGTAAATCCAAAAATATCGAGGTTATCGGTCCCAACATTTTTGGATATTCTTCATGGGATACGTATCTGTTCTAAAGATGGGAGTTGGCGTCACGACACGATGTCCAGTTCCGTAGACATCTGGACACAAGTTGTATGAGCAGTAGTTGTCCACAGCCCTGCTCAGCCTCCAGCCCGTCCTGCAGAACCTACGACCCAGGATTAAACACCTGACTGTGATGCACGTCTCCCCATGTGCATTATTGGGAATATATACCTTTCACATTTGCATAGTGGCAGTTTGATATAGGGTGATTAAGCCACTTTAAAGTAGACGTAAGTAAGGTTACCATCTGTCCCACTTTATGAGGGACAGTCCCTTCTTGGGTAGTTGTGTACTGACCAAAAAATAATAAAATGGTAAATGTCCTGAGATTGTAGGAAATAACTGTGTCCCATATTTCATGTAACAATTGCATAAAATAGTTATTTCTGTATGTATAATACTTAAATGTTACAAGAAACAGAATAAGGAACAAAACTGCTACAAGAATAAGCTTTCATTTAGGCAAAAAAGTAAAGGTCTAACCTTTGTACTGACCATGGGTATGTGTTGGCCTGTAAGATCTGATGTGTGTCCAAAAATGCCCCACTTTGGCCATTTGAAAAGGTGGCAACCCTAGATGTAAGCGGGTATGCAAGCGTGTATGCGTGACGGTAAGTGGCGGTGTTTAAGCATGTTGGTGTATATGCATGTGTACATACAGACCGATATATATATTTATATATATATATATATATATATATATGGTTCCCATTCAGAAGCCTGAAACATCATAAGCCTGAAAATCAAAATCCTGAAACCAAAAGCCTGAAAATTCAGAATCCTGAAAACTCAAAATCCTGAAAGCCCAAAATCCTGAAAGACCAAAATCCTGAAACTCAAAATCCTGAAAACACAAATAATGCTAATATGTCACTATAAAGACACTAATATCTACCAACTGACCCTGACCCTAACCCTAACCCTAAGGTCCGTCACTATCGCACACTCACCTGACCCGCCCTAACCCTAACTCACTTAAACCGCCCCTAACCCCAATATTTGTCACTATTGCATACATGCCTAACCTGCCCCCTAACCCTAACTCACTTAAACCGCCCCTAACCCTAAAATAAAACCAACCGCACACTTACCTGACCCCAACGCATGACCTAACACCACAGGGCTAACAATAGCAAAGCCACAATGACATCAGTATGTCTATTTTGTGTTTTCAGGATTTTGAGTTTCAGGATTTTGGTC
The DNA here is from genome assembly GCF_019279795.1 of Protopterus annectens. Taxonomy (NCBI): domain Eukaryota; kingdom Metazoa; phylum Chordata; order Ceratodontiformes; family Protopteridae; genus Protopterus; species Protopterus annectens. Next base: position 82,567,492 of record NC_056741.1, read on the forward strand.
TTTCAGGATTTTGGGCTTTCAGGATTTTGAGTTTTCAGGATTCTGAATTTTCAGGCTTTTGGTTTCAGGATTTTGATTTTAAGGCTTATGATGTTTCAGGCTTCTGAATGGGAACCATATATATATATATATATATATATATATATATATATATATATATATATATATATATATTTATATAAATATAAATATATATATATATATATATACATATATGTGACATACACGCAAAGGCACAAAATAGACAAACCAGGTAAATGAAATAACCAAGTTAAGCAGCTCCGGGCTAAGAACAATCCAAACTTTATTTCGTTAGCGCTTTCGGAAGATTCAGTGAACTTTCTTCTTCAGACCCGTCTGAAGAAGGAAGTTCACTGAATCTTCCGAAAGTTCTAACGAAATAAAGTTTGGATTGTTCTTAGCCCGGAGCTTCTTAACTTGGTTATTTCATTTACCTGGTTTATATATGTGACATACATATGTGTAGGGCCCTTAACGCTCTGGAGAGGGCAATGTTTGGAGGTGTGTCATGGCTGCAATAACAAGTGCATACTGGAAGTTACGTATGTAAGTTGAACACAGGTGGTGTGGAGGAACTATGGTTATGAAATTACGGATCCAGGCATGCATGTATATATATATATATATATATACATATATATATATATATATATATATATATATATATATACACACATATACGTACATATATAAATACATAAATACATATGGACAGCCCTAGGGATGCAAGCGAATGTGTTCATTGGGCAGAGGCGTCACCCAACGAGCAGATACATCCACTGCGAGACCCACTAAAGCAAAGTGTAATCTATATCACAAGGAATGGAATAAGCAGATGTAGATGTATATATGTAGAGCTATATCTGTGTGTATATCCGCCCATAGCGAGATAAAGATATGCTTCTCCCTCACAGTGGTACGAATGTATACATACAGAGAATGAATACAGATGCATACCCACATATGAATATATACATATGCAGACAACCATAGATCCATATCTTTAGATTATATATATATATATATATATATATATATATATATATATATATATATATATATATATACAAATATGAATATACATGTATGCATACATATGCAGATATATCTGTATATATTAATGTAAATAGATATATATATATGTTATAGTAAATATATCATGTACATAGCTGGGATATGATACAGCAGTTATGGGTAACATATGTTCACAGGACGGGCATATGTTCATGGGAGGTCCAATAAACAAATGTGTAACACATAGCATCACCCTCAACCTCCCCCAGCTAGGCCGGAGAATCATACAGACACACAATATAGGTAAATACACCACAGCTTCAAAGACTACGGGCAGGAAACTACCTGTGGGAGAGATCTGCAAGATCTACACTTGAAACATAGATATCGATGTCCCTTGTGGGATACCAAAAATTAATGACTGGAGCCAGGCCCTGTAATGATTTCTCCGACCAGGCTGTAGATGTACACAGACCAGTAAGCCATGCAAGCCTGATAACACATGGGTCGACACAATGCACGACATGTGTCCCGACACGGGGTGAATGGGCAGTGTGTAGTGGTGTGTTTATACCCTACCTGTGCCCACAGTAAGGATGAGTGCTGTAGAGGAGTGGCAGGTAGGGGAACTATGGCTATGTGATTATGGGCCTAGGCGTGCAGGTGTTGGCTGGCATAGCCGTATTAGGGCTGCCCCGTGGATGTAAGTAATATTCCGATGTGGGTATAGCAGGCCTCCCAAACCTTAAGAGCACATCTACTGGATAGTCCATAAACCATTGGGGGAACACATAGGGAACATATCATTGAACTGTCCCCGATTATCAGGGATGTCTGTGATTACAAATCAGAATCTAACTCAGTCCCAACTAAACCCTTCTAGAACTAGTGATATTAGGAGGAAAGGTGGCAGAATACATGTAATGAATAATGACAACATGTAAGAGTCATAAACAGCATGTACCTCAGACAATGTGTATGAATACATATGTGCTCTGGGTCCATCAATGTGTCAGGTCAATAGCACCAAACTTCTAAAGGTGTCCCTGAGGTTGTTATGCAGTGTCGATGATTCAGTGTTCATTCTTCCCCATTCGTATGAGAGGTCTGCTAGTGAGACAAAGCGCATGTTCCACCGACTACCTTAGAAAGATGACAGAATAATAGGGTTAGGGTTACCACCTGTCCACCTTTGTGAGGGACACTCCCCTTTGGGCAGTTGTGTCCTGCAAAATAATTGTAATTATGGCAAATGTCCTGTGATTTAGGAGAAAGATTTCCTATATTGTCTGTTGTAGTTGCATAAAACAATTATTTTGTATCTGAAACACCTAAATGTTATAAGAAACAGTATAAGCAACTATAACGCTACAAGAATAACCTTTTATTTAGGCAAAACAGTGAAGTACTCTCCTTTGTACTGGCTATGGGTATGTTTTGCCCTGCAAAATCTGACGTCTCTACATAAAGATAGGGTTGCCTTTTCAAATGTCCAAAGTGGGACATGTTCTGTAGAAATGTCAGACTTTCCAGGACAAAACATACCTACAGCCATGCATAGTACAGAATTGTATTTATTTGCATAAATAAAAGCTTATTCTAATAACATATGAATTGCTTATGCTACTTCACATAACATATAGAAGTTTCATATATAAAATAACTGTTTTATGCAACTATTAAAGAAACTTAGGATATAATATTGTCCTGTAATCTCAGGACATTTGCTATGTCTTGATTATTTACGCAGGACACAACTGCCTAAAGAGGGACAGTCCCTCGCAAAGTGGGACAGGTGTTAACCCTAATGTCCCACCTTGGCCAATTGAAAAGGTGGCAAACCTATAATAGGTATGCAGTAGCATGACTTGGCCGACAGATGTGGCTCCCAAAACCCAATTACTTGTCTGTATTGAAGAGTCTGGTTCCCATGTATCAGCCAGATGGGAGCAGATTGTATGAGGAACACACAAATAATATGATTAATTCACTGGACAGGCCGCTGATTCCATACAGTTGAATGCCATGCCGTCGCCTAATGGGCAGCCATTCCTGATGCTGTAGTCATGTAGCCTGATGTAATAAGCATCACAAGGTAATATTGTGGTCCTCGCTCCCACACAGGGGTGTGAGTGACAGATGCAAGCACCAATGTCGGTGCATTTGCAAGTGCGGAGCAAGCGGTTGTAAGTGTGTTTGGCTACCAGTATCCGAGTATTGCACTGGTAAAGCAATGTAGAGGCTAACTGAGTGTAAGAAGCTGTAACCAGTGGTCAGCAGTGCTTAACACCACACAAACCCATGCACACCCGCTCCCAACTGCTTTAATGTGCCTTACTCCCTCCGTATTCAATGGCCTTGTTCTGCCCTGCAACCAAAGGGTCGGAACCAGGACCCTGCACACACAGCTAATGTGAATTACCAATACATCATGACAGATATACAGACAATGGACAGTACCACAAACATATCATACAGCGCAATCATTTAACAGTCTAGGAATGTATCCCATCATTTAGATGTATATGTGAGTGTTTATGTCCAGCATATAGGTACATACATATATAGAGATATATCAGGAACATACCATGTGGCAACAAAGCATTACAAACTAATAAAATGGGAAACACCAGCGACGCTTGTATTATGTAGTGATGTTGTTCTGTGTGATCTCAAGACTCCCTCAGACAGACATGTGTCATTCATACATGCAAATAGTTGTACATTGCCTGTACACATCACTCTGTGCATGTAATGTACATTAACACAACAGTACCTGTCCAACCATTATGTGTGAACAGTACTCTTACAAGGTGCTGTGTGCAACATCATCATCATGATAAAGGTAAATGGGGTAACCATAGAGGGACCGGTAGTGTTGTGTGTACAATGGGGTCGTCCTGAACCATTTAGGAGTGATGTGCATACCAGGATCTTGCGCCTGAGGGACAGGGGTGAGGATAACAGGAGTATGTTGTGATGCATATTCCAAGGGTTACATGTGTCCAATTGGCACGTGTGTGAAATGGACAGCTATGTATAAGGCAGATGTTGTCCTAGGAGCTGATTGGCCTTATGTTTCCATAGGTGAGGGTCAGATGTAGAGGAAGGAGTGTAGGTATGTCTGTGGAGGATAGGTTGGGTAGGATCACAGAAAAGACAACATACAGGGTTGGTATATGACACATGTGGGGCGATACACCCCAGATAGGGATGGGTGTTTGGCATTCACAAGCCCATGGAAACAGTGGGACGGAGGTCCCCAGCCATGGGCAACTGCCACTGCACCTAAACAGCTGCAAAGGAGGCAGTGCTGGGGGCTGTCAAGGAGGGCAGAATCACCCTGTAAATGTGACACTCCTCCCTTGAGCTTGCATATTTTGGCTTCGGAACCCCTTAGTGAGTCCCCAATGCATCACGTCCAGGACTGCATGGCAGCAGACTTGTACCTGTCTGGTCCTGCTCCCAGGGTGGACATACTCCATCCTCAGTGGTGCTACCACCAGAAGGTGGTGCAGAGCCAACAGAGGTTGATGTCCAAGGCTGGGCCCCAGATGTACTAGTGCCTGGTGCCATGGTCAGCTGACATGGGACAGGAGGTTCTGCCGGGACCTCCCAACCCATTCAGCCTATGGTGTTGCAGTTTAAACCCACATATGGCTTAGTGATAGGCAACAGCATACAGGATTACCTACAACAGTATGTATAGATATCACCATCAACCCAACACAACAGCATACAGGATTACCTACAACAGTATACATAGATATCACCATCAACCCAACACAACAGATGGTATACATTTGAAGAGGGAGCACAACACATGCATATATACTGCATGTCATCTGCACAATGTGTACTAGACGTGTGACCGCAGCTAAGAACAGTTGCCCATTATTGGCTTGTCAATGGGAACCCCAAACAGTGTCTGTCATACCACTGTTTCATGTGACACATGTCCAGCCAGGGATGCGATGGTAGTAACACACCCCTATCATCATGTACTGTCTGCAATCCTCACACTATGCTTCTGCTGTGCACAAATGTGTGTTCAGTGTGTAACACAGGAAACAAATGGTTGCACACACTGACCAGTTCACTGATGGCCCTACAGATGGGGGTCCCTCATGAACAGAGTACTGTCATGTCTGTATTATAACATGCAGAATAGCCATTACCACACACATGTTAAACAGGCAGTAGTCTCAATGCAGCATAGCTACACTTACATGCTGTAGTCATGTATGGCATATCACCCTCCTGTCTTTAGGCTATTTCCCACTGTGTAAAATGTTTGAGGTGCATCCAGATATCATCTGTGATGCCGTGTCAGAACACCACATCCAAGTACCACTCACGGCAACTGTCATGGCCAAATACCAATATGATTTCCCTAGATAGTGTACTGTGTTTATCATGTGGATGGCTATGGGAACACCATCACAGCTGTTCCACATGCAATCAGCTAGAGGAGGACTGCAATAGGTGCAGAGGCCATCACCTGACCATGTCCATCACTTACAATACACATGCTGCTGCTGTGCAGGTGTACTCCTTCACATCCACCAGAGCGTGTGTGGGTGGGACAGGCAAAGTACACCAGGGAAGGGCTTGGGGACTTAACCCTAAGCATCGTCTGCCACACGCCTAACAGCACAGGGGTCAACCCCCTGACTGACTACTCATTACTATTACATGTGCATGATGTTACTACATGTGCCACAAAGGCGACATGTTGCTGTGCTGTAAGAACATATATGTGTGTAGGTGAGTGACATCTGCAAAAGAGATATAGTAGGCATACATTAGGTGTGGCACACATGGCTGTCCATGTGAACGGTTGCCATTGTCACCACAACCACATTCTCTAATGGACATGCATTAACACTCTTTACCAAGGCCACAAATACACAACCTAACTACTTAGTTTGCCACACTGCAGTAATGCACAGGACTACATGCACCACAGGGGATATCTGGAGGTTCTATGGGCTAGGGCATATGAAAGTGTTTGACATCTGTTGGTATGCCAATGAGGGTTATACTGGTAGTGACTGTGGCTGGGAGCATAACAACCCACACACAGACACAAGGTGCCAGTAGTGGCATGCATGTATGCATTGCTTCATGGGTGTATAGTGGTTGGCTGTGCAAGATGGTTGTACAAGGCTGGGTGAGGGGTAATCCTTGGCATTGTGTCACTGACAATGGTGTGCAGTCCAGGGGTGTAGTGTCTGCAATGTCCCACACAGATGGGTACTGCATGATCTGCCCTGACGTCATGGTTACCAATGTGCATGGCCATAGCTTTGCAATGCATGCCATGTCTGTGTTGTTAGTCCATCACATGGACATTGCCTGGGATGTGCATGTACCACAATACTGTACAGTGACATGTACAGGTGTACCTGGTTTGGCAGGCACATATTGTGTACACAGCCTGTTATCACCCGATATGCCAATACTGGCCTGGTGTAGTGAAGCCTTCTTATAGTGAGCAGGTCGACCCTGCACCTGCATTGATAGTATGATACAGGTATTCCGTGGTGTCAGTGGCATGGGTCCATACAGGGCACATGTGTACAGTATTGTATGACCTCTGTGGATCACATTTGATGGCAACACATATGTTGCAGGCATCCAGTGTGGAACATAGCGAAGGCACAATGTTTCCATATATGTGCCTATTGTACTGCTGTACAGGGTGCCATGTCTTCTGCAGGCCACTGCATTCACACCATGCCTGCTATCTGTCATCAATGTGCATGGTACTAGCAACATAGCGGGATATCCTATGCAAGTTTGTTTGTGCACGGCACATGGGTGCGGGACATATACTGGGTACTAGTAGGGTTGCATACTTTGTTCACCAGGCCTTTTGCCAGATGTAGGGGTATGGCTTGCCAATACAGTCCCGTGGCTGACTGACAGCTGTACTCCTCGTGAGGTGGCCAATGTGTCATAAGATGGACACCATGTAGGAAAACTACAAAATCCGCTCCCCAACATGTCCAGTGGTAAGACGCTCACAGCCACCTCTACACAGGCTCTGACAGACAAACACAAACTTGCCATGTCCTATATACAAACCACTACCTACCATATCACACTGCAGCAATATGCTTTTAGGGCACGGGCTACAGTGAATACTGGGTTGCAGCACACCTACAGGTGTATACCTAGGTGGTTGACAACAGCAGGAATGACACAGGTGGTAATGTGATTTGTACATGGAGTGCGTACTCTACAAAGCACTGTAATTGTCTCACGCAGACAGACACACACACACACACACACACACACACACACACACACACACACACACACACACACACACACACACACACACACACACACACACACACTTGGCATGTCTGGGATTAGAACACCGACCTAAGTACTTTAGCACACTACAGCATTACGCAGTTACAGAACACGCTACCATGATTACTGGGTTACAGTACTCCCAGAGGTGTATTTCTAGGTGGGTGACTTCATCAGCCTTGCCAAAGGTGGATATAGGAATGGTATGGAGTGTGACTAGTCTAAAAGCATTATTCAGTCCTCAGGCAGACAGGAAACAAACACACACACACACACACACACACACACACACACACACACACACACACTTGGCATGTCTGGGATTAGAACACCGACCTAAGTACTTTAGCACACTACAGCATTACGCAGTTACAGAACACGCTACCATGATTACTGGGTTACAGTACTCCCAGAGGTGTATTTCTAGGTGGGTGACATCATCAGCCTTGCCAAAGGTGGATATAGGAATGGTATGGAGTGTGACTAGTCTAAAAGCATTATTCAGTCCTCAGGCAGACAGGAAACAAACACACACACACACACACACACACACACACACACACACACACACACACACACACATGGCAAGTCTGGGATAAGAACACCGACCTAACTACTTTATTACACTACAGCATTACACAGTTACAGAACATGCTACTGAGATCACTGGGACACAGCACTCCCAGAGGTGTATTTGTAGGTGGGTGACACATCAGCCTTGCCAAAGGTGGGTATAAGAATTGTATGGAGTGTGAGCAGTCTAAAAGCATTATTCTGTCCTCAGGCAGATGGGGACAAACACACACATACATGGCAAGTCTGGGATTAGAACACCGACCTAACTACTTTATTACACTACAGTATTACGCAGTTACAGAATGCGCTGCAGAGATTACTGGGACACAGCACTCCCAGAGGTGTATTTCTAGGTGGGTGAAATCATCAGCCTTGCCAAAGGTGGGTATAGGAATGGTATGGAGTATGAGCAGTCTAAAAGCATTATTCGGTCCTCAGGTAGACAGGGACATACACACACACACACACACACACACACACACACACACACACACACACACACACACATGGCAAGTCTGGGATTAGAACACTGACCTAACTACTTTATTACACTACAGCATTATGCAGTTACAGAACGCGCTACCAAGATTACTGGGACACAGCACTCCCAGAGGTGTATTTGTAGGTGGGTGACATCATCAGCCTTGCCAAAGGTGGGTATAAGAATTGTATGGAGTGTGAGCAGTCTAAAAGCAATATTCAGTCTTTAGGCAGATGGGGACAAACACACACACACACACACACACACACACACACACACACACACACACACACACACGCACATGCCAGTGGTGGGAACGGAACACCTGCCTATCTACAGATCGCTATTACAATACTACATAGTTATGAGTCATGCTACACAGACTACACATTTCAAGGCTGTCATTATGATCCTCTAGGAATGCGGACATCAACAGGGATGCCGGCAGTTAAGATGTACATACCTGTGAACCTGTGTGTCTAAAGTAGGAATCCATCTTGACCTGGAGTATGCCCATCTGTGGAATTGACAACTACTATCACTATACAGGGTTACAATGGCCATGCCCATACACAGAGGCACATAACCGACAGAAGGTGTCACTGGGCATGCTCACATACTTAGTAGCACAGGGCTGTTCGGAATCCACTATGTATCCATCTACACAAGGTTATACTGGGTATGCTCATACACTTAGTAGCACAGGGCTGTCTGGGATGCACTCTGATTCTAAACATGGAAGGCCACAGTGGCCATGCTATTACCATTAGATGTAAAGAATACATTGTAATGGGCTCTGGTGATAGTAGTTGTCATAGTTAGCAGGAATGCTGCTCTACATATATCTGACACTGGTCTTTTACACATCTGCTGCTGTCCATCACCTTAGATGTACCATCCTATACCAAGCACAATACCACCACTCGCAGTGATGTCTTGCTACGAGTGGCAACCGCTTGACCAACACAATGAGCCAATGTCCTGCTGTAAGTACGAGGTTGTCCATTTTTTTTTCATTCTGGGATGACATGACTGACAGTAGACAGGCCTTTTGACACATATCACATGCATCCATGATTCAAGGGAGTGGGGATAATACCCAAAGATGCATCTGCCCATATAGTGCCATTCCAAGGCAAATGTCCTAAACACAGGATAACACCCTGACAGCTAGAGGGCAACTGCATTTTATGCTTCTGCTAACCAGTGCTAGATGTGTAGCATCCATAATCACAGTTGCTCACTGTAGATCCAACAATGGGGAGTACTGACATCTGTGCAGTGAAGAACACCTGGCTGAAGGCTCTGTAGTGCACAATAGCACTACCTCCATATACCTCAGAACCAGACATGTGGGCCATAACACAGGTACGGTCCGCTCCAGGTGGTCGTGTCCCCACATACATAAAGACCCTCACATGTACTGACCGGCACCCCCACAAAAGGCATCACAGATGAGTCAGGTGCAGGACACAGTGTCAAATATATTCTAGGGTGTAAACCTCAGACACCCTAGAATACATGCCCTCGGACCACCAACACACATCCATACATGTTGAAGGACATATATGAGTACACCATCATGTGACCCTTGATCAGTGGACTGTATCAAGTTCTACAGTAACTGTAGAGAGTACCCATGTACTGACACAGTTGCATCATGTGTTATGCAATGCAGTGATACCACTGTCTGTAACCAGGTCAGCTGTACACATACCAGGGTCTCTCGGTTATTTACAGCATTAGCAGATGACAGTTGCTGTACACCAGTACACACCCTCATGTTTGGATATGACATACATGTACCTGCCCTGGATATGTACATGCCACACACACACAAAACATACATGTAAATAGCATAGCTGTTGTTGTCCTTTGTGCAGACAGGTGGCTACAGCCATTACACAGATACACATGGAATGTAGGTCCATGGCTGCAGAATGCTAACAGTACATAGGGTGTGATATTAATGCTGAAAGAGGTAACATTCCCTCTGTACCGGTCACCCATTACACCTATCATATCATACAACAGTCCATGTGTCATGTATGTCATTACACATGTCCACCAATTGCAATGCCTACAAACATGCCCAAATGACAGGACTGTAGGACCTACACACATGTACATGTAGTGGTGAGCATTCAGATACCATGCGTGTGCAGTTGCTGATGTACACAGGTGACGTGCATCTTAGTACATCATGCAGTTGCAATGCAGCCTCAACATTGCCAACTGTATGTTGTGATATGCTGAATGTACAGAAAGATGTACATCAGGTATGGACAGATGTGTGGAAATAACTAAGTGGTGGGGCATCTTTGTAGATGGATGTTTTCTGAGGACAGCTCACAGGTGTGTCACAAGCAGTCCTACAATAACCTGTGTAACCAGTAAGCAATGGTTTCGTTAACTGAAGGACATAACACACAACTTAGACAGCGGTCAGGGTGACACCAAAGGTAAATCACTTTACACCTGTTAACAGTTAAGACGTCCCATGTGCATATATTAGCACTATTGCCAAAGGAAGTGTCAGTAAACTTTGTAATGCATGCAATACTGCTGTAAGTCTGTCACACATATCATGAGCTAGGCAGGTCTTTTATTCACATTACTGGCATGTGTGGTTGCATGTGTGTCCATATACGTCACGTATAGTGGGAAATACATCTCAGTTGTTACTCACTCTCCTGCACACTAGTGCACACATCTGTACAGACTGCAATGTAGAAAACAGGACATAGGCAGGTGTGTGTATCTCACAAATGTGAGGTATCTGTATGTGTGTGATGTAGGTGTATTCAATAGTGAATGCCACAGTGTATGTATGTGTGTGTGTGTGTGTGTGTGTGTGTGTGTGTGTGTGTGTGTGTGTGTGTGTGTGTGTGTGTGTGTGTGTATGGCTGTCTGGTCCCTGGAGTGAGGATGTATGTTACCATACTGAACTGATAAGACCCCTCCCCCCATCCAGGTGATGCAATCTACTATCAGTGTTGATATCCTCGATTTTAGGCCATACTGACTACCTGTACATGTGTATTCTCTGTGGCACGTCATGTAGGTGCACAGTACTGTAATGATAGGCAAGGGTCCTCACCTCAACAGTAGAAACTGTGTGTGAGTGTGTGTTACTGTGTCGTTGAATCCGCGAGTGTGTGGGTGTGTTATTGTGTCACTGAATACATGTGTGTCAATACCTGAGTGTGTGGGTGCAGTTGTGTGTTGGCATCCTGTCATGGGAACGTGTATTACTGCTGCCCAATGAGGCATCACACTTCCCACTGACCTCTACCCTTATAATCAAATAGACCGCTCTCTTACCTCACCACTCCATATAACTGTACCTGTGATGTCACCCAGTATGGATGTCACGTCTGTAGCCACAGTAGCTTAACACATAGCGATCATGATCTTGGATCAGTAGACGTGTTTGGAACATGGGACATTCTCACTTTTATGTGGCAGCTACACGGTGCATGCTGGTATATTCATACATAACTGTGAGTAGTCCACATTGATATATTGGACACTAACTGCAAACACTGACATCCACCAGCACGTGCAATTAGACCTGAAGGAGGAAAGCAGAACATCATGACCAACATGCAGTTACTGTTGTTACACAAGACGCATACTGTCAACAGTACAAAATGCATTGTACAGTACAGTACTGAACAATTGTAAACTACACTTATCTTCCTAGTCTGTTCACCCTGTGCATCAGATCATATGAGCATGTCCCTGCACCGATGGTGTGGATGTCAGGGATGCGGCACAGGCATCATCATATGGACAGGGTGATAATGTTTGCCAGAGGCCTAGGCTGCACCATTGGATGACATCATGTGTGTGGGTTAGGGCTTTTGATCTAATTGGGCGTGTGTGGATGTTATGCATGTGTGTGTTGCGGTGCCCTACATAAGTTTCCAGTGTGTGAGTGTATGTATGCACACAGTTCTGGCATGTGTCTGGCCTACACAGGGGTATTATTGACAGCTGCAGACTGTACAGACCAGGTTTTACAGTTCACGGTGTCCGGCCATGGACTTGTGACCTGTGCCTGCCAGGGTTTGCACAAAACTACCAGGCAGAGGTGCAGATTGGGTACTGTCTGATGACACTTGTCCACTGGAACTGTGTCCCTGTTGGGACCATCCAGGGCCATGTGCACATGGCCTGCTGTGTCGTGGTATGGACAGCACAGCAACAGCTGCACTGCTGCTGCTACTGCCACTATGGGAGCAGACATGTGAGGTAGCTCGTTCCCGTAAACCTGAAACAGGTGATGCAGCAGGCCTATGTCCACGTGCCCAACGCCTCACTCCTACCAGATGTTCCAACACAGACAGCTCACGCTCACGGATTGTCATGCCATGGTCAAGGACTCCAACCATGCCACCCAACCATCTATCCAAAGCTTCAGCATTCTGCTGTTGAGAATTTACCATTGCCTGGATGTTGTTGTTTAAAGAACAGACAGCAGCCCTCTGAAGCCTCTGATCTTCTCTGTTGTACCATTCACCACATGCCTGTGCCTGCATTAAAGCCCAAAACATGCGTCTGGTGACACCAGCTGCTGCGCTTTGTCTTGCAGGGGCATGTTGGCCAGAGGTCCTTCTACAAGCAGCACTGGCCATGTGCCTGTGTGGGGCACCACCAGTCAGTTGGCTGACACCATGGTGTGCAGGTACACCTTCCATAGCCCCCACACTTTCCTGTTCTAAGCTACCACATGCCAACTGTCCTTCCTCTATGGCCACTGGTGATGGGGTATGTGCAGGCATGGGATCTGCGTGTGGGGATGAGGGGGAAATAGGTGGAATGGCAACCAGTGGCACAGATTCAGCCCCTGACAACCCTGCCTGTGCCTCAATCATACATTCACGATCACTGCTAGAGTCTGTGGGGACACTAACATCAGATGGACCGCAGGAGGGCAATGCACCTTCATCACCTGTGAGGGGCAGACAAGAACTGTACATTACAATCTATATAACAGACACAGGCACACACACAGACACACACACACACACACACACACACACACACACACACACACACACACACACACACACACACACACACACACACACACACACACACACACACACACACACACACGCACACAGACACACACACAGACACACACACACACACAGACACACGGACACACACGTATGTGATATGACAGCAGGCATGCAACATGCATGTAATATGGCAGATGGCATACAGTGCAGACAATAATAGTGGTAGTTATTATACATCCCTGGGTTGCACACAACAGCATGCATGTGTCATAGAAGAAGGCATGCAAATTACACAATCATAGTAGTAGTTATCATACATCTCTGTGTTACACCATGTAGACCAGCACAGGTTAACAGTACACCTGCCTGATGCATGGTATATGACCTGGACAATCACATGTAGTATGACATGTGATCTGGTGACATGTGCAATGAAGGTTTGGGTTTGTGAAGGGCCGATCTTGTCTCCTGAACCTGATTGACTTCTTTGAATCAGTCTCCAGAGCCATGGACAAGGGTAAGGTGGTCCACACAGCCTATCTAGACCTTGCCAAGGCCTTTGACACCATCCCCCACTCTGGAATCATAGATAAACTTACTAAGTTGGGCATTAATCCCTATGTCACCCAATGGGTTGCTAAATGGCTTACTGATAGAACCCACACTGTAAAAGTAGCCGACTCCAAATCCAGCTCCAGACAAGTGACAAGTGGAGTACCGCAGGGTTCAGTCCCGGGGCCGCTCTTGTTTGGCATCTACTTCTCTGAAGTACAGGTCAACACTAAGGGACTCTGGCTAACAAAGTTTGCAGATGACTGCAAACTGGGAGCCATATTGAATCCCCAAATGATGTGGATATTCTACAAAAGGGCCTTAAAGAAACAGATGCTTGGTGCCAGAGCCATGGGCTCAAGCTCAATGCCAAGAAATGTATTGTTATCCCCTTTGGGAAAAAACATGTATCCATGAATTACCATATAGGTGGCAGTACACTAAACACAGAAAGTGTGATAAGAGACTTAGGGACACAGGTGGACAGTGGTCTCACCTTCGATAACCACATTGCCACAACAGTCAGGAAATCCTTCTATGTGGCACACCTCATCACGAAGGGCTTTTCATCCAGAAAAAAGGAGGTCATTGTCCCACTGTACTCATCCCTCATTAGACCCATTAAAGAATACAACGCCCCATTTGGTATGTACCTCTCAAAACATCTGCAACAACTGGAAAGGCCTCAGAAATACCTCACTAAAAAAATCACAGGCTTAAAGCAGATGCCCTACGCTGACCGCCTTAAAAAACTCCAGCTATACTCTGTCACATATCGTCTACTCAGAGGCGATCTCTGCTTAACATACAAGGCCATGTCAAACCCAGAGCTGTTGGACATGCTACACTTAAAGAAATCCCAATCCCTCAGAGCTACACGCTCCAGGGATCTAAACCTTGTCATCACAATAAACAAAACATGCTGGAGGGATAGGTTCCTGACCCAGAGACTCCCCAGACTCTGGAATAGATTGCCCATACAAGTCAAGCAGAGTGCCTCTTTGGACCTCTTCAAGAGGAACCTTGACGATTGGATGGGAGAAAGGAAATTCACCCCAGGGATCACGTCAGTCGCCCTGCTAGACAGGGGTCCAGGAAAGTAAATAATGTGGGAAGAAATAGCCAGGGAATTGTTATGGCTAGGCTTGTATAGGCCCTAGGGCTGATAGCCTAGTACCAGCCTATGAACCTATGAATATATGAACCTATGAACCAATGACATGCATACATGTTTAACACAATGGAGTCCAGTCAAATATACAGTGGGGTAATGGTGTCCCAATGCAGTGTCTGTCTGCCCTACAGATATACTGCATTTAGCTGATGTGCATGGCCATTGCAGGGAATCATGAGGTGTCTCTATCGCTATACAGTGTGAGTTACAGACACAATTCATAGCCATGATTGTGTTCAGATACAATACATATATACTGTGGAATGTGACCCACATCACTGAGGTGTATACAGACTAAACCATTATGTGGAATGTGTGACACAGGTCACTGAAGGGTATACGGATGACACCCATGCACATCTGCAACCATATTGCTGCTAACTGGCAACTATGGCCAGACATGGTGAACACGTCAATACACCATGCCACACATGACATCTGTGTACCACACACACACACACACACACACACACACACACACACACACACACACACACACACACACACGAGCAGCAAGTATGACATTGATGTCCGACACCAGTAAGGGGAATGTACTGTATCTGTGGGCTGATGTGGATACTGTACAGGTGACTGCTGTCATGTTGTGACACACTCAAGATGTTTAATATATCTTATGTGGTGGATTGATGTCACACCTACACAAGATGTGCACAGGCCTGTAGGATGTCTAATGTTCTACATCTGCAATATAACCATTGCACAAAGGTCATAGTTGGACCATGTGCAGCCATTGTACGACAGGGTGTACACACAAGCACATCACGTCTACTGTGTGTGTTGCTTCATGTCTCTGGCCATCCTACATGGCCATGTGTGTATATGTGTTGTTCATATTATTGTGACTGGCATCTATTTCGCATGTCTGTGTTGTCCCATATGACATACACCCATAGATGTCATATGCTCCACTGATGACAGGGTTATGTAGACAAAGGGTGGTATGTTTGGTATGTGGGATATGTTTTTCAGGTTAGTTAGGCAGTGTTGCAGCCAGGCCACTAGATGTCATGAACATGTCAAGATAGCACATCACATTGTGTGACATTCATAGCAGGGCTATGATCCACACCAGTGAATCCTGTGGGCTGGCCATACTCCAGCCCATTGTGTAGTACTGTTTGTATTCCCCACATGTGTAGTTCTGATCTGTAGTACATGCCCCTACAGTGAACAGCACCTCCACCATTGTATGCACAGCTGTTCACACATCTGGCAATGACAGTTTGTGAGGATTCATGTCGGTGATTCACATAGTTTGCAAGTGTTGCACATGGGTAGCCATTGTGATGCATTGCAGGTCCGACCTGTATATTGTGACAGGACCAAACATTATGTGTACATGTGATAAATGGCCACATGGCAGATAGATCTGTGCATTACGATGCCTGATAAATAATAACAGTCTCACCTGCAATGTGCTGCTGTCACAGCAGAATGCCAGAGGTACCTAAATAGGAGTAACACAGCAGGATGAGCATTATCCACGCCTGTATGATAGCTACAGGGTGGAATGTGCATGTTAATACATACACCAGTACATTAGACTATACTATGGTGTATGCACATGTGTGCCTACACAGAGTAGCATACTATAGTATGCGGCATGTGTGTATACTTGCCTTGCATATGTTGTTACATTACATATTGTACAGTGACACATGCAACTATATGGAATATAGTTGCTATAGGTGCAGTAGTGACTTACCAAGCAACTCCAAGCTTGGTGGTTGAGGGACACCCACCTCCACAATATTGGCTAAGGCTTGTGGATGTTGTTCTGCAGGTGTCCCCAGGTTGTCCAGTAGCTCCTCGGTACATGTGAGTGGGGGCTGGATTGGTAGACCACCACCTGTTGCACCTTGTTCCCTGGTGATTGCATTCACTCGCTCTTTTGCCCATCTAATGAGGTCTGTACAGTTTCTGCGCACCTGCTGGTATGTGTGATTGTGGCCACCCACATCATTAACATTCCTGCGAAGTTCCAAACACAGGGCATCCCGCTGCTGTGCATCCTGTGGCACATGGCTGAACAGGATATGATGATTGTCATGTAGGTATGGGATGAGGGCCTCATCCTTCAAGAGGGTATAAGGGGGTAGCCTTGCATGTGGCATAACTGGAAGACATAATAATGGAGACAAGTCACAGTAACTCACAGAGACATACAGAGCTACAGCTGAACAAACATGTGTATCGCATTTATTACGATTAAGTAGTTGTCTTTGCAAATCTACATGACGCTAACACCACTGACATGTTTGTGTCACACACATGTGACACTCAATGGTGAGTGGATATTATCATCATATATGTGTGTGAGTCACCTGATTACATTGCTCATACTCCATGTGGATGCTGTCTTGATGTGGGCATGTCTGTTTGCCTGTACTGGTTTTCCTACCTATCAGCACATGGTTGGATGTGTCCACATTAATGCTGTTGACCTTGATGCTGTGTATATGTCACATATAAAGGCTTACACTGCTTTAAACGGACATGACCTGTGACCCTGCAGACTTGCTCACGGAAGGTTTTACATGTATGTGTTCTGCCATATACATCTACATGACACTGTACAGCAAATCAACATTCTGCCATGTATCACCTGTGTTGCACATGTGATACACATGGGACACTGGCTAGCCAGTTGGTATTTGCAGGGATGGATATCAACCATAGCATGTACAGTCAAAGTCAACTAGTAGGCTATATGCCCTGGGCCATGTATGAATCTAGGATGAAAGGTTTCCTGGCTGTAGCCAACAGGCGGGTCTCTGGGGCTAGGTGGAGCAGTGCCACATAACTTATCCACAGGGTTAATGATACATTTACCATGTGGTCATCACAATATGTCTGAGAGGGGGGTGATGTGCAGCTTTGCTGGACAGGAATGCATAGTATGACAGGACTATGTAAGGAGTATGGGATAAGGATCTGTCCAGCATGTGGTGATCCTAGTACTAGGAAGGTGGATGTCCATGTAGTATGTGTTTGAGATCAGGATGTGTATGTGTAGCATGTCCAACATCACTGGGCTGGACATGGATTTATTCAGGGTATGCATCATGCTACATAGTGGAGATGGGGAATGGGAAGGCTGGTGTAGGCCATCTGAACATTGTCATTACCCCTTAAAGGAAATATGTGATCTGATATGGGTCACTTGAGTGTTGTGTATGGCTGGACAATGATCTCTATATTCATGGATAGCACCCTGTCATGATTAGGATTGCCACATACGACTACCTGACAGGTGTGGTGATGTAGCTATCACAGGAAAGACAACTGCCCAGCTGCATCCCTTACACACAGTGTCCATTATGTTGACAGCTGCCTAGGTGGTAGTTCATGGGTACAGGGTTATTAACATAGGGGTGACAATGTAATATGTAGCTGTCAAATTGTGGCCATATGTCACACACACCTCACCCACAAAGCCCCTTCTGTATGTTGTCCACAACACTCTGAGTTAGCTATTGCTCCTAGGTCATAGACATTCGCATACTTCAATAGGCAGATGCCTTCTGTTAGTCTGTGTGGTATGGACTACAATGAGTGGGAATAAAATTAATTTACCCTGTCTTACTGTAGCTGACACTGGTGTGATGTGCATGTATTATTAAGACACCTTCTGTAGTGTTGGTTCTGCCAGCAGTCCCATTGCAAAAACACTCCTGTGACATACGAATGCATATCTAGTATACAGAGTGTAGGAGGAACACAGTATGGGTGATGATGTCCTATGACCTGGCAAGTTTATGATATGCAGTGTGAAATAAACCTTACTGTCATCTGCATCTGTACTGCTGACATCAAATAATTTGATCAAGGTTCATGGCCTTTGAGACCAGACTCAGCAGGGTAGTAGTGCAGTACTTACCATTATCAGTGGTGTCTCCCCCTTTGTGGGTTGTGATACCTGTTGGTGTGCACCATTCAGTGTGTACACAGCCTAACATGAAGCTATGTTTTACATGATGTGTATGTGGAGAGCAGCTTGTTTTGCCATATGTGTATGATACAACCTTTGATGTGGACAGGTCCCATGCAGCCTGAGTACAGCTTGTACCTGCATAGTTGTGGGTACAAGGCTCTATGGTATACATGGATATATGATTGTGTACCTGTTGGGGGAGTGGACAGTGTGTTTATGTTATCCAAGACCCTATCTGGATTGCTTATTCATGCTCAGCACTTATTCAGAACTTGTAAGCACTATGTAATCCAAGCAACCGCTACCCCACAACAATACCCACGTATCACATATTTCACAAAGTCAGTGTGCCACACAGTCACAGCCCTTAAGGCTAAACAATAAACCAAATACACTTGTAATAATTGACTCTATTGTCAGACACACTGACGTCCCACTCACCAGAGTGAACAAGGAGAAGGTCACTGTAAGCTGCCTGTCAGGTGCCAGGATCTGCCACATAACGCAAACACTCAGGTCACTCCAAAGCAAGTACAAATACGACTCCGTCATTGTTCATGCTGGTGTGAATGACTTGAGATGTACCTCCCTGGACTACATGAAAAGAGACATAGAGGAGCTCTCTGATCATGTACCCCAGGCCGGTATGACCCTGACCTTGAGTAGCATCTTGCCCTTACCAAGAATGATGCCACAATATAAAGACAAAATGATCAATTTTAACAATTGGCTAAAGTATTGGTGTCATTCAAAGGGGGATCCAGTGTCTGTCAGCTTGGGATGACATGCTCGACAAGCCACGTTGCTTCGCTAGGGACGGCTTGCACCTGTCACCCCTGGGCTTTCGAATACTGGCTAAGGCTCTTGCCACCCCCATAGTGCCTTTTTTAGGCAAGGCTCAAAAGACAAACCCACCTCCATAGACAATACAAGGAGAAAAAAACTAAGGGTAACGCTACTCAATGCCAGAAGTCTAAACCTCAAGATGCACACACTCGAGGCTCTCCTCAGTATGGAGAATATCGATATCTGTGCAGTAACAGAAACCTGGTTCAAGGCTCCCGAGAGCACCCCAGCACTACCAGGTTATAACTCATACCATGCTTTTCAGCCCCAAAACTCAGACCGAAACACAAAAGGAGGGGGAGTATCCATATTCATCAAAGATACCCACACCTCCAGGTTAGTGGCACTGCACGAAACATCGGAGAACATCCATGTGCAACTAACAGTGGGCAAAACTGCCTTTCAGTTTGTAGCCTGCTACAGATCACTCTCACAATCTCAGGAACCCCACTCGGCTTTCCTGAGAACATTGGAGAATATGAAGGTCTCTCCAAACACCATAATATTGGGTGACTTCAACTACCCAAACATTGATTGGTAAAACTACTCAAGCCCCAACACCCTTGCCCAATGGTTCCTAGAATTTATAAACTCAAAGGCTATGGAACAACTGGTCACCACTCCCACAAGAGGGGACAACATATTGGACCTGGTCATCACCAACATGGGAACTCTATGTTCCACACCAGAGGTGAACCCCTCATTGGTAAGATCAGACCATAAACTAATCTCACTGGACATCCATATCCCATTCCCACCCCCAGCCAAGGAAACCACTGTGAAAAATTTCTCAAAAGCAAACTTCACACTTCTCAAAACCATGGCGGGATCCTGCAAAGCCCCTGGGCCAGAGGAAAATACTGCCTGAACCGCAGAATCCTTTACAAACACATTGTATGAGCACTTACAGCAATGCATGGATCGTGCTATCCCAAATAAAACCAAAACTCACTCCCCCAAAAGCAGGAGACCTGTCTGGTGGACCCCGACCATAAATAAGCTATACAACAGAAGGAGGAAGATTACTACATGATAGACAAAATCCCAAAAAGGGAAGGCATCTCTGACCAGTACTAGCAAGAAACTACGATCCCTCATAAAATCATCAAAGGCCAGCTTTGAAAGAAAAATTGCCCAAGATGCTAAAGATAATCACAAGGCCTTCTTTATGTCAGGAATCTGGGTGACAACTCCCAGATATACTCCGAGTTAATGCAAAATGGCAAAAAATACACTGAACTCACAGACATTGCCAACATCCTGGCAGACAAGTTCAGTGCAAACTTCTCCCCCCTCCCCCCCCAAAAGTGCAAATGTCTATCCCAACAGAATGTAGCCTCCCAGACATCACAGATGCACAGGTGAAAGCTGCCCTCTCCAAAGCAAAAAACACAGCATCAATGGGACTGGACGGTGTCCCAGGCTGTGTCTTCCATGTCAGACTCTAAACTAGTTACAAGTGGCGTCCCACAAGGCTCAGTCCTGGGACCTCTCTTGTTTGGTATATACTTCTCTGAGGTACAGGATAACATGGGTGGACTATGGCTGACCAAGTTTGCAGATGACTGCAAACTGGGAGCCATATTCGACTCTCCGGCTGACACAAGCATCCTCCAAAAGGGTCTCACAGAGATGGATACCTGGTGCCAGAGCCATGGCCTTAAGCTAAATGCCAAAACGTGCATAGTCATCCCCTTTGGGAAAAACAAAGTGTTCACAAATTACCACATAGGTGGTAATCCATTAAGTACGGAAGAAGTAATTAGGGATTTCGGGACCCAAGTAGATAGTAATCTCTCCTTTGACAATCACGTTGCCAAAGTGGTTAGAAAGACCTTCTATATAGCCCACCCTATCACGAAAGGGTTCGCATCTAGATCAAGAGAGGTCATTGTGCCCCTCTACTCGTCACTCATCAGGCCCATAATTGAATACAATGCCCCTTTTGGGATTTACCTTACCCGACAACTGCAGCAACTGGAGAGACCCCAAAAGTACCTCACCAACAGGATCATGGGCTGCAAACAGATGTCCTATGCAGCTCAACTAAAGAAACTCCAGCTCTACTCAGTTGCTTACGGCCTACTCAGAGGCGATCTATGCCTGACGTACAAAGCCATGTCTAACCCAGAATTAATGGACATGCTCCACCTCAGGAAATCCAAATCCCTTAGAGCTACATGCTCCAGGGACTTAAACCTCAGCACAGCAATAAATAGGACATGCTGGAGGGACAGATTCATAGCCCAGAGGCTCCCCTCAGTCTGGAACAGAATCCCAGTTCATGTTAGGTAGAGTCCCTCACTGACCCTCTTCAAGAGAAATCTTGACTAGTGGATGGGAGATCATAGGTTTACCCCTGGGATCTCTTCTGTGTCCCTGCTAGACAGAGGCACAGTAAACTAACCTTAAAGGGCTATCTTCTGTGACCTACTATACAGATGCACAGTTAACTAATCTAAATGGGAGGCAAAAGCCAAACACACTCTGGCTTGGCTTATAAATGCCCTAGGGCAGATAGCCTAGTATCTACCTATGAACCTATGAACCTATGTAAGCTACTAATTACTATAGCACTCAATCTTCCTCATTACCTAGAGGTAAACAGGTTTTGTACATACTTTTCTCACTTGCTTAGAGTAAAATAGCTCTTGTACTCACTTTCTTCACTTATCTAGAGGAAATTAGTTTTATAGTCAGGCATGTCCAAGGGTCAGCTGCCAATGTTCTCTCCTGACTATCTGATGAATCTGGACATCTTCAGGCAATGTAGACATTGCCTCATGTACACAGACAACCCTCTCCGCCTACCACCCAACACTATAACCTGTGAGAGATGCACTTATCTAGCCAAACAGAAGGTAAAGCTCTCTCCAACCAAGCCTGACCCTGACAGTCGTGTGGAGAAGGTAAACATTTGCAACGCACCACACTCATCACATAGTCTCACTGAATTTAACCCACCATTAACGGAGAAAACTACTCATGTACCAATTCATTAGCTCAACACTTTCTGGAATTCATAAACACCAATGCCCTGGATCAACTTATCCACACACCCACCAGGGACAACAATATCCTAGACCTAGGCATTACCAACATGAGTGACCAGTGTTCCACACCTGAAGTCAACTTCTCATTCATCTGATCCGATCATAAGCTGAACACCCTTGATATCCACATCCCACCCCCACCCCCCATTAAGGGAACCATAGTATAATATGTCTACAAAGCCAATGTCATACTTTCTAAGACAGATGTGGTGAACTTCATGACACCCATGCAGATGGACAATATTGTTACAACTGCTGAATCCTACACAAATGCACTCTATAAGCACTTACATGCATGCATAAATCGTGCTATCCCAAACAGAACCAATATGCTATACTCCTAAATAAGGAAGCCAATCTGGTGGTCCCCTGCCATAAACAAACTGTACAACAGAAGGAAGACACTGTTGCAAAAGAGAGTACAATCCCATGCGTGGAGGAGCTCTCTGGTCAGCCTCAGTAAAAAGGTGAGATCCCTTATAAGATCCTCCAAAGCTGACATGGAAGACGCAGCCCTATAGAAACAAAACTGCCACTAATTCCAATGACAACCACAAAGCATTCTATAGCTATGTCAAATATCTCAATGTCAACACCCAGATCTGCTCTGCATTACAGCACAAAGGCACGAACATTACAGAACCAACTGATATTGCCAACATCCTGGCAGATAGGTTCAGTGCTACCTTTCCCCCCTCTCACCCCTAAAGGGCCCATATTTATACAGGAAGAGTGCAGAGTCTCTGTAATCACAACTACACAGGTAAAAGCTGCACATTCTAAAGCCAATATCATAGCATCCATGGGACCAGACAACATCCCAGGCTGCGTTTTACACAAACTTCAGAACGTACTGGCTCCCCACCTATGCACCATATTCAATAATAGCCTCGCATCGGGCTTTGTGCCCCCTGAATGGCACACAGCAACAGTTATCCCACTCCACAAAGGTGGCGCCACAATGGACCACGGGACCTGTTGCCCTATAGGCCTGACTAGCCTGGTCTGCAAGACTATGGAGCACATCATCATAGATCTCAGTCACAGAGACATTGGGTATCTCCAAACCTTTGACCCCACCCAGTTTGGCTTTGTTATGGGCAGACCATGCCTCCTTAACCTGGTGAATGTCTTAGAGACAGTTGCCAAGGCATTAGATGAGGGTAAGGAGGTCCACACAGCCTACCTAGATCTCTCAAAAGCTTTCAACACCATTCCCCATTCTGGTATTATCGACATACCCATCTGCCTGAACATTAACCCCTATGTCATGTGATGGTTTGCAAAGTGGCTCATGGACAGAACCCATACAGTGGGAGTTACATACCCTAGGTCCGACTGTATGCCAGTTACAAGTGGAGTCCCCCAGGTCTCAGTCCTAGGACCCCTCATGTTCAGTATATAATTCTCTGACGTATAGGCAAGCACAGGAGGGCTTTGGCTGAAAAGGTTTGCAGATGACTGCAAACTAGGGGACATAATTATTTCCCCAGCTGATACAGACACCCTCCGGAATGGTCGCACTGAGATGGATACCTGGTGTCAATATCATGGCCTCAAGCTGAATACCAAAAAGTGCATAGTCATCCCCTTTGGATATAACTAATTACCCGCATACTACCACATAGGTGCTAGTCCCCCTACATACAGAAAAGGTAATAAGGGATCTGGGAACCCTAGTAGATAGCAATCTCTCCTTCGATACCCATAATGACAAGGTGGTTAGAATATCCTTCTACGTGGCCCCCCCAATCTCTAATCGGTTTGCATCCAGAACAAAGGAGGCCATTGTGCCTCTCTACTCATGACTTATTAGAACTATTAAAGGATACAACACCCCATTTAGGATGTACCTTACAAGACAACTGCAACAGCTTGGAAGACCACAACAGTACCACACCAAGAGGATTACTGACCTCAAACAGATGCCCTATGCAGCCCAACCTAAGAAACTCCAGCTGTACTCAGTTGCATACCGCATACTCACAGGTGGATCTCTGCTTGGCATACAAGGCCCATGTCCAGCCCAGTATTGCTGGATATGCCCCACCTAAACAGAAGCCCCTGAGAGCCACATGCTCTAGGGATATACACCTAACCATAATGATGACTAGGACATGCTGGACGGATAGATTCCTGACCCGGAGAGTCCCCATGCTTTGGAACATGATTCCAATGTACATCAGGCAGGGCCTCTCACAAGCACTTTTCAAGGGAAACCTTGACAGGTGGATGGGAGACAGACATGTACCCCGGGGGTCACTGCAGTGGCTCTGCTGGACAGAGGCACAGGGAACTAAAGGCTTAGCCATTCAAGGACACAGGGAACTAACCTAAGTGGGTGGCGAAAGCCAACACACTCTAGCTAGGCTTATAAATACCCATGGGCAGACAGCCTAGTACCTACCTTTGCAGTTATTACATGTATTATGTGCATGGATAGTTAACCAGCTCTTCCATCTTACTTTGCTATCATGCTGATAAACTGTTGGGTGACTACAAGTCATATGTATCCTGTTATTGTGTTTTGTAAATGCCAGTAGACATAACTAATGTTTGGCTAACATAACAGTAATGCTATGTAACTTGTAATACATATCTGCCTACAATACTGTACATTACACAGTTATTGGCACAAAATCCCACAATGCAAATCAGGATTGCACAGTGGGCCAACCTTCGACATGTTATTCTCAGTAATACACTCATACATATGCCTACTGTTATAATATATCAACATATAATATCCCCTGTTATAGCACATACTTGTCGGACCAGCCCTGCCACTGACAGCGGCTGGTGAGGAATATTTGTGTTCAAAGCCCTTATATAGCATCCCTTGTGGTGTATGCGATGTTTGCCTTGTGACCTACAGCAGTAGACACATAAATACTACAAGCGTTACTATGCTCAACAATACATCACAACAAGATAACTGTTTCCACTATATGGATTTTATGCACTTTAAATATTACAGAACAGGTACTACATACGCAGACATACTGAGTGTTCTACATACCTTATTAGTAACCCGAGGTGTTGTTGACTGTTAATTCAATCCTTTTCAGTTTGTGTTTCAATCTTCTTTGTAACGTTCTGCTGGTATATACAGATGGTTTGAATGTGTGATAAGCCATCTTTTTCTAGTTAAATTTCAGTAACATGTGCTATCCTGACCACCAGTTGGAGTTCCAAACTAGTTAATTAGATGCACATCAGCTGTGCAGCTACTCCATTAGCCAATACCATAGCAACAGTGGTGTATAATTGAGTACTCCACCTGGGCATTGTCCGTTTGCCTTCTTTTCAAGGAAAACAACCCGGATGTGTTGTTTGTGATGTATTTCAACAGCCATATGGAGAAAGACAGAGATATATTAGCTTCATGACTCCCGTGGATTGTGTGTAATGGCTAGAAGATGTACTACATGTGAGTACAGCTGTTATATTTCAGAACATTGCTACTTATGCAGGGTTTGTTTGTACCTGATACTTCTGCAGATGTTTCCGTCTGTCAAGGATGTTTGGGCAGCTCAAGGCTGTATGGCTATGCATGAACTGTTAGGTGGTTTACAGTGTGCTCACCAGACATCCTTGGTTTGGTGTACATGTGTATCATACTGTGCTGTTAATCAGTAATTGGTAACACTTCCCGGTGTACACACAATCCTCTGAAATGGGATTAGTGCAAAGAAACCCTGTAACATCAGCAGCTGTTCCATTGTATAACAGCAACTATTTCACATAGGGCCATGTTAGTGTGTCTCTGACAAGGTATGTTAAGGCTTCTGCAGATGTCGTAGAGTGAGTGAATGATTTGTGATGTTATTACAGTTTGTATTGTAATTTGTTTGGGTGTGAGGGTGATGTTGGCGGGTGTACATAGCAGATGCAGGTGTGTAGGAACTGCTTTTATACATAATGGATATGTGTGTGAGGGTTCCCTCCCTATTTGAACACCTATCCTTTAGTGGACTAATACTATGGTAATTGCAGGCTGATTCATTAAGGCACTGCTAAGTGGTTCCTGCATAGCATTCAGGTGATGTTAGTCCTTGAATCCTTTCGGCAATACATTGGAATGTAATAAAGTGTTGCTACATGAAAGCTGTGTATTTCTGTCATGGGTATTTGCAATCATTGAAGTTGTGTTGGTGACTGACCGTCTTTGGCTAAGATTGCCAACTTTTCATATGGCCATAGTGGGAAATTTTTGGGCACACATCAGATTTTACAGGCCGACACAAACCCACAGTCAGTACAAGGGGTAGAACTTTCCTTTTTTGCCTAAATATAAGCTTATTCTTGTAGCAGTCTAGTTGCTTATCCTGTTTCTTGTAACATGTATTTATTTTAGATACAGAAAGAACTATTGTATGCAACTATTACATTACATATGGGACATAATTATGTCCTACAATCTCAGGACATTTGCCACATTTAATATTTTTGGTCAGGACACAACCGCCCAGAGAGGGACTGTCCCTCGCAAAGTGGGACAGGTGGTAACCCTATCATTGGCTCATGTCCATAGCACATATTTGTAATAGTTTAAAGGCATATACTCTCCATATCCTTTCTTCATAAAGTTTGGTCGTGGCTGAATGTGTGATTGCTATGGTCCATGTTATACTCATATATGAACACTTCAACCACTGTGTACGGGATACCTATGGAATCCCAAAACCACACAATTCTGACACCCACAGTACTGGGCCCAGACTCCCATACCCCACATTACTGACAGCAACAGTAACTCGCAAAAGTAACACAAACATGGAGCACACACATGCACACACAGACACACTGCTACCCACCACATGCAAACAAACCATCCTACACTACATATGAGCAGGTGGGCAAGCCCCCCCTACACCCCCCATGTGGATGTCTGCACCCCCCACCCCCCTACTTTAATATTCTACCTCCTAGATTGCACAAAAAGACGCACAAAGCAAACCCACACCCACACATTACAGTCCCCCAGGAACACACACCACACTCAAAACACACACTTACACACAGTACAGACCTCAGAAACACACTTACACACAGTAACTTACCTGAAACGCAACACCAGAAGCACTGACTAAATGTCCTTTAACATCATGATTTTACACCTTCTGGTGTTTTGGTACTGTGGTCTTTCGGACTTTAAGCCTCATGATTACACGCGTCGGTATGTCAAGCAGTCGGTATGTAGTAGGTATCCCATTTATATGTACCACCATGGTTATGTAGATGTTAACCTGTCTATATATCTACATATATAGATGTATATCCCCATATATCGACATATATCTCCCTCTCTCCCTCTCTCTCTCTCTCTATATATATATATATATATAGATATATATATATATGTTGATTTATATATATATATATATATATATATATATATATATATATATATATATATATATATATACATATATATACATATATATATATATATATATATATATATATATATATATATATATATATATATATATATATATATATATATATATATATATATATAAAATAGTGTAGACCTTTCATTGAGTACATGCCAGTTTGTCCTATTTCCACACATTCATACCTTTTGTGTTTTATCCTGTCAGTATACACGACTACCATCGGTACATCTCAGGTAGCTTAGTGGTAGGTTATTGTGAAGATTGTGTACATGGTTGCATGTTCTAATCCTGGCAGTGGTAATTTTACCTCTCAGAGCATAGGGCAAGGGTGATTAATGCACATTTCAGCGGTTGTGTGTTCCACATGTTTATTATTCTGTGGAGAACTACCTATATATGCAAGCTGTGTTTAAGGTATACTATGTAACATGTAATTCATCTGAGAAGATTCCTGTCATGGATACTTCCCATTATTTGGAACTACATCCCTGATTACATTATACAAAACCCCTCACTAACACTCCAGGAAATCCTTGCAGAGTGGGTGGGGAACAGTAGATACACCCCAGGGATCCCGCAAATGGCTCTGCCCCACAGTGGGACAGTTAGTTAATCAATGGGGTGGTGACAGCAGACACTTTTTGGCTATGCTTATGAGTGGCCTCAGGCAGTTAGGCATGTACTTACCTATGTATCTATGAACCTATACATACAGTATGGACACATGCTGTAGTTTAATTTACTGTTCAGGTATTGACTTACCTTGTGCCAATGGCAGTTGTGTGTACAATAGTTGAGGGCTACCTATGTAGGATGCACACAACAGACCACCTATACATGACAATTTACAGGTGGTTGTGTGTGTGTGCCATCCATGTTTCAGGAAAACAAAACTGAATGAGGTAGCAAACACGACCATAAGAAGCTGACCATTTATTCTTGTAATACAATGAAAAACAAAGATCTTGTATCCAGTAAGAGCTTTCACATTCAGATAGAATACTTCATCAGACTGTTAACTAATCAAACATTAATTGTCTTTAAATACCACACTATTCCATTAACAAACCAATCGTATTCCTAGCTCATGAATATTAAGTGGATATAACTGTGCTGTAGTGATATTGTCCATTATTCTACATTCACAATTTATAAAATCTCTCCATTTATCAAATATTAGAAACATAAATAAAAAGAAATAGATTTCATGTTAATATTTAAAACATACATCTACATATCCATATAAAAATATGTAAATATTTATTTATTTTTATTTTATATTTGTTGACCGGGATAGACCGACTGGATGCATGTTCATTTTCAGTGGAGGTCTGGGGAGAAAAGCTCCACAGAGAAAAGAGTACACACATTAATTACATACAGATAAATACACAGTCACAGGAATAATATTTTTTGGTTTAGATACATTTGCCAACAGCGTGATTTAGTTACAACTCAAAATGCAATAATATTACTATAACTTGTTGCAGGATCCTAGCTGTTATAGAATACAGTCAGGCAAGGAGGAACTTGATTACTGTAAAAACCAGAGGAGATAGAATACAAAGGACGATGGTTGCTAATTATTTGAAACTTAGAAAAACAAGAGTAGTGTCTAGTAGGTACAGGGGAGTGGGTATTGTATGTGTCAAAGAGGACTAGTCTGGATTAATACATGGGCAAAGCCAATGAGACTTAAAAAATTGTTTAAGCTTATTTTTAAATTGACAAAGGGAGGTAGAAAGTCTTAGGTTATTAGGGAGGGAATTCCAAACCTTTCCTATATAATTGGCAAAGAGAGCTTCACCGCCCAAGTTGTTAGATTTGATGGTTTGGACCAAAAATCTGTTTGAGGAGCGAAGACAGCTAAGATTGGAGTAGGGAATCAGAATTTCACTCAGAGAATGGGGTTTTATCAGGTTGTTTGATTATTTTAAACGCTTCAGTATATCTTATGTGAAGCTGTATATGGAGCATATTTGGTTAGATGAAAAGTATGAGTAGAGAAAATAGAAACATAAAGCTAAACAACATAAAATAGCATTTTTAAAATGAATATATATATATATATATCTATTTATGGGTGCTAAAAATTAAATCTAACATGTCTTAACTCTGTTAAAAATGTCTTCATCAAAAACATATGCATACATATGAATAACATAATTTTGTAAAAAATCCATATAAAACATATATACAGAAACAAATATAAAAAGAAATTTTATCTACATTAAACTCAAATACTATTGAACAATATGCAAGAAAGCTGGTGGACATTACCTTAGTTCTCAATCTATCTCCAGGTATGCAAAAATCATTAGTGTTTGAGATTCCTGGCTGCTAAAAAGGGCCTCAAAGAGACTCTATCATTGAATCTTGAACCTCTGTCAGCTTGTAATCTCAATATCCACCTCATTTCCCTCTGTTCAGTAAAGTTCTTATAGTTACCTAACCTAACATTCCTGTATATTAATTCTATTGCCATGAACCTAAAACCATGTGTAGTGCCATTATTCATAATGTTCTTTGCTAACGCGTTATTCTCATCCTCCTTATTTATTGCATATATATGCTCTTTCACACGTTCCCTTAAGGTGCTATAAGTCATGCCT
Source organism: Protopterus annectens (assembly GCF_019279795.1). Taxonomy (NCBI): domain Eukaryota; kingdom Metazoa; phylum Chordata; order Ceratodontiformes; family Protopteridae; genus Protopterus; species Protopterus annectens. The sequence continues at coordinate 82,598,532 of NC_056741.1, forward strand.
GCATAGAACGAACTACATTTATTGCAGGTGGCCAGATAAATCAAATCACGTGTTTTACAATTGGCATATGTACTAAAATCATATTCCTTCCCTGTGTCGGGGTGAATAAATTTGTAATCATTCAAATATAAGAACACTGATTGCAGCTTCTACATGCAAAGGTTCCTTTTCTAATAGATCTAGGTGGTTTCTTCTCACTGTTTTCATAGGATAACATACGTTTCAATGATTTTGTGTTTTTGTAGGTGAATCTGGGAGAGTCACTTACCATTGCACATAGCTTCTCATTGACCGTTAATATATTCCAATTTTTTGCAAAAATTTTTAGCACCCATAAATATATATATATATATATATATATATATATATATATATATATTCATTTTAAAAGTGCTATTTTATGTTGTTTGGCTGTATGTTTCTATTTTCTCTACTCATACTTTTCATCAAACCAAATATGCTCCATATACAGCTTCTCATAAGATCTATTTACATATTTTTTATATGGATATGTAGATGCGTTTTTTAAATATTGACATGAAATCTATTTATTTTTATTTATGTTTCTAATATTTGATAAATGGAGAGATTTTATAAACTGTGAATGTAGAATAATGGACAATATCACTACAGCACAGTTATATCCACTTAATACTCATGAGCTAGTAATACGATTGGTTTGTTAATGGAACAGTGTGGTATTTAAAGACAGTTAATGTTTGAGTAGTTAACAGTCTGATGAAGCATTCTATCTGAATGTAAAAGCACTTACTGGATACAGGATCTTTGTTTGTTTTTCATTGTTTTACAAGAATAAATGGTCAGGTTCTTATGGTCGTGTTTGCTACCGCATTCATTTTTGTTTTCCTGAGATTCGTTTGTAGTTGCTGCATTTGAGGTGCTTTACCCTTGTTTGAGGATTCTGTAAAAAGTGTCATCCATGTTTGCTGTGTGTGCAGGTAGAGAAAGGTGTCAGTCCATAAGTGCCTACACTGTCAGTGTGTGTGCTATACGTTCCCTCTTTGCCAAGGCATGGGCATACTGGGCATGCCTTGGTCTGCCTACTGGGGCTGGCACAGGGTTTTCATGGTCTGTCCCTCTGTGCCTGTGGGGCCCTTGGCACTGGTGGTGGGCTGTGAGGGCCTTCACCATTCTGTCCCTGCTGCAGCTGTTTCTGCAGGATCATATTGTGTAGCATGGCACATACTATGAAGATGTGGCCACACAAGCCTGGAGAGTACTGTAATGCTCCACCAGATAAGTCCAAGCAATGGAACCATGATTTCAGCATCCCAAACATGTGCTCTATGATGATTCTTGTTTTTGCGTGTGCCTCATTATGGCATTCTTGCGTGGCTGTGTGTGCATTTCTGATGGGAGTCATCATCCATGGTTCCAGTGCATAGCCAGCATCCCCCACTATGTGGCCATATGGGATTTCCCCCATGGCAAATACCTGATACAGCTGTGAGGCATGCCAGATGTGGGAGTCGTGATAGCTTCCAGGGCTGCCAGCACACACATCAATGATAATGCATTGCACATGGCCTGGCAGTTGATGGAGGGGTATCCCTTGCGGTTTAAGTAGAGCCTACCCTGCTCACTGGGTGGTGTCTTGATGTGTATGCGCATGCAGTCTATTCCACCCAGTACCTCCAGGTACTCTGCCACATGGTGGAAGAGAAGCATATTGCTGGCCAACTCCTCCTGCGTTCAGTGGAAGTATATGTGCTCATTGGCATGTGGTAACATGGCATCCAGGAACTGGTGGAGTATCCTGGGTTCTGATGCCTGTGAGATCCCCATGATATCCCCAGTTGGCCTTTGGAAGGTACCTGTGGCTAGTATTCTCAAGCTTACACATACCTTCGTGTCCACTGAGATGGGTTCCCCTCTGTTACTTCTGGCTCTGAGGTGGGGCTGTCACAGCTCAACAAGTTGCTGTATGGTATCCCTGTCCACCCTGTAATGCTCCACTATCTCCAGATCATGTAGCCCCTGGTAGGTTACCCTGGGTCTGAACACTCTTCTCCTCCTCCGGTGCCTGAGATGGTTGTCAGCATCATCCTCCACACCACCATCAGTCTCCAATACATGCTGTTGAATCAAAGCTATAGCAGCCCCTTACATGTACGTATTAAAAGTTCCCCATCTGTATACACCAATGGTGCAGAGTGTCTGGGAATACACAAGTGTGCATGAGTGGGGCTTTCACACCTTATACTATTGTGCAATGAATGATGCTGGTGTAATTGGGTGTGTTTGTGCTATTCCAGCTGCAGGGTATCTTAATTATTGGTTTTACAGCAGGTACTGCTGTTGTGGGGCCTTTGGTGTTGACTTACACTTGGCTGCCATGATTCATCTATTGCCCTTTACTTCAATTTTCAACCCGATTCCCCTCCCATTGTCAGGCATGCATCCAGCTGTTGGTGGTCTTGTTTTGTACTTTCACAACCCAGGATTGTGTTGGGAAATGTGTTATGTAGCTGATCTACTGCAAGTTTGCTTTGTTCTGCTGTGACAGTTCTCTTTTCTTTGCTGTACGACACCTCTCCTTTCCTGTTCTGTAGGTAGCTGCTTTATTAGCTGTTGTCAATGGCCCACTGTGAGTTCCTAGGTGTTAATTACTCATTTGTACTCCAATTACCATGCTGCAGCATTTCCTTATTGTCTTCCTGTATCCTTCCTGTTTCAGCTGTAGTGCTCGCCTCGAAGAGCCATTTACCGGATTTCGAGCATGTTTTCATCCACGTTTACATGCACTTTCGATTACCTTGTGTACTCTCAGCTAAGCAAAGCTATGGCTACTTCCAAACCCCTATCCTGTGGCTTTGCTTATCAACAGGCAACCCAGATTAGAATTGCTCCAATGTGCTTACAGCTACGGTGGCACACCCCTCTCTTGATGTCATGTTTACCTCCAGTCCACACATCGCCAGCAGGGAGTTTCCGATTCAGTATTACTTGACTCATTTGCATGGCATTGACTACTAATTCCTAGTTACCGTGCAGAACACTGTCACAGACCCTTAACAACCCTTGCGCCATGGTTGTGGTTTAGCATGCATGTCATTGACTATTATGGGGAATTCATGAATTGTGTTACATTGCAGTTTTATGACTTCTAAATATATTTTCATTGTGATCCCGTTTGCGCACCGATGCACTGCGGTTTTACTTTGCATTAGTGTGACCATGACATTAAATGTTATATTTTATGTGTTGTGCATGTTTTTTTATGCCATTGGCTATATATTTAGCCATTGGCATATATTAACATTATAATACGTAAATTTTGTCCGCTTTCATGGCTCCGATTTTATGTTTGAAAAAATGTAAATCTTTTTTTTGGTTTACATTTCTTCATGTTTATGCTACGCCTGCACCACTTCATGAATCGCTATATACCTTCATTTGCATGCTACACTGCTGCGCATGGGGTAATTAGCATACATGTGTCGGGAGCTGCGCAGCTCTGGTGTACACTGGCAGTGCACATGGAAACAGCTCATATCTGAATCGCTCGGTGGCCATATTTGGCGTTAGATCGCTGACGCTACTCTGGCGCCTGGCACAAGCTTCATGAATCCCGGGGAATGATTTTGGCTCAATGTTTAAGTATTTCACCCTCTAAACTGTTGATAGTGTGAACTAGATAACAGCAAATTTTGCTGCATAGACTTAGATACCATCCAAATACGTAGCTTCAGTTATTCAAATTTAGAAGCCTTCTACAAAGATTCACACATTTAGTGATGTAAATTAATGTATGTATGTGTTTGTATGCATGTATATATATATCTGTATGTTTATCTCTCTCTTTCTCTGTGTGTGTGTGTGTGTGTGTGTGTATATATATATATATATATATGGATCTACTTTAGTAAACCAAAATACCACAATGTCAAAATGCTAACTGTCAAGACAATAAAGTTGAAAATTCACTACACCAAAATTTCAAAAGCACAACATACAAAACATTGAAATTTTAAAATATCAAAAATGACTACAACAAACTTTTACTCTGCAACCCTATCAATTTACAACACCTTAAAAAATAAATTTGTGTTTCTACACTACAAATCGTGCTCAATTACACAGCAAAAACATACATTATAAAGCAATAATTTTTTTCATTTATAGAAGAACGTAAGCACTCTTAAAGGAATACTACCTTTTCTAAACATAGCAGTGCTCAACCTAGTATGATTCAACAAAGTAACCTGTGACAATATGAACTTTCAAGATTCTAAAAGTTCGACTTTATCATCCCAACATTTAATAGCTCGACATTGTGATATTTCGGTTTTGTAAAGTAGATCCTGACTAAGTTATTGATCTGTGAGAATCTTAAGAAACCTAGCATTATGAAAGCTTATGGCAGTTTTTCTAGCCCTTATATATTTTGTGTATGAATAACCCAGAAGCAGGCAGAAAAGGTATATGTTGGGCATTTTCTTGTTGCCGCCATCCAAGAGAGACAAGGACACTAATTAGGGCATGTATTTTCAGTTTCCCATCCAGTCATACAAGCTGCATTTGAATGGAATAAAGAAGTACTTTTCCTTATGTGAAGTGGAGGATGGTTCCATAGAAGCAGTATTCTCTGTGACACATGCCTATCCCTCCAACATGCCCTATTTATGTTGCAAAAGAGACTGACATCCCTTTAGTAGATGTTCACCCTACTACTGGACTTTTGAATATGAAATATGTATGACAGGACAGGGTCTATTGAGGCTCTAAATGAGAGGCAGAGTTTGTCTCTTAACAGCCAGCATGATACTAAGAAGAGGAACAAAGTCTTGAGACAGTCTGCATACTTTTTATGATCTAGGTCATTGATTTTTTTCAGTGAGAAAGCATTGTAGTCATTCCATTTCTGACAAGTGTTCAGATAGTTATATATCAAAAGGGGCCCTTTGTTCAGGAATCAGCCTAATATGAACCAGCTACAGTGGAATGATTGCACATGGACACCGTACATTTGGATATGAGCTGTGCGATAAAAAAGGATTTCCTAACAATAGTGGATATGTAATGATAAAAGGACATTTCATTGTTGATATAGGTAATATCTGAGAATGGGAACAGCCTTAAGGGGTGTGTTCTCACTGTAATAGCTTAAAGGAAAGCCATGCTTGCTGAAGGATACTATTATACATTTCTTGGCATTTAGTTTTAGTCTATGGTTTTGACACAGCTATTTGTTTGATAAAGGTCCTGCTGATGGATTATGGTGTCCAGTGAGGAGTTTATGATGATAGCAAGTTTACAGTGATATGAAAACTTGGTCAGCCATAAGCCCTTAAAGTTTCCATTGACATCTGTTAATTAAATGTATTTATTTTTTTATTTTACATTTGTTGACTGGGAAAGTCAGACTGGACAAGCTGTCCTTTTTCAGTGGAGACCTGGGGAGAAGTGCTCCATTGTTAAGATTTTTATACATGATTTTACAAAATATATACTAGTGGTATAAGTTTAGAAAGCATGCACACAACAATTATTTACCTTTAGCAAGTACAGAAAACTATGAATAGTTTTAGTTGGAACAGTTAATACAGTTGCAGCAAACATTTCTACTTGGAGAAGAAATGAAAACAGATAACATTGTATGCTTTAGCACAGCCATTTTTGAGTTCCTGGTTGATAGAGAGATTCAAACATTATATTACAGCAATACAACCATGATGGAGATTGGGTAACATTACAGACTGTTACCAGAAAAAGTCTAGAGAGTTGTAGTGCAGAAGCAGTTTTGGTCAATTGTTTCATGAGATATAGTAATGGGAGACAGTGGGAGTTAGAGTTATTAGGTATTTGGAAGTATTGCCTTGCAGGTTGTGTGAGGTAGACTGGCAAATGGAGTGGCTAAAGTATGTAGGAAATAATTAGGCTGGTCTAGAGCAAGGGCATAACCAAGTTTTGTTTAAATGTGTTTTTAGGATCTCTTTGAAGTGTGAGGTATTGGGGGTTGTTTTTATGTTTTGGGGAAGGAGTTGCAAGTTTTAGCAATGCAGTTGGAATAAAGGGCTTCCCCCATGGAGTTATTAACTTTACTGATCTTTAATAGTGATTTGTTGTTGGAACAAAGGTTACAATTGGCAGTGTATGGCTGAAGGACGTTGAGGAAGGCTGGGGTTTTGTTGGGATGGTAGAGCAATTGATGGGCCATGGACAGTTGGTTATAGGCTAAGAAGTTGGACAGTCTAACCATAATAGTTGTTTTAGTGCTATGCAATGGTGAGATCTGAAAGTAGTGTCAGTGGAGAACTTCGCAATTTTATTGTAGCAGGTACTGAGTTTGTTTAGGTCAGATTTTTTTGATGTTGGTTAGAACAGAAGATGCATAGAGTACGGTGGAGACTAGACAAGTTCTAGCAATGGTGGTTTTTGTACTATTTGTGAGGAATCATTTTTGTTTATACAGTGTCCCAAGTTTTTTATGTACTTTCTTTACTGTCTGGTCTATATGTACGTCATGTTTCATGTTGTTGTCTATGATTGCTCCAAGTAATTTGGTATGGGTACAGGGGAGATAGTTGTTTTATCTTATTATTATATATTAAAGGATGGGGAATTATTGGATTTTGCTGGTTGGAAAAGCAAGTGTTTAGTCTTATTGGGATTAAGAATGAGTTGGGCATTTGTTAACTATGATTCTACTTCTAGGAATGATTGTTGGGTTATTTGTTTTATTTGTTGGAGTGTGGGAGCTGCACATATTAGGGCTGAGTCATCTGCATACTGGACCAGGGAAGCATGCAGGGTAACAGAGTAGAGGTTGTTAGTGAACAAGATGAAAAGGACTGGTCCCAGGATGGAACCTTGTGGTATTCCCAGAGTAATGGGTAGGAGAGGGGAGAGATACCAAAGAACAGTGTCTCAAGAACTGAACCTTGTGGGACACCAATAGTGACAGGTCTTCTGGAAGTGGTAGAGTTGTCCACCTCAATTTGCTGTAGTCTCCTTGCAAGCCAGTTTGATATTCAGACAAGTTGCATATGAATAACATATAGCTGGGATATTTTCTCCATTATGGCTGAATGTGGGATGGTGTTGAATGCATTTGCAAGGTCTAGATATGTGGTGTGTACTGATTTGCCCTCATCCTTTGCCTCAGTAACCTTCTTGAAGAAGTAGACTGGGTTATGTTGGCAGTATCTAGACCTAACAAATCTGAATTCACTTGATTAAAGAGTTTGTAGCGTGCCTGTGTCCTTATTTATTAATTCCACAATTAACGTTTCCTTTCCATAACCTTATAGATGAGGCTGCTCAGACTTATGGCTCTACAGTTAATTGGACAATCGATGCCCCACCTTTGTGGAAGGAAGTGCCTTTTGCTGTCCTCCATCTATCCAGTAAGAAGCCTGTTTGGGGGCTGATATTGATTAGACTCTAGAAAAGAGCTGACAATTTCTATTTTAGGCTGACCAGTAGACAGCCATGTATATTATATGGCCCCATAGAATTAGTGTTCTTGCTCTTGGATAGTGCTTTGAGCACATACATGCTCTTGGGAGATTTGAGGGGAGGATTAGATGTGGATATATGATCTGGGCATATAGTAGAAGAGGAGAGGGGTTTTTGCTAAATTTGTCTCCTGGTAAACTGGCTATATCCTCTGGGTCCAAGTATGAGATGTCATCTTACTTTTGGCTTTGCACAATGCTGCAAATTGATTCTGAGGTTTCTAATATAGTTAAAGAAGGCTTGTGGTTATCCTTCATCTGGGTGGGTATTTGTTTACATCATATCCTGCTTTGTTTGATTTCATGAGTGTTCAGAGTTTCTTGCTAAGTTTAACATCTTGAGAGTTAAATTTAGTTTTGCATGCAATGATTTATTTTCCTTTATAACAGAGTTGGTTCACATTTGAGTTCCACCACATTCCACCACATTTAGCATTATGTTTACTTCAGAGGGAGCAAATGCATCTTTGCAGTTATTTACATGTGCATACAATTTGGTGGTAAAATATGCCCCATCAGTACTGGGGACAACAGGTTGGATGGGGGTGGATGTTCAATTTCAGTTAGATCAACACTCAGTTTTAGCAGATTAGCCTTAACAAAATCTCTGAATACCAAGGTATTAGAAGATGCTTTTGGTTTTAGTCTTATGGTGAATATGACTGAATTGTGGTCCAATTTCACTAGGGAGGAAATGGCAATTATGGGGAACAAATCAACCCAATGTTGGTAAAACAAGCTTTAGAAAACTTATGTTGCCTAAAACAGACACTGTGGGTTGAACAGGAATTTAGCCAAAAGAAAAGCATTGGGAGGTTAGGTGCAGGTCATCCCTGGCAAAAAGCAGTTAGAACTATCTACCATCTCCTCCCAGGTAGATATATATATATTTGTGTATGCATGTATTTCTCTCTGTGTATCTCTCTCTCGCTCTCTCTCTCTCTCTCTCTCTCTATATATATATATATATATATATGTATAAATGTGCATATACAGTGGATATGAAAAGTGTACACACCCCTGTTAAAATGCCAGTCTTTGTGATATAAAAATTGAGACCACAATAAAACAATTCAAAACTTTTCCCGCTTTTAATGTGACCTATAACCTGTACAATTAATTGAAAAACAAACAGATAAAAAATAAAAATCGTTCAATAAGCTGGTTGCATAGGTGTGCACACCCTTAAACTAATATTTTGTTGAAGCACTTTTTGATTTAATTACAACATTCATTCTTCTTGGGTAGGAGTCTATCAGCATGGCACATCTTGACTTAACAATATTTGCACACTCTTCTTTGCAAAAGCGCTCCAAATCTGTCAGATTGCGAGAGCATCTCTTGTGCACAGCCCTCTTCAGGTCACCCCACAGATTTTCTATTGGATTTGGGCCTGGGCTCTGGTCTGGACATTACAAAACTTTATTTTTTTTCTGGTGAATCCATTCTTTTGTTGATTTGGATGTATGCGTGGGGTCATTGCCATGTTGAATGGTGAAATTTCTCTTCATCTTCAGCTTTCTAGCAGATGCCTGAAGGTTTTGGGCCAAAAGTGATTGGTATTTGGAACTGTTCATAATTCTCTTCACCTTGACTAAAGCCCCAGTTCCAGCTGAAGAAAAGCAACCCAAAGCATGGTACTGCCACCACCATGCTTTACTGTGGGGATGGTGTTCTTTTGGTGATACAAAGTGTTGTTTTTGCGCCAAATGTACATTTTGGAATTGTGGCTAAAAAGTTCAGTCTTGGTCTCATCAGATATTAACACATTTTCCCCCATGTGTTTGGGAGATGATGTATTGTTCTGGAAATTTTAGCTGGGCCTGGATGTTTTTCTGTGTAAGAAAAGGCTTCTGTCTTGTAATCCTACCCTGTATCCCAGACCATGGCTGGCCTTAGGCATAGGCCAACTAGGCGGCCGCCTAGGGGGCTGCTGTAGCAGGGGCACTTTTCCAGTATTTATTTGGTGTAGGTAGACCAGGTTGGGGGCACCTGGGTGGTGTGGGGGGGTGCTGTGGAGCCCTTTTGCCTAGGGTACCAGCTGACCTAAGGTCGCTGCTGGCCCAGACATATGGAGAATATGGGAGATTGTTGTCACATGCAGTACACAACCACTACTTGCCAGAAATTCCTGCAGCTGCTTCAGTTTTGCTATATGTCTCTTGGCAGCCTTCCTGACCAGTTTTCATCTTGTCTTTTCATCAATTTTGGCGGGACGTCCATTTCTTTGCAACATCACTGTTGTCCCATATTTTCTTCACTGTTTGATGACTGTCTTCACTGTGTTCCATGGTATATCCAATGCTGTGGAAATTCTTTGTACCCTTCTCCTGACTGATACCTTTCAATAATGAGATCCCTTTAATGCTTTGTAAGCTCTCTGCAGACCATGGCTTTTGCTGTAGCAGGCAACTGAGTAAATGTCAGGAAAAATCCTACTAGGACAGATGAGCTTTATTTGGGGTTAATCAGAGTCTCTTTAATTGAAGGCAGATGTGTATCCAAGAAGACAGAATGTTGTAATTAAATCAAAAAGTGCTTCAAAAAAGTAAAAGTTTAAGGATGCACACACTTATGCAACCACCTTATTGTACGTTTTTTATTTTTTACATTTTTTTCCCCTAACAGAAAGTTCTGAAATGATTTATTGTGGTCTCATTTTTTTTATATCACAAAATCCTGTCATTTTAACAGGGTTTTGTACACTTTTTGTATCACTGTATGTGGATACACATATATATATATATATATATATATATATATATATATATATATATATATATAGGATACCTTGATTTGATTGAAAGCTAATTTGAATGACACTCATTTGACTGAGACCAAATGACTGAAACTTCATTTGACTTACACTTCATTTGACTGACAGTTCATTTGACTGACAATTAGTACTGGCAGTGTCTAGAGCACTGTAAGGCAAGTAAAAGGAATATGTCCTTTTTCCCACTGTAGTGCGACCCTGAAGTTAATATATATAGTTAGGGGTGTGTGGGGTGCACAGCTTCATGTTATAATCTCTGCTTTTGTTTTTATATTGTTTAGTAAAACCAAAGTAAGTGGGGGGGCTCCCCCCCATATGTATATATATATATATATATATATATATATATATATATATATATAGATAGATAGATACACACACACATACACACATATATATATATATATATATATATATAGGGTCTATATTAGAACATCGAAGTTTCAAAACTTCGAATGTTCTAATAGTGAACCCTTTTACGCGAAAGCTAAAAACATCGAACATACAGAACAGCAAATTTTTTCCCAGGGAAAAAATTTGTTGTTCCAAAACACATACACACAATACAAGAACACCAAGCAAACAGCAATCCACACACATACACCTAAAATCTTGCACCTAACCCTACACTAAGCTATACACACACCACTAACTATCCACTTACCTTAACCCAAATGCTAACCCTAAGTTCCGTCACTATCATACACTTACCTGACCCACGCCCTAACCCTAACTCACCTAACCCTCCCTAACCCTCACTTCCACACAATCACACACATACCTAACCTGTGCCCTAACCCTAACTCACCTAACCCGCCCTAACCCTCACGTCCACACAATCGTACACAAACCTAACCTGCACCGTAACACTAACTACTCTAACCCGCACTCAATCGCACACTTACCTGAACCCAACGCGTAACTTTCCACCACAGTGCTGAAAATACCAAAGCAACAGAAACAGACAACCAAATTATTTCCCTAGGAAAAAATTTGGTTTTCTGTTGCTTCGATATTTTCAACTTTCGCGTAATAGGGTTTGATATTAGAACATTCGAAGTTTTGAAACTTTGATGTTCTAATATAGACCCTATATATATATATATATATATATATATATATATATATATATATATATATATATATATATATATATATTAATTTTATAATCTCAAATACTGAAATCTCAAAATTCAGTATCTCGAGACCATGAAGTTGAATCCACATAACACCGACACACCAAAACCACAAAATTTAAAACACAGAACACACACACCAGACCACACATACACCGCAACACCCACATCACAAAACAAACCAAACAAAACACCACACATCCACAAACCTACACCACAAATGAGCAGTGGGGCAAGCCCCCCCCTGCACCCCTCATATGGGGGGGCTGCACCCCCCACACCCCCTACTTATATATACTAATTCCAACATTGCACAAACAGAAAACAAAAGCAAACTCACACACACATTCTACAGTCCCTCACACACACATGCACACACACACACACACACACACACACACACACACACACACACACACATACACACACACACACACACACACACACACACACACACACACACACACACACACACACACACACATACACACACCACACATATCAGCACACTCACATAAACTCCCACCGAAAACCCTTACAAAACATTTACTTGCCTTACATTACACCTAAATCCACACACGCCACCTCACACTATCCACATAAAACCCCAGACATTATGTAGCGTAAAACCATAACAGCGAATTCGAGATATTCAAATTCATGGTTATGCATTTTCTCTATTTCAAAAATTCAACTTTATAGTCTTGAGTTACTAAAATTCAACTTTTCACTATTTAAAGATTATAAAGTGTTTCTAGATATATATATATATATATATATATATATATATATATATATATGTGCTGTATTTCCCCAAAAATAAGAACTGGTCTTATACTTTTTCCCTGCCGAAATACGCATTAGGGCTTATTATCAGGGGATGCCTCATTTACCCCGCCCCTGTACAACAATCTATATTTATTCATTTATTCATGTACAAAAATCAACATTTATTCAAGTACACAAATCGACATTTATTCATGTACATAAATTGACATTTATTTGGTACTTTTCCCTTATTGGGCAACAGTTCTAGGTAATGCGTTAACAGTTGTGTGAGAATTCTACATAAACAGTGCAACAAACATTATAACTTCAGAATATTTACACCTTGGCTTTCACAGTGCAATATTTCATGCTTAACAGAAAGTGCAGAAAAAATCTCAATACATGTGCATTGGAGTAGGGGAATAAAACAGGTGAATAACTTCCACTTTTTGAGTGGTGATGCTTTCTTTATTCTTTACCCAAACTGTAAAAGAGGAATGATGGAAAGTCATAAAAATAAAGTCTGGGAACTAGCGGCCTTACTTTGTAATTATCCCTTGATAATGAAATGTTACCTTAATACAATAAAGTCAAAAAACTGACAAGAGCTAGCTGGCAGCTGAAACCAGAAGCAATCCATTCTGTTGCCCCAGTAATGGAAAAAGTTATTCAAATACAGTCATGCCTCTTCTTCTGGAACATTATCATAAGTCTCCAACCCCTGAATTCCAGCCTGAATTTCTTGTGACTCCATTTCTTGTAGAACCATTGGCCACAAACTGTCATGCCTAGCAACAGATCTCTCCTTAAATGAGCACTGCTTGTCCATGTAGCCTGCTTGTAGTGCATCGGCAGCACAGTTGTCAATGATTTTATCCCATGAATTTTTCACCCAAGTCACGACCTCTTGCAGGCTAGGCTTCACAAAGTTTCCATGCTGATTTCTCTCCATTCTATTTTCAATGTAGTCATTGAGTTCCATGCGCAAATGGTCCTTGAATGGCTTGTTTATTGCAATATCAAGATTCTGGAGATAGGCAGTCATTCCTGCAGGAATCATTATTTGATCTATTTATCTTTGTTCAAGGAATTTCTTCATGTCTTTAGTGTGGTGAGTGCTGGCTGAATCCCAGGCTAGCAGACCTCTTTCACCACCTCGCAAAACAAGTGGCAGCATTATACTGACCCACTTCCTTATAACTGCTTGTGTGCACCAGGCTTTCTTGGTTTCAAGAATGTAAATGCCTGAAACACGTTCAATCTTATCTTTCTTCCCTTACTAATCATTAGAGGTGGGATTTTCTTTCCATCTAGACGAATTGCCAAAATATAGGTAACACATGCACTTTTCGTAACCAGTGGAGGGAATGCAGATTGACAAGGCACCCCTCTGATCAATTGTTGTTTGAGATCCTTGGCCCAAACACTGCAGTTTCATCCATAGCAATCATGTTGGAGAGCTGGTATTTAGAAAAGTCGATGCCATCAACAAAGGGCTTGAATGCAAGTGCATGTTTAATAACTTCAGTATCTTCTAGCTTGAACAGTGTTATTGATCTTCTTAGGGACAGTTCATATCGCTGAAGGACGCCATCTAGCCAATGTTGTGATGCTTTGAATTTTTCTGGGGATATTTCTAACAGTGGTGCCATTGCAAGGGCAAATGCCTGAATATCAGCCCTGCGCATAACCAAAGGGTTAATTGAAGACTTACGAAACAGGAGTGGCAACACAAAATGGCAACGGTTAAGAAGACACAACCACACCCGTTCATTATTAAGTGTGCTCATTTTACGTGCGTTGTCTGTACTTTCACCAATCAAAGTACACTTGCCAGTTTTTATGGGCCAAGGATCTCAACTGTCAAGTGTGAGTGAGGATTAGGGTTAAAGTAAGAATTGTGCAAGACTCCCGGGGAAAGAATCTTACGACTTTCTGAAAAGAGAAGAAGTTGCATGTCCGAATGGTCTGAAAATAGTGAGCAGAGTATTATAACCTCATTCAACAGGTGTCAATAGTATTATTATTTTATAATTCAACACGTCCGTCGTGTGTTTTGATGATCTTAACTGGGGCTTATTTTTGGAGTAGGGCTTATATCATGACCACCCTGGAAAACCATGCTAGGCCTTATTCACTAGTTAGGGCTTATTTACGGAAAAATACGGTATCTAGAGAGAGAGTATATACATATATATATGTATGTATGTGTATATATATATATATATATATATATATATATGTGTACATATACACATACATATATACACAATGTGCCTTCTTTGACTTATACCAGAATCTAAACAAGTTGTTGAAGTCAATAATTGTTGTTCTTATTACCACATCACTCTTTGTGATGGCAGAGTGTAGTTAGGGTCATGACTGCATGGCTGCATCAGACACATATCCCTGATGCTCCATCATGTCTTTCTTAATACCAAGAGAAGGACATCTCAAATCATTTCCACCCACGTGTACTCAGTCTGCAGGGAAATGAGTGCATATGTAGCGGTGAATCCTGATTCTTTTCAAGTAAGTAGCCATGACATTCACCTTGCATAGCCCAGAGACTGGTGTTAGCAGTGTGTCTCAATATGGAGTTAAATATGAATAGGTTATAGGACTGTGTGGAGATTTTCCTTATGAGTTTTTGAATTAGATATGTTTCATGGTGGGTAATGCCTGTGTTGTGTGTTTTTGAGGTTGCTGAGGGTACTTGTTGCTAAGGTCACATCTAGGAAGCCTTTGTGGTTTAGCTAGGTTGCTTTTTAAGATCCTTGGTGTATGTCTTTGGTCTGAGCTCTATATGATGGGTTTAATCCGGGGTTGTGAGATACTTCATGTGAAATCTTTGCCTCCAGTAACATTATATAACGGGTTCCTATTACATGATCGAAGGCGTATTCTGTCAAATGCATCTTGATCAAACAGAAAGAATGAAAAGGCAAAATAGCGAAGTGGCTTTTGAGTGAATTCTTTTCCTAGGAAAGAATTTGCTTGGCCACTTCCGTTACTTTGCAGTTTTCAGCAATGTAGTTCGATCTCAGAGTTGGTATATTTAAGTAGGGGGTTGTGGGGGGCAAAGCCCCCCACTTTATCTACTATTTTAAAGGGTTTTTTGTTTTTTTATTTTTTTTGGAACAGCGATTTTTTTTCCCTTGGAAAAAAAATTGCTGTCCTGAGCTTTCAGGACTGTAAGCTTTCGCTTACATGGGGTCGATTAATCATCGTTCGCTTTTTTAAGCATTCGATGATCTAATATGAACCCTATATAACTACATCTCTCACTCACTGTGACAGGCTGTTTAGGTAGTGGGTGGCTGTCAGTAATCAAGCATCAATTGCTACCTTGTCTCAGGGTGACCATTTCAATCAAGCTAGCTATTCTGCATAGCTGAGCAAACTAAGCATTGGAATATGGTTATGAAAAGAGAAAAAACTGCATTCTAAGTCAAATGAACTTAGATTCCATTTTAATTCAACATGGATTCTACTCTTGCTTTGTTTTCTAACAGAAAGTCTAATTCCTTCACATATGTGACCTATAATGCATTACATTCCAGCTCTTGATTACCAAGCCCACCAAAACCTGTTTTAAGCATATTAGTCTTACAAATCTGTTTTCAAAGTAAAAAAAACAAAACAAAACAAAACATTCTTATATGCTGTATTGATCTAACAGGAAAATAAACATTTTCCAGATTGTATTCTCATACTTCACTTATTCCAAGAACCATGTAACGCCATTACAACTCTCCGACACAAATTTGAATTTCAACATATGTACCTCTTTATATGCATTGCTTTATAAATTATACCATATTAGCCCCATCATTCATTAGGGTGTCAACAGCAACTTCAGATCTGTATTTCCTTTGCCTTTTGACTTTTGCTACTGCCAAGAGTCTAAAGTTCCCTACATCTGACATTTTTTTTGAAAGATTTTAAAACTGCTCAGTCTCTTACCTTTATAATCGCAAGGTTTCAGTTCACTAAATTCAATGTCTGGGTTTTTTTATCTAAATCTGTTCACATCTTCATCAGAAACAAACTCTTCATCTGCTGAGCGGTCATCAAATAGCCATCTTCATGATGTTTATCTTCACCCCTGCCGTAATCTGTAGACTTTTTGTCTTGCGGTAGTTCTTCTTGCTGTCAGATCCCTGCTATCGATTTGAGTCACCGTATTTTCATTATCCGTATCAACCTTCACTGAGTGTGCTGGAGCAATGATTTCTTCCTCAATAGTGCCTTGTTCTACAGGCATTACAGAACCATAAATGATGGATGGCAGAAAGATCTTACTGGCAGAATGTTTAAATATGGCTGAGTTCAAACCTCACGGTAGACACTTACAATCAGTCTTAGACAGTCCAAGATATTAAACATTATTCTCCCTAAGCCTCTGAGGGTGATGCTCCTGTCTGCTTTGCCTCAATCACCTCAAACACTTTGCAAACATCCTTTTGGTGAAAATTTGCATAAGGTTTTATAGGACTTGTTGGTCTAGTGGAGGAAGCAGAGAAGTGGCTTTTTGAGGACGATACTTCAATGTGTTATCTAATGTGGGTCAAAGGGGTCAGCTGCACTGGGTGCAAGTTGTTAGTGGGACTGAATGACATTCAGAAGAGTTGCCAGTTGGGAGTGAGTACAATACCAGGATTTGTTTGAACAGCTGCACTGACTTTAGATGTTGGCAACTCCAGGAAGGAACTATTAGAAGCTCTTTGCTACAGTTCTTCACTTATAAGGTTCTCTGCTTATGAGAATACGTTTTTGGTTCTCAGTCTTTTAATTGAGGGGGTTGTAATATGCGGAACTACCCAAGGCAACAGTAGATCTACATAGCTAAGGCTTTGGCTGCAGGGTTATTACCACCATCAATATCTTAAAATAGGTGTGCTTTGAATGGAAGTGTGTTCCTTTCCAAGAATAATTTTATTGAAGGGCAAAACCTTACAACACTTATTCATTAAACATGTGCTGGGTAACTCAGGATCTGTTCTTACAGCTCTAGAACACACTCAAGGTGTCCCTGATTATTTTCATTTGGTTAAACATCCTTATGGTATCACAGTGATGTACCAGCATTAGATTCAGTTTTAACATGCCCAGTGAGAAGACTAGTGTTCTTTTGCATGCTTATGCTCCGACAATTTTGTGCTGTAAATTCTCCTGGGAATTTTCTTTCAGAACAACCTTGTTTCATCACAGTTGC
Source organism: Protopterus annectens (assembly GCF_019279795.1). Classification (NCBI taxonomy): domain Eukaryota; kingdom Metazoa; phylum Chordata; order Ceratodontiformes; family Protopteridae; genus Protopterus; species Protopterus annectens. The sequence goes on from NC_056741.1 coordinate 82,615,911, forward strand.
AAAAATGTTGAAGAACACTTTGTCATCCACAAGATTTTAAAAATTGGTCTTGAATAAATCAGCAGTTTCCTGATGTGCACTGCTAGCATTTTAAAGTCTTGTCACACTTTTCACACCACAGCTTTGTTTAATACATTCAAACCAACTTTTTTTGGCTTATCATTATGTGTGCTACTAATTGTCTATATTGTTGCTTTCAGCTCATCAGCTCGTCAAAAATGGATTTTGTGCAATCATAAATTAACCTTCCAGGTACTATGCCCATTTTTCATTTGTTTTCCATGATCTGTCAGTGTAAGAGTGTCTTCATTTCAAAATAAGGTATCTACACTTTTATCGTGTATTAGATTTGTTAGTATCTTTAATATTCTTAACAATTTCTTTCTGCTACACAACTGTTGAAAATATTGATTGACTGTACGTAACCATATTGGTATGCTAACTCACTTATCTTATCATCATTGTCATTTTTCTTAAAGATTTCCTGGTTGATCTTTATTGAACTTTTCTGTTTTCCTATATTACATGCTACAGAGGCCATTGCAAATGACACAGAAATACATACTGGGGCCTCAACGTCTGTCAAGCAAATACTAAGGCAACTCCATTTGATTCATTGATTGGCTGTTAGTGCTGTCATTCCACCACCACTTCCTCTGTCACTGGCACCAAGAATGTCATCAATCTATCATCATGCTCCAACATTTTTATGATATTGTGGACATCTTTTTGTAATAGAATGGCTATCATAAAATGTCATTTTCTTGAAAAGCCATCATAATTTGAGGATTTATTGCATTTTATGTAGTTTTTTATTGCTCACAGTGTTTAGTTACTATGCACTTAAATACATTTTGAATTTGAATTTGAATGCTCTCAAAATGTAATAACAAAGTCACATTTTTATCTAAATCATTGCTGTTAGTTAGCAAATATAACAAACAGTTTTGCCCTGAGAATTCATATTTACCATGTCACCAAAGACATTTTTAGTAAGTGTAAAAATTTGAAAAATCTCTACCAATATCTATCGCTTTCCTTCACCAGACATCCAAGGGATCACTTTTTCTGCTGGGCAAATATTCCCCACAACCCTAAAATGTATATATACCAACTACAAAGCTGAACAACAGTGCATAAAGATGCAGATTCCCTTGTCAATGAAAGCAGTTTCAGCAAATGCACTTCAGTCCTTTAAGTTCACTGAAAATACCTTAAGCAAATTGACAGGAGACTCCAGAGGGTCAGTTGAATCCAGCAATGGAAATATATAGTACACCACAAAATCTATTCATGCAAAACGTGCTTGCAGTAATTTCAAGGATATCATTATACACCCTATTAATTCTTCTGGGATGACAGTATAACTATATGTGTGCTTCAAGGGGAGTGTACATGGTTGGAATCATGCCAATAGATTGACAATTTATTTGCAGAATGCCAGTACTCCAAAACAAATCCAGTGAATACAATTTCATAGAACACTAGTGTGAAGAAAATAAAAAACACTGTCATCTGTTTTAGCAGGTCTGGCAGGAGATTTGTGAATATTCTCAGATTAACTTGCATTGTTTGCAAGCATGTCTAATTGTGGAATATAAATAAGTTTTTAAAATGTTGAGTATCTCCCTGCTGAAATGTTTTTAAAGAATCTGTCAGTGTTTTGATACATTTCTAAATGAGGTTTGGTAACAAGCCAATTTGTCCAGGGACATCTTCAGGTGGGGTTTAGGTAGAAATTATGGGAATTAAGAGGGTAGGGGAAGGAAACTAGTTGGGGGAAAGGGTTAAATGGGAAAGTAGGAGGACTGGGAGGAAATGAGGTAAGGGTAGGGGGGCTTAATGGGTTTTATGAGAGTTTAACTGGGCAAGGAATTACATTTTGGCATGAACTTGCTACAGTGCAGCTTTATGCCTGAGAAGACCTGGAGGTACTGCGGTGCTCAGGTAGCCCCTGGATTAATAGTTTCATAGTTTAGTACTAGGCTAACTTCCCCTGCGAGCCATTTTAAGCCTAGCCAGTTATCCCTTGTGAGACTCAAATGCTGCACCTTGTGTTTGTAAGGAAACACCTTAGCCATTAAGCCATCCTCCATAGTGGTGGGCATGGAAGAAATTGGTAATGAGGAGGGTAACAATTTTTTTTTATCTCTCTCTCTCCTCTAGTTCTTACTTCTTTTGTCTTTCTGAGTTGTGTTGCTTGTCAGACGAGTAGAGCTGTGGGGGAGAGGTGTTCAGGGTATATGGGTGGACAATATTGCTCAGGGCACTTATTAGTGAGGTTCACTACATTTAGGAATATGTTTTAAATGCTTGTAGCCATTTGCACTTCATTGGTAAGTAATGTTACCTCAGTCTCTAGGCACATTGAGCTTTCATTGGGTGGTTGTAGCATCTTGGGGTGAGAAGCTCTGCAATATCTTAAGGTAGGCTGCCATGGGGATTTTTTTGGAGGTCAGCTCTGACAGAGGCATTTGCTGCACAATATTTTTATGGATATTTTGAGTGACGAGGTATGCCTCAATATGTTAAATGAATAGCTGGCATACAGTTATATTAAATACCAACAAGGTCATTATTTTCATCACTGAAGTATATTTAATTGTGAACATAAAATGTGATTTTGATTTAAAAGTAATTTGCTTCATGTATACTTTGCTTTGCATTTAATGCTCCAAGAGTTAGAGAAGTTTGTAACAGTAATTGTTCATGGCTCTTTACAAATCGGACAAAACTCAAACTCTGTGAGCATCTTTTCACAGGATTTGGGTGGGCAGCATAGTGGCTGGCCTCTGGCGGTCCATCTTTCCATGTGTGCATTTCTACATGTGCATTTTCTTGAGCAGGGAAGTATGCATCTCAATTTAAAATTAGTATATACCTGTGGACTGTTTTGTTCTTCCAATTTTGCCGTACACCAACTATATATGCTGTACTGTGTAAAATAACCTGAAGAAATAAGACATATTCTTCTTTCTGACATTGTACACTGTGCTATGATTTCAATGTTCAGAGATATAGAGAAGTTTGCATCTGTAATAAATCGGACAAAACTCAACAGGATTAAGGACAATTCCAAAAGAGAGAGCGAGAGACCTTCAAATATATGTACTATTAATCTGAGACCTTGACAGAATAAGATGATATGAGCTGATATACATTTTCAGAAAAGCACATGCACAGTGCTGAGCAATGTGGATGGTTGCGAGCTCTGCTTATTGAGTCGAGGCATCGGAAGTAATGCATCTCTTAAAGGAGGATATGTGTTCAGTTGTTTAAGAATGAGGGTGTTTCTTTGAGAGAGTGGTTGTGCTGTACTTGTTTGTAGCTTGCTAATGTATTTATTTTGGGCTAGCTACTGACTGAAAATGGCACTTTGCACTATGGGTATGGAGATCTAAGGCTAGAAATAACACATTTTTTTCTTCACATGTTGGGTCATTGCATAGAAGTGGCGGCTTCTTGCAAATTAGTGGCAAATTATTGAAGGTTGGAGTTGGGAAGTGGTGGCATGCATTTGGGTTTCAGACTTCATATAATTCAAAAGTCTTGTAAACACAAAACCTATTATCTTATCAACATTTCTGAGTGGGTAGGAGTGGTGTTTGGAATTGTCCCTGTTTTTGGCTTTTGTCCCATTTTGTTTGTGGCTTTGACCGGATTTCTTGCTCTAAGAGATTGAGAGGTATGCATAGAATCTCTGGGGCTTTGCCTTATGTTTTGTTCTGCTTTCATAGAATTGTTGTTGCCTGGCAAATTACTGGCAAATCATTAAAGCTTAATGTTAGAAATGATGGTGGATATTTGGGTTTCGGACTTTCTGCCCTTCAGGGATTCATGTTAATGCAACACTCATCCGGGATTTGGATTTTTTTTTGTGAATTAGCCAAGCACTGGCAGGTGCACACACAGTCCATCTTAAACAATGTGGACTTGTATAAGATAATAGCTTCTGATAGCAGTGTTGTCATTAATCCTCAGTCAAACCAGTTACTTTTTCTTCCCATGGTTTTTGTGCTGTGGAGGGGAGTTATCCCTTTTATTAAGATAGGTGTTAGAAATGCTGTTACCCACAGCAATGAAAGTTAATGCATTACAGAGTGTAGCACATTGAGGTTATGTGTTTCTGTGTTTGGGGAGGTTTCATTTGCTAAACAGGCAGGTGAGCTGGTCTGGGAAACCCCCTTTCCTTCAGGACCCTTGGCAGAGTCTGACAAGTTGGAGGGATGGGGTCAGGATTGGGGACGTCTGTTAAGTATTGCTATGGTCGTTTTGTGAAGGTTGTTGTAGTTCCAGCGTTTATGCTGGCATGCATTTCCAGAGGGTTGTGAGGTTTGCAACTGCAGCGTATGCTTACCTGGGTCTTCAATCTTTTATTAAACATAGAGAAGCTTCAATCTTCAGATTAATTATTAGAGTAATGGTTGGCTCTGATGGGAGGTTGGCAAAATGGTAAGGCATTTATTCTACAAATAAAAGATGCAATATTTGATTAGCATGGGGGGGGGGGTTACGCTGTCATTTTTTTCCAGCCTTTCACCAGGGGGAGTGTTTTGAAGGAGATTTGCTGATGGTGATCCCTTGCAGCTGTGCGGATTTTCACAAAGTGGCCAGAATTTCTGATTTATTCTGCATGGAGTTTGTGGTTTTTAAGGTTTGTTGTGGATCAGTGAAGACTGACTTATCTGAGTGATGGCGGTCATTTGAGTTTCGGACATTGTGTCCTTCGGAAGGTGTGTGATGACTGAGACCTTTTGCTCTAGTGTCTTTCTAAGCTTATGAGAGAGCAGTATTTAGAGGTTTGTCATACAGTCAGAACTTAATATAGGTCAGGAGAGCTACCGCAAATCCTGTTAATCTAGTAACTTTTATGGGTGGGAGTAAGAGCAATATTTGCAATCCATCACTGTTTTGGAGTTTTGTTTTCCATTGTTTTAAGTTTTGCATAGAGAGGCTGGAGATATGAAGACATATCCGGGTTCATGGGGTTGGGAGGGAGAAAGGAAGAAGGAAAAAAAAAGACCCACAATATATGAGTAATTTTTGACATAGGTCCATAATTGTTTGCCTTTGTTCTTACATTAGGGGGTTGCAGTTTCTTGTCATGAGATGTGGGGAGGTATGATCTTGGTAGGCAGGCTAGTGGCTGGCAGAGGCTAGGAGGCTAGGGTAACAGTCGTGATGTTAATTAGCAGATGCCAAGTAGGCAGGCTACTCAATTGTCTACATTTTGTTGCATGTTTTGGTGTATTTCATAAAAGTTGGGTTTTTTGCCAAATCAAGGGGAAGCTCTGAGGACTATAGTCACTAAATAATGACATATAATTGAGTTTTGTATTTCACATCCTTCATAAACGTATTTTGTCACAAACTTTGTTACTAAGAATGATAGTCAAACCCAGTTACTGATAGGAATGTTTAAACTATGCACCTATTTCTGAGTCTTGTTCCTCCTATAGTTTTGTACTAAAGTTTTCATTTCTTTTGTAAATGGAGCAGCAGGGAGGGATGGCCCAGTGGCAGTAGAACCTAAGGTTTCCCAGACTGTAAGTGAAGTCAGCCTCCAAGGAACAAGGTAGTGGATGGCAGATCGGCATGGATAAGATGACCCTGAATTCGGTTGGCCTGGCTATGATAGAGACTGCATCTGCAGGATCTGGATTGGACAATGTGGCAGGTTTTGCAGACTTGCCATTTTGTATAAGTTTTAATATTGTAAATACTGCTAAACCTAAATACCACTTCTCTTATTAAATGGTAAATGTTACATTAAGTTGGTCATAAAAATCATGGGTGGGAGAATTTTCCCTGTATTGCAATTTGTTACAATGTTTTACATTAGCTACATCTATTAGGAATAACATGGTTAACCACATGGGTTAATTTTCTGGGCTAGTTTGCATGTAATTTCAGGTTCAGGCATGGGAATATGAAGGTTCTTTCAGAAAATAATGTGCGATTTGCAACATTACTGGTATGATTTCATTCTTTATGGCTTTGTCCAGATGTTTTGCTCCAGGAGGTTAAAAAGTATGGCTTGCAGGCACTTTTACTGCTATTACTTTAAGTGGACATTAATTTTGCCCAAGTGTGGCAGTATGGGCAGATTTTAACTCCTAACTCAGGTCTGTTCATTAAACTTTGTTGGGTTTTCAATTTGAAGCTCCCAAATATGAAAGCTAGCATAATGTAGATGTTAAAGAAGCATAGTGATAGTGTGTGTGCCTCACAGGTACAAGGTAAAGGGTTTAATTCCCATCTTTTACTGGGGGTCATGGGGGGGGGGGTCACAGTGCCTGTATGTGTGAACACGTATCAGACTGGGAGGGCTCTCATTAAGAAGTTTTGGTTTATGTGTTTGCAGAGGATTTACAGTTTTCTTTCCATTTGCAGATGGGAAGTACAGAGTGGGCTTCAATCAGTGGCATGAAGGAGGTGGGCTCAAAAGTTGATGGATACTGCTGGGGTGGATGGATTCTTCTGGGATGAATGTTCCAGCCTCTAGGATTGGTGTACAATGAGGGGTAGGTAATCTTACCTTATTAAGCTCTCATTACGGTACATTAGAATTGGTGTGGTTTTGGGAGTAGGTGGGGACAGGTGAGGATGAGACATGTCAGGAGCAGGATGAAGCAGGGTTGGGGAGTTGTTATGGGGAGTTTGAGGTTGTTGATAAGTGAGGTGGAGTCACATTGTGAAGTTGGGTCAGATTTGTAGGCATGGTAGTTGGGTTTGAATTTTCCTGTAGCAGGGCTATGTCCTGTGGCAAGGCTATGTAGATAGATTGCTCTGTGGTTGGTGCTACTTTGAGAGTTTAGCATTGGTCTGCATTGGATTTGACAGCAGCAGGCAGGCAATCAGAAGGAAGTACATTATCTGGATGCACTTTTTAAGGTTAGACAAACAGTTTGACAGAGCATTTCAAGGTATACACGTGTTGGGGATGTGTGAGGAATGGGTTTCCATGGTTAACCAGCAGTTTGAAGGTCTAAGCAAGGTATTTCTGGGGTTGCTAGTCGATGCAGGCCATGGTTTGTTTTGATTTACCAGATGCGAAGGTAATAATAAAATAATAAATAAAAAAAAAATACTTGACGGATAAAATATTGGGGCAAAGGTGGATTTAGCTCTGATTAGTATAGTTGCACAGGCAACAGGGTTAGGTGAATTTACTAAATATTGGACAGTGGTTCATATGTTTGAAGGATTGGGGTAGGTTTTATAGTTATGGTGTTTGGAAATGTAGGCATTGGGTGGCAAAGTGGAGGTATTGGCTTTATGGATGCATGGAAGTCATTAAAGAGGGTGGTTCATTGGTCAACAAATGTTGTTCTGGTCATTAGATACTTTGCCTTATAATAGTGGGTACAGTGAGTGGATTACTATTACAGTGATCTTTTAGAAAAGTAAATCTCATTTTGGTCATTATTATTTCCTTTAGGTGGCAAAAGGACATGGCAGTTGGGTAGAATGGCATGCGGGTGGGCTTTCTTTGTTTCAGATGATGTTAGGTTTTGTGTCTTGTGGTACATTTGGCAGGTAATGACTTGGGAATAATTACAAAGCTGTTGTTTTAGTAGGATAAGTGAGGATATGTTTGATTTACTGAGGTTATACAAAGGTATAAGTACTACTTTATCATTGGAGAGGTAGCATCAGTTTAATCAGCTGTTTATGCAACGGGCTGCTTTGGTTATTTTATGATAGGGTTTTGGGAGGTTTTTGGCAGGGATTTAATTTGTTTTGGAGAGAAAGGCATACATTGAATGATGTTTGGCTTTGACCTTTTAATGAGTGGTTATGTTTGTTTTGTTGGTTTTGGTCTGGAAGTTTTGGATGAAGGAGGAGGAACAACCTGGTAAGGCTGATGGGTGGAGAAGAGGGGCAGGCTTGTCCCTCTTCCGTTCTCCTTCTGGTGTTAGATATTTATTTCAGTGAGTTGGGAAATGCAAGTGGGTGGTTGGATGCTGCTTGTAAGTAAAATAAGTGAGCAGGTGTAAGGACTATGCTTATTTGGTTGGATGCTTAATTAATCTCTATACCGGAAGAATGCAAAGTTCCTGTAATCACGGCTGCACAGGTAAAAACCTCACTCTCCAAAGCCAAGAACACAGCATCCATGGGACCTGACAACATCCCAGCCTGCATTCTACACAAACTACAGAATGAACTGGCACCCCACCTAAGTACCATGTTCAATCATAGCCTCACCTCAGGCTTTGTGCCCATTGAATGGCACACTGTGATGGTTATCCCACTCCACAAAGGGGGGGCCACGACAGACCCCGGGAACTACTACCCCATTAGCCTGATGAGCCTGGTCTGCAAAGCCACGGAACATATCATCATGGAACTCATAAACAAAGACAGTGGTAACCTCCAAACTCTGGACCCTACACAGTTCGGGTTTGTAAAAGGCAGATCGTGTCTCCTAAACCTGATAGACTTCTTTGAAGCAGTCACCAAAGCCATAGATGAGGGTAAGGTGGTTCACACAGCCTATCTAGATCTCACCAAGGCTTTTGACACCATCCCTCACACTGGAATTATAGATAAACTCACTAAACTAGGTATAAATGCCTATGTCACAAGATGGGTTGCCAACTGGTTTACTGACAGAACCCACACTGTGAAAGTAGCGGACTCCAAATTTGACTTCAGACCAGTGACAAGTAGAGTACCACAAGGTTCAGTCCTGGGTCCTATCCTGTTTGGTATCTACTTCTCTGAAGTACAGGCTAACACAGAAGGACTTTGGCTAACTAAGTTCACAGATGACTGCAAACTAGGAGCCATAATCAAAACTCTTAGCAATGTGGACATCCTACAAAACGGCCTCACTGAGACAGATGCCTGGTGTCAAAGCCTTTGGTAAAAACTCTGTACCCATGAAGTACCACATAAGCGGTAGTCTACTTAACACTGAAAATGTGATAAGAGACCTTAGGACACAGGTGGGCAGTAGTCTCTCCTTTGATAATCACATCATCACAGTGGTCAGAAAATGCTTCTATGTGGCACACCTCATCACAAAAGGTTTCTCATCCAGAAAAAAAGAGGTCATTGTTCCCTTCTACTCATCATTCATTAGACCCATTATAGAGTACAATGCCCCCTTTGGTATGTACCTCACAAAACATCTACAACAACTGGAAAGGCTGCAGAAATACCTCACAAAGAGGATTACTGGCCTCAAACTGATGCCCTATGCAGACTGTCTCAAAAAACTCCAGCTTTACTCTATCGCATATCGCCTACTCAGAGGTGATCTCTGCCTAACATACAAAGCTATGTCAAACCCAGAACTGTTGGACATGTTTCACTTAAAGAAATCCCAATCCCTCCAAGCTACACACTCTAGGGACCTAAACCTTGTCACCACAATAAACAGAACAAGCTGGAGGGATAGATTCCTGTCCCAGAGACTTCCCATACTCTGGAACAGACTACCTATCTATGTCAAACAGAGCTCCTTATTAGCACTCTTCAAGACAAATCTTGATGATTGGATGGGAAATAGGAAATTCACCCCGGGATCACTTCTGTGGCTCTGCTTGACAGTGTCCATATTCATCAAAGACACCCTCACTTCCAGGTTGGTGGCAACGCACGATGCATCGGAGACCATCCAGGTGCAAGTAACCGAAGGCAAGACTGCTCTGCAATTTGTAGCATGTTACAGGCCACCCTCTCAAACTCAGGAACCTCACACAGCATTCCTGAAAACTCTGGAGGGGATAAATGTAACCCCAAACACCATCATACTAGGTGATTTCAACTACCCGAACATAGACTGGGATCACTACTCAAGCCCCAACACTCTAGCCCAAAGGTTCCTAGAGTTCATAAACTCTAATGCCATGGAACAACTAGTCACCATGCCCACAAGAGGTGAAAACATACTGGATCTCATCATCACAAACATGGGGTCACAATGTTCAACACCGGAGGTATACCCTTCATTGGTGAGATCAGATCATAAACTAATCTCACTGGAAGTCCACACCCCCCCCCCCAGATAAAAAAGACCACAGTGAAGAACTTCTCTAAAGCCGACTTCACACTTCTTAGGACTGGTGTGGTCTCTTTCAAGGCCCCTGAGCCAGTGGAAACCATCACTAAAGCCGCTGAATCACTTACAAATGCCTTCTACCAGCACCTCCAGGACTGCATGGATCAGGCAATCCCAAACAAAACAAAGACTCTTTGTACTGAAGGCAGGCGTCCAGTCTGGTGGACCCCAGCCATAAACAAGCTCTACAACAAAAGGAGAAAGCTACTACAAGATAGAGCAAAATCCTCAAAAGGGAAGACACCCTTGATCATCGTAAGTAAAAAACTAAGATCTCTCATAAAATCCTCCAAAGCAAATTTTGAAAGAAAAATTGCCACGGACTCAAAAGACAATCACAAGGCCTTTTTTAGTTATGTTAGAAACCTGGGAGGAAACTCCCAGATATGTTCAGAACTGGTTCAAAATGATGTAAAGATCACTGAACCTACAGACATTGCCAACATACTGGCTGACAGGTTCAGTGCAAATTTCTCCCCCCCCCAAAAGGAGAAATATCTATACCAGAGGATTGTAGCCTTCCAAACATCTCAAATGCTCAAGTAAGAACAGCTCTCTCCAAGGCTAAAAACACAGCATCCATGGGACCAGATGGTGTCCCCAGTTGTGTGCTCCATGAGCTCATTGAGGAATTAAACCCGCAGTTAGGGCAGCTGTTTAATCTTAGCCTCACCTCAGGATACGTACCCAAGGAATGGCGTACAGCTACTGTGGTCCCATTACACAAAGGCGGAGCCTCCACTGACCCTGGAAACTACCGTCCCATCAGCCTGACAAGCCTGGTCTGCAAAGCTACGGAGAGGATCATTATGGAACTCATAAATAAAGACATAGGGGACCTGCAGACATTGGATCAAACCCAATTTGGCTTTGTCAAGGGCAGATCATGCCTTTTAAATTTGGTTGACTTTTTCAAAACAGTCACCAAGGCCATTGATGAGGGCAAGGCAGTCCACACAGCCTACCTTGACCTGGCAAAGGCTTTCGAGATGATACCCCACTCAGGCATCATAGAAAAACTCACCAGTTTAAAAGTAAACCCATACGTCACAAGATGGGTTGCAAACTGGCTAAGTGACAGAACCCACAGGGTTAGAGTTGCTGGCGCCATGTCAGATTCCAAGCCTGTCACAAGCGGTGTCCCACAGGGCTCGGTCCTGGGTCCGCTCTTGTTTGGCATCTACTTTTCGAAAGTACAGGCAAGCACAGGAGGATTATGGCTGACAAAGTTTGCAGATGACTGCAAACTGGGCGCCATAGTTGAAAACACATCAGACACAGATATCCTTCAGAAGGATCTCATAGAAATGAATAACTGGTGCCAAAGCCATGGCCTAAAGTTAAACGCTAAAAAATGCATAGTCATACCCTTTGGGAAAAACAAGGTTACCCCTAGCTACCATATAGGTGGCAATCCACTAAGCACAGAAGAGGTTATCAGGGATCTGGGGACCCAGGTTGATAGTAACCTCTCATTTGACACCCACGTTGCCAAAGTTGTTAGGACGACCTTCTACATTGCCCACCTGATCATGAAGGGTTTCACATCTAGGTCAAGGGAGGTCATCATCCCCCTGTACTCATCACTCATCAGACCGATGATTGAGTACAATGCCCCATTTGGAATGTATCTGACCTGACACCTGCAGCAATTGGAAAGGCCCCAAAAGTTCCTCACCAAAAGGATAAAGGGTCTCAAAAATATGTCCTATGCTGCCCGACTGAAGGAGCTCCAGCTCTACTCAGTCGCTTACCGCCTGCTCAGAGGTGACCTGTGCCTGACATACAAGGCCATGTCCAACCTGGAATTAATGAACATGCTTCACCTCAAAAAATCTAAATCCATCAGATCTACAAGAGCATGAGACTTAAACCTTGACACGGTCATAAATAGGATGTGCCGGAGGGACAGATTCATCACCCAGAGACTCCCTATGCTGTGGAACAAAATCCCGGTACATGTGAGGCAGAGCACCTCACTGGCTTTGTTCAAGAGAAATCTTGACCAATGGATGGGAGATCGCAGGTATACCCCACGGATTACATCAGTGTCACTGCTTGACAGAGGCACAGCAAAATAAGGGGCATAATATCCTTCAATCGAAAGGGGTGGCGTAAGCCACAAAAAACTCTGGGCTAGGCTTATAAATGCCCTAGGGCAGATAGCCTAGTATGAACCTATAAACCTATAAACCTATAAAATAATTTTCTTGGGTGGCGAAAGCCAGAGTACCTTTTTGTCTAGGCTTATATAGGCCCTAGAGCCAAAAGCCTTTTACCTACATACGAACCTATGAACCTATTGAGTAGAAATGAAAGTGAGCGGTGGATGCTGCTTGATAACTTAAATAGGTGCATGGGTGTAAGGACGCTGCTTATTTGGTCAGGATGAGTGGGGTTACGTTACCCTATTTAACAGTTACATGGATGTTTATGCTGTGATTAATAGATTAAAATATTAGTTGGTGAATAAAGTGATGTTTATGGAATTTTAATAAAGATCGTCAAATGTTATTTGATGTGATGTGTTTTTATTGAAGGGGACCAGGACAAATGATGTTTGGTAACAAACCAATTTGTCCAGAGACGTCTTCAGGTAGGGTTTAGGTAAAAGTAGTAATGGGAATTAAGAGGGTAGGGGAAGGAAGCTAGTTGGGGTGAGGGTTAAATGGAAAAGTAGGAGGATTGGGAAGAAATGAGGTAAGGGCAGGGAGTGACTTAATGGGTTTTATGAGAGTTTAACTGGGCAACGAATCACATTTTAGCATGAACTTACAACCCCCCCCTCCCTCCCTGTTTGTTGGAACATTGGGGATTGTGTGTTTGTTGAATGTTTGGAAGGCAGAGAAGAGGGGCAGGCTTGTCCCTCATCTTTTCCCTCTTCTGGTGTTGGATGTTCATTTCAATGAGTTTGGAAATGCAAGCGAGTGGTTGGAAGCTGCTTGATAAGTAAAATAAGTGAGCAAGTGTAAGGACCATGCTTGTTTGGTTGGATGGTTAATTAATTGAGTGGAAATGAAAGTGAGCAGTGGATGCTGCTTGATTAGTAAAATAAGTGAGTGAGTGCAAGGATGCTGCTTATTTACTCAGGGTGAGTGGGGCCATGCTGCCCTAGTTAACAGGTACATGGATTTTTATGCTTTGATTAATAAATTAAAATATTAGTTGGTCAATAAACTGATGTTTATGGAATTTTAATAAAGGTCATCAAGTGTCATTTGGTGTGACGTGTGTTTATTGAAGGGGACCATGGTAATTGCACATGTTTGAGAGGGAGATTCTAAAGTACCAACTGTATGTAGAGAATCAGCTAAACAGTGGGTGATGTCACTAGAATGTTTCTGGTTGCAAGGTGATTATTTCAACAGCTGATGGACAGGAAAAGAGCATTTTTAAACAGCTGACTTATTTTTAAAATGAGACAGTTTAAACTGCTAAGCTGAACAGTTTGGTGAAAAACAGTAGTTAGTGAAGAATTGCAGTCAATGGATACCCAGGAAAAAAGACTCATCAAAAACTGTAAGCCTGCCTTTGCCTTGCTGTTATGTTTTAGATTAGATCAGGGGCAGTATTCTCTAGTTTGATTAGGAAAGTTTAGTTATTTAGCTATACTCTTTCTAAGATGATGGACTTCTACAGTTTAATTTTGTATTTCTGGTGATTGAATTCTGGTGTTTATTGAAAGTTATAGAGTTACATTCTTGTAATCATTTTACTTATCATTAAATGTTTTTCATTACTTTACATTGTAGCTGGACAATCAGTGTGTTCTTTAGAGATTAGAGAGTGCTTATACCTGTTTGATACTTCCCAGGTCACCTTAAATGCCTGGCTGCTTCTGATCATAGCTGTCATTTATTTTGATATTTAATTTTTAATAATTGATCACACTTTGAAGGGCATGAAGACCTGTCTGACACTGGTGGCAGTGTTACCATTTGTACTGGGGAGGAGACACAGCTGAAAATCTTTGTCAGGCTTCCCATAAGTGTTTGAGTGTGTGAAATTTAAAGTTATTTTGAGTGTGAGTGAGTCAGAGGTCTTAAACTGGAATGTACTGTTCTGAAGTGTATGAAAATGAATTACATTTGGGGTGGACAGAGGTATATAGTCCAGTCCGAAGAAACTAGAGTGTGTTCCTGTTGTGTTCTTAATCTTAAGGGTAATTGTGGAATTTCACTCTTGTGTGCTTTGTTCTCTGGTGTTTTCCGTCACGCTCCCACATTGGAGTCACTGGTGAGGATTGAGACTCCTTAATTACTGACCCGGGTTTTAAGTGGGAGACATCACATTATTGGTGGCAGTCTGGTGGGATATTAGCCAAATGTCACAACTTGAATAAACCTTTTTGCTGGGAGGCAAGCCTCCTGTACTGATGTGTGGAAGGTGCATACTAGTCTTTTATATACTTCTCCAAGGTCACATCTCAGTATAGAAAATAGAAAACTTTCCTGTCACTGAAATCTGTTTCAGTGAGTTGAATATGAATTATTGTCATTTTCTTAAAGGATGCTTAGACTATTGACATGATTCCTGCAAGGTTTACTCTCATCACCTAACTCCACAAGACCAAATAAACATTTGAGATGTAATACAATAGATGTAAAGTCAAGAAGGAGGATCATTTGCTTATATATGACAAGCATGCCATTTATTTGAACATTTGAGAATTGGGAAAACATATTTATATTCAAATACCAAAAAAAGTAAGTAGTATTATCTTTACATATGGATGAGGAAACAAAGCAGACTGTCTTGCAGTGTTCACTGCAGTCATAATTTTAACATCTATGTGTTGTTAAATAAATGCTGGTTATTAATAACAGGTTTTACTATTTGCAACATTAAGAATCTAACATCTACTGTGTACCTAAGCATAACATTCTTCTGAATCTGCAACATGTTTGTAGCTTCCCTGTGTGGGTTGTATGCATGGGTATTTAACTAAAGAGGACTCAATTTACTTTAAGTAGCATAATTTTTAAACATGTTTTAAATTGATGTAGTTGAGTATTTTTCATGATTAATTTTGGATTTGCCCCAGATATTGTCCTTGTCTTCTTGAACCTGTCAGATATTATGAAGCTCTCCAATCCCAGTGACTTTCTAATTTCCCTCTAACCTTCTGACTTTATAGTTTTTAATTCAAAAATATTTAAGATTCTGTAAGCTTGGAATTGCCAAATCAGAGAGAGTAGGAGTTGGGAGACTTTTGTTTGCTGCTCAGATAGCTCTGGAGGCTTGTATCAGCATTACAGTGACTAGACAATGTGTGACGTTCAACCTTAGCCAGATATCCCATATCTAGTTGAGTGACCACTATCATTAGTCTTCTACTTTTGACCCTTAGACAGTACCTTCCACTGTTCAGCAGAGGGCAATACTATTTAATGCCAGGTCATTCTAGATCATTCCTGGATTTGTTCAAGTCTTGCTTTGTTATGTTGACTTGGGATTTATCAAAGTGACCTGGCTAGATAATTCTTGCTGTGTTCATTCCTCTGTGTACCCATGTGATCCATAGCCCTAAATAGAGCCCTAAATAGAGCAGTACTGATGCAGCAATATACTTTTCACCATTGCTTGGTGTGTCCTAGGTAGATGTAGATATGTCCAAAAACATTTGAATATGCTTGGTGTGTGCTGGATAGATGTAGATATGTCCAAAAACATTTGAATATATCACATTGAGGGAAAAATGCAGATTCATCATGTTTTAATCCATAACATATTACTTTAGGATATTCTGCAAGATTCAGTTAACTTCCTTTTTGACTCAATGTATAGTCACTCAGACAATAAGTAAAAGATAACATTAATTCATGGATCCACACCGTAACTACAAAAATCACCATAGAGGTTCTTAGCATTTAGAGAGCTTTGGTTTCCCTCAAAGGGCGTTACCACTGACATTTATATTCTAAGGCTCTCACTGGATATGGGCTTCCAACTTAATACTGTAACTATGAACCTGGGTTCATAGGTTCATACAATGATACTAGGCTATTGGCCCGGAGGTCCTTATAAGCCTAGCCAAATATTTTGTCCATGTTCACACAAAGTCAGCACCTGTTGTAAATATTATTATGGTCAAAAAGTTACCTGATTCCCTTCAGGATCAGATTTCTACCGATTCATACATCTGCACCTGAGCTGGTCTAATACATGGATTTCTGGAAGATCCCGCAAGGCATAAGTACCCTTCTCCTGCTTCTTCTTGCCTGAGGTCTGGAAGCATCAACAGCAGTACCCTTATTTAATGCCTGTTGCACATATAGCATAATGGTAGCAACGACCACTCCAACATGTTTTATTTTCTAAGTGTAATTGTGCCTGTATGCCAAAGAGTTATGGTGTTCATGACAAAAGCCTACACATTAGTGTACAAGATGACTTTATAGTTTCCTGAGTAGTTCCATCATGTTGGATTAGTTAATTAGCTTATTCTTTGGCTTTTTATGCCTTCATTACCATATTCTGCCATTTCCGTTTTTTTGGCAGCCCTTCATGTTGTATAGAGCCATTTAATGAATATCAAATAGCATGCTATCTACAACACCAACATAATTGTTACATTTTGTGTAGCTGTTAATGAATCTGGCCCAATGAGTTGACTGTAGTGAAGAAATAACAGTCATCCAAAGACAAGAATTTTGTGAAAAGTTTAAAATGAAAACAGATGGGAAAGATTTAAATGTATAAGTAATACTATTATATTACATGGGAAGTATGATAAAGTGAATAAATGCAGCATTGATAAAAGGTACAGCATTGTTTCTGATAATAAGGATGCTGTTGAAAAAGATGTGAGCATTATTTATGTTTTTTTTGTTATATACACTAAAATGGAAGAGGGAGACATATTAGCTGAAATAAGATGACTGTGGAAGAAGGTGTGGGGTAGAGGGTAAATATAAATAAAATAATGAAAGAAGTAGAATTGTTTAGCTAAGTTCTTCTTTGTTGATAACTTGTTTATAATTTTAAGTACGAATGTAAAAAGTGTGTAAATAATTGATTTAAAATATGTTCATAGGTTCATAGGTAGGTACTAGGCTTTCGGCCCAAGGCCTACGTAAGCCTAGCCAACAAGGTTCCCTGGCTTTCCCCACCCAAGAAAGTTATTTTCCTGTGCCCCTGTTAAGCAGGGCCACAGAAGTGATCCTTGGGTTGTATTTCCTATTTCCCATCCACTCAAGATTTTTCTTGAAGAGTGCTAATGAAGAACTTTGCTTGACATAAATGGGTAGCCTGTTCCAGAGTATGGGAAGCCTCTGGGACAGGTATCTATCCCACCAGCATGTCCTGTTTATTATGGTGACAAGGTTTAGGTCCCTAGAGCATGTAGCTCTGAGGGATTGGAATTTCTTTAGGTGTAGCATGTCCAACAGCTCTGGGTTTGACATAGCTTTATATGTTAGGCAGAGATCACCTCGGAGTAGGCGATATGCTACGAAGTAAAGATGAAGTTTTTTGAGGCGTTCAGTGTAGGACATTTGTTTGAGGCCAGTAATCCTCTTTCTGAGGTACTTCTGTGGCCTTTCCAGCTGCTGCAGATGTTTTGTAAGGTACATTCCAAAAGGGGCGTTGTACTCTATAATGGGTCTAATGAGTGTCGAGGAGAGGGGAACAATGGCCTCTTTCTTCCTGGATGAGAACCCTTTTATGATGAGGTGTGCCACGTAGAAGGACTTCCTGACTATGGTGGAGATGTGACTATCAAAGGAAAGACTACTGTCCACCTGGGACCCAAGGTCTCTTATCATGCATTCAGTGTTAAGTAGATTGCTGCCTATGTGATAGTTCAAGGGTACAGAGTTTTTACCAAACAGGATGACACTGCACTATTTGGCAATGAGCTTGAGGCCATGGCTCTGACACCAGGCATCTGTCTCAGCGAGGCCCTTCTGTAGGATGTCCACATCATTTGGGGACTTGACTATGGCTCCTAGTTTGCAGTCATCTGCAAACTTCATTAACCAGAGGCCTTCTGTGTTAGCCTGTACTTCAGAGAAGTAGATACTAAACAGGAGAGGTCCCAGGACGAAACCCTGTGGTACTCCACTTGTCACTGCTTTGAGGTCAGATTTGGAGTCTGCAACGTTTGCAGTGTGGGTTCTGTCAGTGAGCCAGTTGGCAACCCATCTTGTGATGTAGGGATTTGTACCTAGTTTAGTGAGTTTAGCTATAATTCCAGAATGGGGGATGGTATCAAAAGCCTTGGCGAGGTCAAGATAGGCTGTGTGAACCACCTTACCCTCATCTACGGCTTTGGTGACTGCCTCAAAGAAGTCGATCAGTTTCAGGAGGCATGATCTGCCTTTCACAAACCCAAACTGGGTGGGATCCAGAGTTTGAAGGTTACCAATGTCTTTGTTTATGAGTTCCATGATGATATGTTCCATGGCCTTGCAGACCAGGCTCATCAGGCTAATAGGTCGATAGTTCTCGGGATCAATGGTGGCTCCCCCTTTGTGTAGTGGGTTAACTTTTGCTGTGCACCATTCAGTGGGCACAAAGCCTGATGTGAGGCTATTATTGAACATGGTGCTTAAGTAGGGAGCCAGCTCGTTCTGAAGTTCATGTAAAATGCAGCCTGGGATGTTGTCCGGTCCCATGGATGCTGTGTTTTTGGCTTTAGAGAGTGCAGCTTTTACCTGTGTAGTTGTTATTACAGGGACTCTGCATTCTTCCTGTATAGATATGGGCCCTTTAGGGGGTGAGAGGGGGGTAAAGTTAGCACTGAACCTATCTGCCAGGATGTTAGCAATATCAGTTGGTTCTATAATTTTCTTGCCTTTGTGCTGTAACTCAGAGCAGAATAGCAGATCTGGGTATTGCCATCAAGATTCATATGTTCTATATGATGTACAATGAATATAACTGTTAATAATGCACTCCTACTCCTTCTAACAATAAGAGGTCACTAGAAGGCTGCTTTCATGTCAGAATGACAGATTCAGAGGATGGAGAGAGCTGCAAGAGATAGGCAGTCATCATAGTCCTTCTAATTTAGGATTCTAATAACTTACATACACTGAGAGAGATCTTAATGAAACTCTTTTGGTCAGGCTGGCAGAAGATTCAGAAATGGGAGATGATATTGCTTTGACCCTTGATGAGTCAGTTGAGCAATGCAGATAATCCCTTAAAGAACTGATTTGGAAAAAGAGAGTATTGGCATAGGACTGGATAGTAGGGATGGAAAAATAAGTGATACAAAAATAAATCAGTCCCTGTTGCACGTGAGTGATGCATAGATGAAATAGTGATGGATATGCAGTAGAATGTACAGTACACACTTCTACTTCTATAATAGTAAAAACAGAGACAGAGGTAATCCAGGTAATGCTAAATATAAAACATTCAGTGGTGAGTGTAAAAATAAAAAACACATGTCTATCAACAGCCTAGTAGAATCCTTTGAGCTCCAAGTACAAGATTACAAGATATCTGTACTTTAGAACATTTAGAATGAAGAGAGTTTACACATTAACATTTGAAAGATTTTTATTGTCACTGAAATTTATGTTTGAATCAATATATATATATATATATATATATATATATATATATATATATATATATATATATATATACGTATTTGGTGGATTGTAATTAAATAGGAATAATTTGTGCTCAGCTTAAAACAGATGGAATTCAAACAAAAAAAAATACAGACTATAATTTTTTATGAGAAAGTAGACACTGTTGGAATTTGGATTAATGACACACATTTATGAACAATGTCATGAAACGCGGGGTCATCTTAATATTTAGAATAACTATGTTCAGCATTTTTTAAATCTGGTTATGTAAAATGGAAAAAGAAGACCGGTAAGGTATTGTTATTATTTATTGATTTATTTATTTTTTATTTATTTATTTATTTATTTATTTATTTTTGTGGAAGCAATAAGCATTTTTTAGCTCATTCTGATAAAAAGAAATGTACACAATGTGGAGAATGGGGTACCTGAGCTAAAAACTGCACCATGTTATATAAAAAAATGCACAGTTATCTTTTAATTGTACTACTGTTGAGAAAATTTCAGAGATGGAGAAAAGCAAACTGTTTCTGACAATGCAATAGAAAATGAAGATGAAAATTTACAGGATGCTGAAAGCATTGAACAACTTAGTGATGCGATGAATGAAACTTGCTAATCTGCCTCCATGTATGATTGTTGAATACATTGTCATAAAGAACGGGTTTGAACTGTTAATGATGGGAGTAAAAGGAAAAGAAAGTGTACTGCAGGAGGAAAGAGAAGAAAGTAAGGATAGAGGTAACAGGAAGTGCTCATTAAGAGACAGGGTTTGGGACAGAAGGAGAAGGCTGACGAAAGAAAACAAATTAAAGGAATGGGTCAGGATAAATGCTCTATCCTTTCTGTAAATGTAAACAGCATTAAAATGTTGGAAATTGTATTTAGTTTTGCAGTGGTATAAACAAGTAAAGCAAGACATAGTTTGGTTGCAAGATACAAGATTAGTGAAGGAACAGGAGAGACATCAGTTTGAGAAAGTCAGTGTAAAGAAGGTAATATAGAGCATGAGCAAAGAGGACTACTCCATTCTTGTTGTTTTGATAAAACAGAGGCACAGATAATAGACACGACTACTGCATTACTGGGAAGAGTACTAGCTTTGGATTTAAAATATATGTATTTATTCATTTATTTATATACAAAGGGGCATTTATCTTTTAACCACACTAATTGTTAAGAAAAACAAAATATGAGGGATGGGGAAATGGAAACTGTTAATAACATAAAGGAAAATAAAGAGGAAAATTTACAGGATGTTGAAAATGCTGAGATGCTTAGGGGAGTGGTGACACTTGCCAGTACATAGTAAGGTATGAATATTGAAGGAATTGTTATAAAGAAGAAGTCTGCGCATTGGATAATGATGGGCTAGAAGCAAAAGAAAGTGTATGACAGGAAAAGGTAAAGAAAGTAAGTTTACAAGTAAGAAGAGAAGTTCAGTTTGAGATAGGATGTCAGGCAGAAAGAGAAGGCCAAAGGAGGAAAAAATTACTATTGTGGCACAAGGGACAATATCATTTTTAGATGTAAAAGGTAGGAGGTTAGATTATGGACTATTTATGTGTATATAAACATGTAAGATGAGGGAAAATGTATTAGTTCAAATAGAAAAATAGTGGTTATAAATATGCATATCATAGTAGGGGACTTTTATTATGATAAAAGGGTGAGGTAAAAGTCTAGGGAGATATAGGGAAAAGTAGAGACCTTATGAAAAATTCAGGTTTATTTCTTGTGAAGAAGAGGTTTACTTATAGAAGCTAAGTTTCTAAACTAAAATAGATTCTGTTTTGTTTTCTGAGGTTTTGCCAGAATTGTGGTCAGAGGTTAAGAGAGTAGATTTCTCTGATCATGAAGAGATAGAAATATTGGGGTAAAATATAGCACAGAATTGGTAATAAAAGAATAATTTCAAATAATTGTAAAGGAACTAAAATAAGTACTTCAGGTTTGGAAATGCTTTAGAATTATGTATGGAAAAATGTATATTTACTTCAGTCATAGCTGCAGTAAAATTATCATTAATTATGATTGCAAATTAGGAGCTGTCATTGAATCCCACACTGACACAAATGTTCTCCAGGATGAGCTGACACAGACAGACAACTGATGTTAGAGCAATGGACTAAAACTAAATGCCAAGAAATGCATAATAGTATCCTTTGGGAAGTCATCCATCCCTGGTTACCATCATATTGACAACACACCTCTTAGAGTTGACCCAGTAGTCAGGGACTTAGGGACACACAGAGATAGTAATCTAGCCTTTGACCATCATGTGTCTACAGTAGTGAGGAAATCATTCTATACTGCACAATTTATAAATAAAGGTATGGCATGTAAGTCCAAGGAAGTCATTGTTCCACTGTATTTGGCATTCATCAGACCTATCATTTAATACAATGCCCTCTTTGGTATGTACCTAACCAGGCATATCCAACAATTGGAATGTCCAGAGAGGTTCCTCACTAAAAGAATACAGGGCATAAATAAAATGGCCCTATTCCTGTATTATGTCTCCTACAGGCTTTTGAGGGGAAATCTATGCCTGGCATACAGGACATTGTCATACTCCACTCTGATAGACCTCCTGCATATATACAAAACAAACACCAGAATTACCCATTCTAAAGACTTAAACCTTGTTTCTGATATAAATAGGACTTGCTGGAGAGACATGTATGTATCCCAGAGACTAATGCATCTATGGAACAGGCTCTCCATCCATGTGAAGCAGAGCTCTTTATTCCTGGTTTGGCACCTGTATCTCTAATAGACACAGGCAAGCTGGAAATTGTTCATCTCCCTGGCCCCTGCTTACACTTATCAAGGATATCAGAACTTGTCAGAGATTTGGGATGTATGACTAAGCTTAAATAGGCCCTTGTGGTCATTAGCCAGGTAACACCTATGCACCTATCATTCTTAGGGTAGTGTTTATATAGGCCAGGAAATTTTGAAAATTCTGGAACTTTTCCTTTGTATTTTGTGGGGTCTAAACTGAATCATGTGAAGAGTGGAGTAGTTTATAAGGAAAGTAAGAAAAGACAAATATTACTTAGTCCTGTAGTATATTTAGTATCATAACATGTCTTGGGTTATGGCATAAATAAAAGAAGCTTGAGGGAAGAGCTTATGCCAGATTTTATAGATAGAATACTAGTCTCTGTGGAAAGTAATGGGGAAAGGGGAGAATGTATATGGGGTTGGCTGGTGAAACACAGAAAATATTATTAAAAACAATTAGTTGGGAAAGAGACTACAGAAAGTTTGCATAATGAAAGAGAACAACACATATGAGCTCATTTTATTATGTTGACACTTGAAATAATATTCAGCCTAATATTAGAAAATCAATGCGCAGGATAAATGCAAGTTTCAGTGAGATATACAAATGGAAAGATTCATGACAGTTAATGCTTTAAAATGTGTAAGCAGTATGCAAACAGCTGATGTAATGTATGTAGCAAGAGAAAGAAAAACACATAAGCCTTTGTTTATAACAGATAGAAGGGCTGTAAGATTTTTAAAAAGAAATGAAAAATTATGGAAAATGTGGTAAAAAATAGTAGGTGAGGCAAAACACTTTATGGGGATTATGGTGTGGGAAAAAGACAAGTTAGAAGACGAGATGGATAAAATTGTATTATCACATATATGTAGGTATGGAAAACAAGATGTGAATAATTATTGCAGAATTAAATAGAGAATGTAAATGATATTGTAATGCTAAAAAAATTATGGCTGAGGAGCAAACAGTGGAGCTTTTGAAGATTGCATATTTTTGTAAATAATTTGCTTGTTCTAATTTATTACAATTAGTGCTTTTAGTAAAGCACCCTCAATGTGTTATGCTAAGGATGACATAGTAGTACAGTAACTCTAGTACTTTACCACTATGTTAATAATGGAAAATGAATCCAAACATCTGCAGTGGGAACAGAATATACAGATTTCTGATCTTCTAGTATTAAAAGCCAGACGTGCTACTGTTGAGCCAGTGACACTGAGCAGTGAATTGTAGCAGTATAGTTTTAAGAACTGTGCCAAATGGTACATGAAATAAAGCATTGATATAATAAAAGAACAGTGTAGAGTGGGACTTAAGACATTTGCATACCACTATTAAAGACACAATTTCACAACTGTATTTGTGTTAAAAGAAAAAATGAAGATGGCAAGTGTTATGTGCATTATTTCTGCAGAGACAAAGCATAACTAATACACAATCATGTATGGAAGAAAACATTCATATTATAATAAAAGTTGTACGTTGTATTGTAAAAAATGTAGTGCCAAAGGACAATTAAAGCTTAATTGGCCTTTGTTGTAGGAAGGTAATGGTATAAAAAAAAATAAAAATAAGGGGCATGGAAATATAGATGAAAATTATGTAAATTTTGTGGTAATGCAAATATATAAAATGGTATAGAAAAGAGGGTGAATGCAGGTATATACAAACACAGTTCAGGAATAGTAAAGAAAAGGTGTGAAAGTACAAAACAGTGAAATTGGTACACAAATGACATTCTGCTATAAACATTAGTAATACATTTTTAGTTCTAGAATCTGAGAGATGAGAAGATGAAAATCTAGACATTTTCATGGAAGAGGATGGAGAATGGCTTGCAGAAAAAGAGAGAAAAGCATAGGAAAAAAGTTTAAAAATTTAGTTGAAACAAAATGCAAGAAAGGGAAAGGGTTAATATCAGAATAGTTGCAGTATGATGTACATAGATTAATTGGATGTTGATGAAGTATAAAAATGAAACTGATGTTATTTCTTTGCTTCATACAAGATTTCTGGAAAAAAAAAAGTTCAGTTTTGAAAATAAGTGGTTGAAAAAATAATGTGGAATGTGCGGAAAGAAAGCTGTACAGGAGTGACATAGTCAACTAAAATGAATATATTAAAACAATGGATAATAGTGCATAAACTGCAGGTGGAGAATTAATTTCTACTTAAGGCTTAAAATAGGCTTTTTGTATTTATTAAATTACTTCTATGGCAGTAAGGGAAACTGTAATAAGTATGGACACATACAACATACTGCAGGACATCTTTTAACTTATTTGCATGTACAGCATCATCCTTGCAATCTTTGACTGGCACCCTGCTGTGCACAGTCTAAAAATAAATCTTTCCTTTCCATGCCTAAGGCCCCACTGAGCACTCCTAGTGAAAATTATAAATATCTCCCTAAATTTGGTAGCCAGACATTCAGTATCATGACTATTGAAGTCCATGACTGTGCATCTTTAAATGCAATGAATAAAAAAAAATAAAATTTACTTTTGAATACTTGTTTTGGTTGCATTAGGATGATAATCCAGAAACCACATAAATAAATGCTGAAAGCTGCAGCAAACTTCCACAGTTCTTAAATGGCATAAGATTCATTGGTGGTATAAAAAACTTTGTTTACTTTAAATAAAATAAACTTCTAAAAAATAAAATAAAATAAACTTCTTTTCTAAATGCAGCATTCTGCAATTTGACTATTTCTGCTCCCCCTGTAATTGAGCAAAGACATAGAACATAAGCATTACAGCAAGAAGCATAATATTATTAAAATATAAAACAATAAAACAACCTCTATGAACTATAACTAGATGGACTACAAATATATGCACTATGAACAAATGATAATAGTGACAAATTTGAAAAATGAATTCTTCTTTAGGTGGATAAAGAAAGTGTTATTTAAGCTATGAGAAAAAAAAAACTTGCTATAGTGTAAAGAAATAGGACATAAACAGACTATGAGGTAGGAATCTAAGAAAATAATTGAAATGTGGCGGCCCGTGCTATTGGACTGCCGGACTGCAGCCCCCTCAACTATAAAATAAAGAAATAAAAGAAAAAGTAAAGAAATAAAAAAATAAAAAAATCGAGACTTTCAAGATGCACTAGTCCGGACTGCTGCTGAGACAGTCAGGAGCATGCGCAGATTGTCTCAGCAGCAGTCCTGACTGGGAAACACGTAGAACGGAGCTCCCAGAAGTCTATGCAGTTTTAAACTGCATAGACTGTCCTGGGAACTCGCTGGGAAAACGCGTCGGGGTCAGACTGCAATGTCGGCAGTCTGGAGTTTGCTGCAGTCTTGTCGGGAGGATCTCGCAAAAGGGGGGCGTGGGCATCGGGCTGGTGTGGATTTGCACGGGTTTTGGACAGGGATGTGGATTTATGGTGGTTTGCTACAGGATCAGTTCGGTTTTGCAGCTACAGGGATGTGGATTTATGGGGTC
Organism: Protopterus annectens; assembly: GCF_019279795.1. NCBI lineage: Eukaryota > Metazoa > Chordata > Ceratodontiformes > Protopteridae > Protopterus > Protopterus annectens. Next base: position 82,641,783 of record NC_056741.1, read on the forward strand.
TGGTGTGTTTTGGTGGTTTGCAGCTACAGGTAAGAGTGTGTGTGTGTGTGTGTGTGTGTGTGTGTGTGTGTGTGTGTGTGTGTGTGTGTGTGTGTGTATGAGAGACCAGCACAGGCAGATGACTGTGGGCAGCCAGGGAGACTAGTGCCTCATGGACAGGTCTAGGGCAGCCTCAAAATATGTATGTTGTGACTGTGCAAATCTCCATATCTAGGGTTGTCTTCTCCTGGGAAGGTCACAAGGATGATCCAAAGCAAATGCAGAAGATAGAGCACTCCATCGTAGAATGATTTGCTTTTGAATTTCAATTTCTCATTATGTTTTGCTAAGTTTAGGGTTAACAATTTTATGTATTTATCTAAGTAAACTAGAGCTCCTTTGTGTAGCTAATTGCTATGTTAGTATCAGAGCTGGTTCTGAGACAGGCACATTTTGAGATCTTGTCATAGAATATAGTTTGCCCGTCTGAAATTATTAAATTTAGAGGTATTTCTTACAGGGGCTTTGGACATTTTGATCACAAGTTTTGTTTCAATTAATTAGAAATTGGGAGACTGGGAAATAGTATATGTGCATGTTATGTTTGTGAGGACCAGATCTATAATATTGTATCATTTAGTTGATTTATTAACTATCTTTTCCAGAGAGGTTTTTATTAAGTCCAAGAGCTTATGAATAGATCCATCACTGGCAGTAAAGGTGCATCAGGTTAATTGATGAGAAGGTGAAGACTCCTAAAATAAACAAATTCTTAACAGGGAGTTTGTCAAGTGCTTTTAGGAATCTAGTAATTATCAGGGGGCATGGATGGTGCTGTGTATCAGTAGTTTACCTTGCTCAACCTGAGTTCTGATTGTGAGCATATGGAAATCTGCCTAGAGGTTGTTTGACCCTTGACAAATATGGAGACACCACTGCAGTTGCCTTTAGGACTGAAGGCATTTGGTAGGCACAAAACCCTGGCATGGAGGTTGCATGCTATCTGTAGTGTACTTAATGTATCTGTTATGTGATATTCTTTCATAAAGTTAATGCACGATTAAAGCAATAGACAAAGCAGTGTAGCATACAGATAAAATGGCTTTTCAGCTGTAATTTTGCTTCATATTTGATCTGATCTATTCCTCATAATATCTGTGGTTTATAAATGTTGCAATGCTTGATATTTGCTGGTGCAGTAGTGGCATTATTGCCTCACAGCTGCAGGTTCTCAGGTTTGATCCTTGGCTGGGGTGCCTTCTTTGTGGGGTCTGTATCTTCGCCCTGTGTTTGTGTGGGTTTGCTTTTGTGTCCTCCCATGTTGCAAAGACATGTCTGTATTATTTCTTCCTGGGCCTCTGCTGAAAATTGTTTTTCTGTTCCAGGTCAGACTGTCCTGATTAAGAAATGTTAAATAAAATTGACAGGCATTTGAATTTCAGACTTCAGGTTTCTGAATGTTTAATTCCTTACATATTTGATGATGCAGTGCTAGTATTGTTGCCTCACAGCTATAGGTTTTCTGGTTTGATTCTTGGCTGGGGTGCCTTCTTTGTGGAGTCTGCATCTTATACCTGTGTTTGTGTGGATTTGCTCTGGTGTCCTGCCATTTTACAAAGACATGTGTGTCTACAATATTTCTCCCTGGGCCACTGCTGAAAATTGTTTTTGTTCCGTCAGAAGTAAAATTGACATGCACTTGAATTTCAGACTTTATATTCTTCAGAAAATACATAGTAAAACAACCTTTTATTCTAGCAATAAATATATAGTAACACAACCTTTTATTCTAGAAATGTTCTAAGTTTATAAGATGACTATTTGAAATTTGTCCTTATTTTGGGACTGTATTACCCTGTTATTGGTTTTGTCCAGGTTTTTTGTGCTAAGGTTGACAGCTATGGCAAGAACTGAATTCAATGAATATGTTTGAGGGCTGTATTCCCTCATTACTGGGTTTGTCCAGGTGTTTTGTGCTAAGAGATTGACAGCTATGGTTAGAACTGAATTCATTAAATGATAGCCATTTAAGTTTCAGTCTTCCTCTCTTTCACAAAGCAGCTGATCTGGTGTAGTGGTATGTTGCTCTGACTGTTTTGCGCAGGGACCTTGGCAGTAAAATGTATGGTGGTAACACAGCATTTTTCTTTCACAAAGCAGGTGATTTGGCATAGTGGTATGTTGTTCTGACTCTTTTGCACAGGGACCTTGGTAATAAAATGTATGGTGGTAACACAGCATTTTATTCTAGCAGCTTTCCAAGATTATACAAGGAATGTTTAATGTGTCCCTGGTTTTTGCCCTTTTGACCCACCCCAATAAATTTGGCTTTTTCCAGATTTCTTGTGCTGCGAAGTTGAGATGCAGTTGAGTATTGAGTAGATTTTACAAGGAGCTGAGAGCTGCAGGGGAAGAGAAGTTTAGTGTTGATTATGCTAAGTCAGCTCACATTGCTAATAGCATAACAGGCTGTGTACTTGCTTTTGATGCAGAAGGTTGTTGGTTCTACTCCCATAAGGGGTGAATGCTGTCGTACTGAAAGTTAAGATACTAACTATGAGCCTGTTATCAGTTTGCCATCCATTTCCTATTGCAATATTACTAGCTTATTTTTAATGTAATTTAGACAATTTATTTCTCAGGGGCATCAGACACTTTATTTTTTGATGAAACCATGAAATATAAAGGTGTTTGCTAGCAGCAACCTCTTCATTACAGATTTATTTAACGTGGAATTATTTAAATGACTTTTTTACTACTTCAGAGATTGTGCATATTTACTGGTAATGGTGAACTGTAGAATTGTGCATATTTACTGATAATAGTGGACTGTAGAAGTTTGAGTAGACTTTTATGATGGAAATGTTCTGAATTGGGCAGTTTTGTCATTGGTGCATGCGTTTTGTTTCATTGTTTACTGGAAAAATGTTCAAAGTAATAGGAAGGTGTATCAAAGAGCACTTGTATGTTTCATATGCAAAGGGCCTATTATTTGAAAACAGCCCAGAATTAATCTTTATCTGCCACGGGTAAAATGTATTTTCTTTGAATGTGGGTTTTAATGTTATTTCAATGAATGTGAGTTTCAAGGGCAGAGAAGTTTTAATGCCAAGTTTGTTTAGCAGATGTCTTAGTGTGGGTACCTATTACTTCACCGACAAGTCATAACAGCGACACTCAGATGTTCGACTCCACATCATCGACACTTCATAACATCGACGTTTCAGGTAAGCGATCTTCCCCCTCACAGGACCCATGGTAGCACTCGTTTCTGTCTATTAACGTGTAAGGTTTATGTCATTCCTCAAAATGTACCCTGACAGCGTTGTCCTTAGCTTTTTAAAAGTGAAACGAGTGCTACCATGGGTCCTGTGAGGGGGAAGATCGCTTACCTGAAACGTCGATGTTATGAAGTGTCGATGATGTGGAGTCGAACATCTGAGTGTCGCTGTTATGACTTGTCAGTGAAGTAATAGGTACCCCTTAGTGTTTGTGCTGTAAAATGCAAAATAAAACTTTCAAATGAAGTTCAAATCATCATAGAAGTAATTAAGTACGCACATTAGTGTTTATGGTAAATGGAGTGAAATAGCCAAGTAATGGATCTGAGAAACATAGATTGCACGGTAGTTATTTTATTGACATGTTCATACTACGGAATTATTTAAATGTATATCAAATCTTTAAATTGGAATTGGTTATACTATCTACTCTTCGTTGCCTCTTAAATGTTTTAAAACTTTTTTTGAGTTGAAGTTTTATAATGGTTACATGTTTTATAAATGTGATTTAGTCCTGGTGGAAAATTGTTCCATTTGTTATGTGTTTAATAAGTTTTGTCTTCATGACTTTTGAAAAGAATAGAGCAATTAATTAATCAATTATGTAGTGTTTTTAATTGAATTTCAATTGAATTATTCTTTGGCTTGCGCGCCAAAATGTCTTATAAAATAACTGTGTTTCTAGTTTTAAATTACATCTGAAGAAGAGTAGTCAGCTACGTGAAAGCGCTTGTGTTTTATGTCCAAATAAAGAAATACTTCCTTTGAGGTAATCCATCTCCTGTGGTGATTCCATCTGGATCTGCAATTACTATTACTATTATTTCAATGAATGTGAGTTTCAAGGGCAGAGAAGTTTTAATGCCAAGTTTGTTTAGCAGATGTCTTAGTGTTTGTGCTGTAAAATGCAAAATAAAACTTTCAAATGAAGTTCAAATCATCATAGAAGTAATTAAGTACGCACATTAGTGTTTATGGTAAATGGAGTGAAATAGCCAAGTAATGGATCATTGGAATGGCTGCAGGGGGAGGCTCCATTCGACCATGGTTTTGTGAGGGGGAAGGGGGGCAAACTTAGGCAGCCTCAGCTGAACTATACCTCTCAACTGTCCAGATTTTCAAAGAATGAATAGATTTTTTTGCTTTTTATTTTTTTTCTGGCAAATCATTTAGGAATTAAGTCACTAAATAATGACACACTGAGTTTCAGACTTCATAACCTTCAGAAAAATGCATGCTAAAGTAAGACCTGTTCTATCAACTGTCTCAGTTTATACAAGAGCAATTTTTAGTACTGTTTATATGTCCCCCCAATATATTTGGCCTTGTCCACATTTATTGCATTAACAAGTTGAGAGGTACATGCAAATAAATTGCTTTATAGAATTAGGCTTAGCCAAACCTCTCAACTGTCCCTGATTTTGTCTCAAAATGTTGCTCTTCCCCTAATGATCCCTCCGCAAAATAGCAATTTTGGAAGAAAATATGGAGGGTTTATAATTAAGAAATAACTGTAATAATCAGTTAGATTACTTTTATTTCAGAAATGCATGTAGATTCTTTTATTTTGTCAGCTGCTCACGTTAGCAGTACTAATATTAAAATGTCCCTTCTTTGACAGGTTCCCAGCTGTATTGTGTTGCTGTTTTATATTTTTACATCCACATTTTTGGTCAAATCATTAAACACTGAAGTTAGAAAATAATGACAGACATTTGAGTTTCAGATTTCATACCATTCAGAACATTCATACTAATGCAAGACCTCTATTATCTTTCTAAATTTATAAGAGCAATATTTTAAAAATTGTCCTTATTTTTGGGCCTTTGTCCCATTTCTTTGTATGGCTTTGTCCAGATTTCTTTCTCTGAGGTTGAGAGGTATGACAAATGTGTCGGGGCCATCACAAGTCAGCCAGAGACATTTCAAACTGTGACATACTTGTTGCACCCCATTCCCCCATGTAGTGACTCTGGATGTGTCGAAGCAAGGCAAGGAGTAGTTATGCAGTGTAAATGTGCAGAGTACTCCCCCCACCCCCGCTCCATCCAAGGTAGACACAAGTACTAGAGTGGCTTTTCATCTGTCCTTGATTTTTACAGAATGGTCTGGTTTCTGTCATATTTTTTGTACTGTTGATTTATGCTTATTACTCAAAGTGCCTGTTGCTCTGTGTTTAAGTAGCAATACTTTAATGACCCTCAGGTAAGCTTGGCTGAGATTGCAAGATGCAAGTAAGCTTTAATAATCATACTGTTAAAAAATTGCCAACATTGAAAGCCTTTCTGTTGCCATGTAGAGAATACTTAACTAGATAATGTATAAGCCTTGGGTATTGAAATGCATATGACAGTATTTGTAATAAAGGACAGGATTACATTATTTTAAGAGTCTCATTACACTTGGAGACTTCCAGTCATCTCTGCAGGCTTTACCTGTAAACAGAATGCCAATTGTGTGGTCCATAACCTGTACAGTAATCCTTTTAAGCAATGTATCTTGAGCTTATTTCTTGTTTGCTTTTCATTTTTTACTTTGATCATGTTTTCCCCATGAAACAAGTAGATGTCAGGCAGCAGGTTTTTTTTATTGGATAAGGAACATTTTTACAAGTGGGGGCATCAAAGATTTCTACTTTCAGCATGTTATTTGGTACTTTAGTAAAGCTGAATATAAATTATAATTAGAACTGCAGTGCAAGAAGTGGTTTGAGTTGAGTGCTGCTTGTTTTTCTTATACTTGATTTTGACTGGCATTCCATTAATGTATTTAAAAAAGTAATTTATTTTTTCATGCCTCACAACTTTTTTTTGTTTCCATCTAGATATTAAGCTGTCATGCAGCCAATGCATTGAAATATTTTTATTCTTCTACACTTTATTTTGTCTTGATTGGACTCTCATAATGACAATTTAGCACCCAGTGCAGTATATTTAGTTTTTGTGGTTTTGAGCATAGCTCCTCCCCTTTCTAGTTGGCCACACCCCTTCCCATTGGCCCCACCCATTCAGCTGTCTCCTGCAGCCACCCTTTGATTTGAAGTCACAAGCCGCCACTGAGAAGATTTTTTTTAAATCAAAATCTTAAAAAGGGTACTCCAATTATTAACATTATTTTGGCTCTTATTTAAGAGGGGGCCTCCTACCATCAATTCTTATGTGATGCATAAATAAACAAAACAAAAAATACAGTATTTAAATTGATTTTAACTGTGTTGCAGGAATATTAACTGAACTGGAAGTTTTGACTCTGCTCTTCAGTTAGTCTCACCCACCCTCCCTGTTTTTGTTTTGGTGTTAATCTTAGTGGCCTTGAAACTGCCCGCCCCTCTTGTAAATTTGTGTTTGGATACTCCTTCTGGGCCCATCTCATTTGCTCACTCAACTGAGTGCAGTGAGATCATATTCTGATTTCAGGCACTCCTACTGTGTACAAAGAGAGCATCTGGGAAACAGAAAAAAATAAGCTTGTTTCCTGCCTTTCCTGTTAAGTGGTATAGACTATTTCTAGGCTTCTGAGCCCCCAACCCCTTCTGTGTTGGAGGGAAGCCTTCTAGCTTAGTTTTTTTTCTTATAACTAGCCAGTTTTCTAGTTTCAGCACTCAAATCTGTTTCTTTGATCTCAGCACTTGTTCAGAAAAAAAAATTTCATCTGCTTTTACTGTACTTGTGTTTCTACCTACTTTATTTTACTTTTGCATCATCTTAAAAGTACTCAATTGTATTTATTACTGCTTGGTGTAACTCATTCTAAGCCTTTTGGTTTAAACACTTGGGCTTCAGGCCAGTTGTTTTGCACTGAGAGGGTTTGTGGTCTGCACTGTAGTGGCAGAACAGGTAGCTTACATCCTTCTAGGTTGGGAACTGCTGATTGAGGGCTCAGTGTCTGTTATTCTAAAAGTGTATTAATTCTGGTTTAAGCACTTGGGCTTTCAGGCCAGTTATTTTACATTAAGAGGATTCGTGGTCTGCACTCTTGTGGCAGGAGAGGCTGGACTCTGCCCTTCTGAGCTGGGAATTTCTGGTTAAAGGCTTATAGTGCATGCATATCTGAACTGCTTCTTACTGAAGTTGGTGCGCCTTGTTTGCTGTGGCATAGACTGGATTCAGGCCTGCTGGATCTAGCTTTGTTTGTGTAACTTGAGCACTAATCCAGGCATTCTCTAAAGTATTCGATTGTATTTATTACTGCTTGGTAGTAACTTGATTAAAGTGTAGCTATCATTCTAAGTATTTTGGATTAAGCACTTGGGCTTCAGACCAGTTGTTTTACATTAGGAAGGTTTGTGGCATGCACTGTGGTGGCAGGACAGGTAGCTTTCATCCTTCTAAGTTGGGAACTGCTGATTGAGAGCCCAGTGTCTGTTATTCTTAAAGTGTATTAGTTCTGGTTTAAGCATTTGGGCTTCAGGCCAGTTATTTTACATTAAGAAGGTTCGTGGTCTGCACTCTTGTGGGAGAAGAGGCTGGACTCTGCCCTTTTGAGCTGGGAATTTCTGGTTAAAGGTTTATAGTGCCTGAATATTTGAACTGTATCTTACTGAAATTGGTACACCTTGTTTGCTGTAGCATAGACTAGATCCAGGCCTGCTGAATCTAGCTTTGTTTATATGCTTGTTGTTTGTTTGCTTGTTATTTCCCTGGAACGCTAATTCCACCTAATACGCTTCTCAGTGCTTCTGTGGATCACTATTGATATCTGCATTGCTTACTGTACTTATTTCCTTGTTTCACTTGAAAGAAATTTACTGTTTGTCATGTTTGCATTTAAGTTACCTGTAACACATTGCACTTAAGTTACCTGGCACTTGCTCACTAAAGCAATTATATAAGTCAGCACTAAAAATTAAAAGCACTACACCCTCACTCCCCACTGGCCCTTGTTTTCAATTATTAAGGAATTCCCAATATTATTCTAGCATGTCCAAAGGTCAGTTGTCAATCTCCTCTCCGGTCCAGCTGGTGAATCTGGGAATCATGAGGCAATGTTACAACTGCCTCATGTACACAGACAACCCTCTCCTCCTCCCAACAAATTCCAACACGTGAGAGATGCAACCATATAGCCAAACTGGAGGCTAAGCTCTCTCAACTCAGTACTGGCATAACCAGTCAGGAGGAGAAGGAAACCACACTTACTACAATTCCAGTCTCACATAGACCTACCACGACAGCAAACCAAACACATAATCGCACAAAAACATACTCGGAGGCTCTAAATAAAGATCTGCCTAAGCAGCAGAGACCTCCAAAGCAGACAACCAAGCAACCGCTACCCCAAAACAAAAGACGTGCAACACATATCTCACAAAGCCAGTGTGCCGAACAGTTACAGCCCTTAAGACTAAACAACACACCTGATACACTTGTAATAGGTGACTCTATCATCAGGCACACTGACGTCCCACTCACCAGGCTGAACAAGGAGAGGGTCACGGTGAGCAGCCTGTCGGTGCTAGGATGCGCCACATAACACAAGCACTCAGGTTACTCCAAGGCAAGTACAAATATGACTCAGTCATTGTCCATGCTGGTGTGAATGACCTGAGACGTACCTCCCTGGACTACATGAAAAGAGACATAAAGGTGCTCTCTGAGCATGTAGCCCAGGCTGGTATGACCCTAACCTTGAGTAGCATCTTACCCTCACCAAGAATGATGCCACAATATGAAAACAAGATGATCAATTTCAACAATTGGCTTAAGTACTGGTGTCATTCAAAGGGGATCCAATGCCTGTCAGCTTGGGATGATATGCTCGACAAGCCACGATGCTTTGCTAGGGACGGCTTGCACCTGTCACCCCTGGGCTTTCGGATATTGGCAAAGGCTCTTGCTACACCCATAGTGCCTTTTTTAGGCAAGGCTCAAAAGACAAACCCACCTCCATAGGTATCCCAAGGGATAAGAAACTAAGAGTAATGCTACTCAATGCCAGAAGTCTAAACCTCAAGATGCACGCACTCGAAACTCTCCTTAGCATGGAGAACATCGATATCTGTGCAGTAACAGAAACCTGGTTCAAGGCTCCGAGAGCACCCCAGCACTACCAGGTTATACCTCATACCATGCTTTTCGGCCCTAAAACTTGGACCGAACCACAAAAGGAGGGGGAGTATCAATATTCATCAAAGATACCCACACCTCCAGGTTGGTGGCAAAGCACGAAGCATCAGAGACTATCCATGTGCAACTAACAGTGGGTAAAACTGTCTTCCAGTTTATAGCCTGCTACAGACCACCCTCCCAAACCCAGGAACCCCACTTGGCCTTCCTGAGAACACTGGAAAATATGAAGGTCTCTCCAAACACCATTATATTGGGCGACTTTAACTACCCAAACATAGAGTGGGAGCATTACTCCAGCTCCAACACCCTAGCCCAAAGGTTCCTAGAATTTATAAACTCAGATGCTATGGAACAACTTGTTACCACTCCCACAAGAGAGGAAAACATACTGGACCTGATCATCACCAACATGGGGACTCTATGCTCCAGACCAGAAGTGTATCCCTCATGGGTAAGATCAGACCATAAACTAATTTCTCTGGATATTCACGTCCCGACCCCACCCCCTGCCCAGAAAACCACAGTGAAAACATTCTCTAAAGCAAATTTCACACTCCTCAAAATCATGGTGGAATCCTTCAAAGCCCCCGGGCCTGTGGAAAATACGGCCCAGACCACAGAATCCTTTATAAACGCATTCTATGAACACCTTCAGGAAAGCATGGATCATGCGATCCCAAATAAAACCAAGACCCAATCCTCCAAAGGCAGACATCCTGTCTGGTGGACCCCAGCCATAAACAAACTATACAATAGAAGGAGGAAGCTACTAAATGACAGAGCAAAATCCCAAAAAGGGAAGGCATCACTGATCAGTATTAGCAAAAAACTACGAGTACTCATAAAATTGTCTAAGGCCAGTTTCGAGAGAAAAATTGCACAGGACACTAAGGATAAACACAAGGCTTTCTTTAGTTATGTTAGGAACCTGGGTGGGAATTCCCAGATATGCTCAGAATTAGTCCAAAATGACAAAAAATACACTGAACCCACAGACATTGCCAACATCCTAGCTGACAGGTTCAGTGCAAACCCCCCCCCCTCCCCACCAATAGGGCAAATATCTATCCCAGCAGAGTGCTGCCCCCCTGACGTCTCAGATGCTCAGGTAAGAGCCGCCTTCTCCAAAGCAAAAAACACAGCATCAATGGGACCAGACGGTGTCCCGGGCTGTGTCCTACATGAACTCCAAGAAGAGCTAAACCCAAACATAAAACTACTGTTCAATCTCAGCCTTACTACAGGATATGTGCCCAAAGAGTGGCGTACAGCAACAGTGGTCCCTCTCCGTAAAGATGGTGCCTCACCGGATCCTGGAAACTATCACCCCATAAGCCTGACTAGCTTGGTCTGCTAAGCTATGGAAAGGATCATCATGGACCTCATAAATAAAGATATTGGGGACCTACAGACACTGGATCCTACTCAGTTCGGCTTTGTTAAGGGCAGATCCTGCCTCTTAAACCTGGTTGATTTCTTTGAAACAGTCACCAAGGCTATTGACGAGGGGAAGGTGGTCCACACAGCCTACCTGGACCTCGCAAAAGCCTTCAATACAATACCCCACTCGGGCATTATAGATAAGCTCACCAGCTTAAATATAAACCCCTATGTCACTAGATGGATTGCAAATTGGCTCAAGGACAGAACCCACATGGTTAGAATTGCTGGAGCCATGTCAGACTCCAAACCAGTTACAAGTGGTGTCCCACAAGGCTCAGTCCTGGGACCTCTCTTGTTCGGTATATATTTCTCAGAGGTACAGGCCAACACGGAAGGACTGTGGCTGATCAAGTTCACAAATGACTGCAAACTGGGCACCATAATCGACTCTCCAGCCGACACAAGCATCCTCCAAAGGGCCTCATAGAAACAGACAACTGGTGCCAGAGCCATGGCCTCAAGCTAAATGCCAAAAAGTGTATAGTCATCCCCTTTGGCAAAAACAAAGTGCCCACAAATTACCACATAGGTGGTAATCCATTAAGTACAGAAGAAGTAATTAGGGACCTGGGGACCCAAGTTGATAGCAATCTCTCATTTGACAACCACGTGGCCAAAGTGGTTAGAAAAACATTTTATATAGCCCACCTAATCATGAAGGGATTCACATCTAGATCAGGGGAGGTCATCATGCCTCTTTACTCATCCCTCATCAGGCCCATAATTGAGTACAATGCCCCTTTTGGGATGTACCTTACCAGACACCCGCAGCAACCGGAAAGACCCCAAAAGTACCTCACCAAGAGGATCAAAGGGCTCATACAGATGCCATATGCTGCCCAGTTAAAGAAACTCCAGCTCTACTCAGTGGCATACCGCGCTCGAGAGACTTGAACCTCAGCACTGAAATAAATAGGACATGCTGGAGGGACAGATTCATAACCCAGAGGCTCCCTTCACTCTGGAATAAAATCCCATTCCAGGTTAGGCAGAGTCCCTCATTGACTCTCTTCAAGAGGAATCTTGATGAGTGGATGGGAGATTGTAGGTTTACCCCGGGTATCACTTCTGTGTCACAGTTAGACAGAGGCAGAGTATACTAACCTCGAAAAAGGGCATAGCAAAATTCATTTAAAATGGGTGGCGACAGCCAAACACATTCTGGCTAGGCTTATAAATGCCCTAGGGCAGATAGCCTAGTATGAACCTATGAAACTATGAACCTATGCATGGGAGTCTCAAGATCATCAAATCATGTAATTGCATCTTTCTGTAACAGCACACTGTAAATGTGTACTATTGCCTTGTGTTATGACCGATACTTGACACACTTGTGTAAATCTTACACTGAAAATCTTCATAGCATAGTTATAATCTCAGCTTCCCTTGCTTCACCCATCTTGTTCTCAGCTAAGTGCCTTTCAGAGCTACCTCATCAGTGGAAATTTAAAGATGGTCAAGACAACTTTATGTACTCATATGCACACAAACACATGTGCGCTCTTGAGTACAATGTTTCCCAGAATGGGAAAAATGACATCTCTCAAGTGCCTCTGCCCTCTTTTCTGTCTATTCATTAATGATATTATCTGTTAAAACAATTTAGCACATATAGAGCAAAATTACTGTTCATTATTAAAATAAGCCAGCAGTAACATACCTGTCTGGCAGCAATAGCTTGAGTAATCACTCTTCAAAAAGCAGAAGGCAGCAGTAATAATACTCCAGTTCAATTCGCATAGCCTTAAATTAATAAATAAACCACCAGCTATCTTCTTCTTCTTCTTTTGGCTGTTCCCATTAGGTGTCGCCACAGCAGATCATCTGTTTCCTTTTCTTCCTGTCTTCTGTATCTTGCTCTGTCACACCAACCACCTGTATGTCCTCTCTCACCGCATCCATAAACCTTATCTTAGGCCTTTCTCTTTTCATCTTACCTGTCAGCTCCATCCTTAGCATCCTTTTCCCAATACACCCAGCATCCCTCCTCAGCACATGTCCAAACCAATGCAATCTCACCTCTCTGGCTTTGTCTCCAAACCATCCAAACTGAGCTGACTCTCTAATATACTGACTCCTAATCCTGTCCATCCTCATCACACCCAATGCAAATCTTAACATCTTTAACTCTGCCACATCCAGCTCTGACTCCTGCCTTTTTGTCAGTGCCACCATCTCCAACCCATATAACATAGCTGGTCTCACTACCCTCTTGCAGGCCCTCTCTTTCACTCTTACTGGTACCCATCTGTCACAAATCACTCCTGACACTCTTCTCCACCCACTCCATCCTGCCTGTGCTCTCTTCTTCACCTCCCTTCCACACTCACCATTACTCTGAACTGTTAATCCCAAGTATTTAAATTCATCCACCTTCACTAACTCTACTCCCTGAACCCTCACCATTCCTCTACCCTCCCTTTCATTCACATACATATATTCTGTCTTAGTCCTGCTGACCTTCATTCCTCTCTTCTCTAGAGCATATCTCTACCTCTCCAGGGTCTCCTCAACCTGCTCCCTATTCTCACTACTGATGACAATGTCATTGGTAAACATCATAGTCCAAGGGGACTCCTGTCTGATCTCATCTGTCAACCTGTTCATCACCATTGCAAATAAGAAAGGGCTCAGAGCTGATCCTTGATGTAATCCCACCTCCACCTTAAACGCATCTGAAACTCCTACTGCAGACCTCACCACTGTCACACTACCCTCATACATATCCTGTACCACACTTACATTCTTCTCTGCCACTCCCGACTTCCTCATACAATACCACAACTCCTCTCTAGGCACCCTGTCATATGCTTTCTCTAAGTCCGCAAAGACACAATGCAACTCCTTCTGTCCTTCTCTATGCTTCTCCATCAACACTCTCAGAGCAAACATCGCATCTGTAGTGCTCTTTCCTGGCATGAAACCATACTGCTGATCACTAATCATCACCTCCCTTCGTAACCTAGCTTCTACTACTCTTTCCCATAACTTCATGCTGTGACTGATCAATTTTATCCCTCTGTAGTTACTACAGCTCTGCAGAGCACCCTTATTCTTAAAAATAGGTACGAAAACACTTCTTTTCTACTCTTCAGGCTTCCTTTCACTTTCCAAGATTTTATTAAACAATCTGGTTAAAAACTCCACTGCCATATCTCCTAAACACCTACATGCTTCCACAGGTATGTCATCTGGACCAACAGCCTTTTCATTCTTCATCCTCTTCATAGCTATCCTTACTTCCTCTTGGTAATCCATTGCACTTCCTGATTCACTATCCTCACATCATCTAACCTCCTCTCTCTCTCATTCTCTTCATTAATAAGCCCCTCAAAGTAGTCTTTCCATCTGCTCAACACACTCTCCTTGCTTGTAAGTATGTTTCCCTCATTATCCTTTATCACCTTTACCTGCTGCACATCTTTCCTAGCTCAGTCCCTCTGTCTAGCCAATTGGTACGGGTCCTTTTCTCCATCCTTAGTATCCAACCTTTCATACAACTCTTCATACGTCTTATCCTTAGCCTTCGCCACCTCTCTGTTCACCATACACCTCATCTCCTTATACTCCTGTATACTTTCTTCATCTCTCTGACAATTCCACTTTTCTTTCACCAACTTCTTTCTCTGTATACTCTCCTATACTTCTTCATTCCACCACGAGGTCTCCTTGTCCTCCTTCCTTTGTCCAGATGTCACACCAAGCACCTCACTAGCAATCTCCCTTACCAGCTCTGCAGTAGCTACCCAGCTATTCGGTAACTACTCACTACCACCCAGTGCCTGCCTTAACTCTTTCCTGAATTCCACCTCACAATCATCCTTTTTCAACTTCCATCATTTGATCCTTGGCACTGCTTTCACACTCCTCCTCCTCTTCTTGATCACGAACATCATCCTACAGACCACCATTCTATGCTGCCTAATTACACTTTCCCCTGTCACCACTTTACAGTCTCCAATCTCCTTCAGACTGGCCCTCCTACATAGGAAATAATCCACCTGTGTGCATCTTCCTCCACTCTTGTACATCACCCTATGCTCCTCCCTCTTCTTAAAATACATATTCATCCAGCTGTTCCATTCTTTTGTCAAAATCCACTGCCATCTGACCTTCTGCATTCCTCTCCTTAACACCATACCTACCCATCACTTCCTCATCCCCTCTGTTCCCTTAACCAACATGCCCATTGAAATCTGCTCGAATCACCACTCTCTTACCTTTGGGTACACTCACTATCACTTCATCCAACTCACTCCAAAATTTTTCTTTCTAATCCTTTGGACACCCAACTTGTGGAGCATATGCAGTAACAACATTCATCATCACACCATCAATTTCCAGCTTCATTAACATCACTCTATCTGACACTCTTTTCACCTCCAAAACACTGTCCCTTCAGGATAACCCCCACCTCATTTCTCCTCCCATCCACACCGTGATAGAACAATTTGAACCCACCTCCAATACACCTAGCCTTACTCCCCTTCCATCTGGTCTAGCTCTAAGCACTTGAAATGACTAATGCAATTGTTTACTTTTAATATATAAAATTAAGAAATGCATGTTGTAGGACTGTATATACCACAAATAAATAATTGGCACAGAGAAATACCATGCAAAAGATTTAAACACACACACATGGTATATAGCAAAGCACTGTCTTCACCTATTTTGGTCCTGCTACTGACCACTATCTTAAAGGCTCACAGAATTCAATTTGTGACTAGCGTTTAAGAGCATTTAGCATATGTAGAAAAGTCACAGGCAATAAATTGCTAACATGAGCTCTCAGTCCAAAGAGGTCGTCTGTGTGCACATCAGTAGGCACATGCTAGGTGGGGATGCTGGCAGTTGTTTTTGTAAAATTAAATGAACCCTAGGGCCTGTTCTCCCACTTGACTCAGACATTAAGCTTCTTCTCTACATAGATAGTGCAATCCAACTAAGGTAACAAGTTAGAAACAAACTGTGCCAATGTGTGCAAGGAGCAGTCTGTCTCACTGCATCACTATAAAGATCACATACATCTGCAGATTGTTGCACAGCTTTCTATTCTCTGCATATTTTATATGCTATATGAATTACAGCAGGCAACAACCTGAAGTTTTCCCAGCTTTTATGTTTCTTATTTCCTGAAAAAAATCACTTTTTTGAATTGTATTTGTTAACTCACTGGATATGTGTTAATTTTCAGTGGCAATCCATCAATACTGTACTGGTTAAGTAATTTAACTCAGCCAAGTACGACTTGTTTCTCTATTTCATATTTTTCTGACTCTTTACTAACAGACAACTGCAAGAACCATACGGTCTATCACATTTAAGTTAAAAAGTCATCAGCTTAGGAGTAAGCAAACTGGCAGGGCAAGTGATTTTCAAATAATGGGAATGGAACAGCAAATAATCTGGTATTTGGCATAATTAATGGGTCAAGCTGCCCTAGGATCATGGTGTGGGCTTTATCTAATAGGCTTTGGACAGCATAAAGTTGCCCTGAAAGGTCAAAAGGTGATCAAAGAGAGACATGAACTACAGGAAGCTGCTTCATTGTTTATGGTGGAGCACAGATGGTTTAAATTTGGTTGATCAGGAAAAGCATACAACTGTTGGGGCAGCCACGGTGGTGCAGTGGTTAGCATTGTCGCCTCCCATCAAGAAGTTCTCTGGTTCAATCCTTGGCTGGGGTGCCTTCTGTGTGGAGTCTGCATGTCCTCCCTGTGGTTGTGTGGGTTTTCTCCAGTTGCTCCAGTTTCATCCCAAAGACATGTTGTAGGTGGATTGGACACTCCAAATTGGCCCTAGGTGTGCAAGTGTGCATGTGTGTGCCTTCAGTGGAAGGTTGGGTGCCAGGCTGGCAACTCGACACCATAAAACTCCACTGCTAATCATGAGTGGACAGGTGATCTTCTGTCGTGACCCCTAACTGGGAAAAGCCAAAAGAAGAAGGAAAAGCATACAACTGTTGCAAAGTGTTAACATTTTGAATAAAGAGAGACAGACCTAGGAAGGAGTCTCACAGCTTAATCTTGTTGGGGCATGCTAACAGAGCATAAAGAATAATGGCAGACATAGCAAAACAGGATATATGATGGAGTCAAATTTTAAATAAAATGTTATTAAATAGATGGTTGATTAAAATATTAAATAAATAGTGTCCAGTGATCATACAGAGAATAAAATAATGATCTAAAGTTTAGGTATTGGTTGGTGCATCAAAAGACCTTAATTATGTCAGTGGTATTTTTGTTTTTTGGAAAGGACTATGGAGAGTTTGAAAGGAAAAAAATAAAATAAGAAAGGAAGTTTCAATTGTTGTCAAACCCTCTCACTAATCGGCAGTAGGAAGGTAATGTAAATATAAATGAATGTAAATGTAAAGTATATCAAAAGGCCAATATGAGAAATTTCAGTAGGGACAGGAATAGCAAAGAGGGAAGAGAAAATGTAATGAGAGTGCATCTTCCCATATGCACCTTCAAGGAGGAACAAGCATAGATTTACTGACAAGTGACCAGCACAGAGAGCTAGAAAAAGTGAGAGAAAGTGCTACTAAATTCAAGGATTAGCCGAGGGCAGAATGAGACAGGATGTCATGAGTACTGTAACACAACTGTTTCCTCTTTCCATAGGAATATGTTGATATTACTAAAGTGACCCTGCCCTCCCCTAATATCAACTGAAGCAGGCAGTTACCAAGGAGTGCTAGAGGAAGGGAAGAGGTGAGTAGCTTAGTAGTAAACAGGACAGCAAGGCTTGGGATCTGCTGTATGTAGTGTTCATTAAGACTGAGCTGCCAGTTGTACCCAGAACTGACTCACATTTGCAGGACAGGGAGAGGCACTGAAAATTCAAAAGGCTAAGGCCTGTCTAAAAGGACATATTAACTATAAGAGGATGTTTCAGAGATTAAGGGAGGAGACCAGAGGTTCTTATGGTTAGCAAGCCAGAAACAAGCATGATACGTAAGGAACATTCCTGGTACTTGCATATTATCGCAACCAGTCCCACAATTTATAAAGTTTTCAAGAAACCATGTCTGCTAACCTAACATGGGGTGTGTAATGTCTTAAGAAATATTGTGTCAGATTGTTTTTCACACAGGAAGAGGAATAATGGCAAAATTCCTCTTCCCTGATAGCATCCTTTCCCGACCTATACACCTGACTGCTGCTTCTCAGTTGTCCTTAATGTTACAAGTCATAAAAGTCACCACGTTCCCAACAAGACAAGGAGTCTGGAACATGGCTTGTTCAGATAAAGTGACTCACTTATTTTGAAAGCTTCTTTTGCGGGTATCTATCAGTTGTCACACACCCCTGTTACAGTCCAGTCTCTCAGAAGGCACATTAATTCACTCAACTCTGAAATACCTACTTAAACATTCAGTTCTCTTTGTGGAGGTTTACAGACATCAGTCCCTGACTTTTTTCTGTAATGATATTTTTATTTGCTGTCTATGAAACAACACTTGGTAGATGCTTTACTGCTGAAACAGAGCACCGCTTACTTGTTTACATAGCCCTTTTAAGGTGAACATACATATTTTCACACAAGCATGACGAATTGTGAGACTTTGGAAATCTGATTGCGATAATACATAAGTACCACATTCCTAAATGAGGTTCTATTGGAATTAAGTGCAGGCATTCTAAAAGAGCACATGAGGTAATGAAAGCATGTAAAAAAAAGCATGTGAGACAAGCATAAATTCAATGTTTTATATTGAGAATAAAATTGTGACCAAAATATTGAGTTTTTCTTTCATGTCAAATATTTTTTTAGTAATGCATATAAATCAGACAGTGGTTACAGGAAAGAAAGTTCTGAAATACAAAAGTATAGTTAATCAGAAATCCAACTTGCACTTCACTGACGTGATCTTCACGTGTACTTAAGCAGTTAGAATATGTCACATAATTATGCAAGCTAGAAAATTATTTAAAAAATGGGAAATAATAATTGCTGGTCTGGAAGAAGTAATGCTACAGCCAATAAATTTCAGGGTCTTGGAAACAGAAGAAATATAAATTATAATGCATGGTATGGACTATCAACACATTAAAGGTAAAGCAAAGTAACCTGCAAAAGCATTCTTAAAATAATGCACTCTTGTGTCACTTTGGTTGATGATGTCACCTTTAGAGCAAAGTATCAGCACACAGACACATTTCTAGGTTTTAACAAAACATGTTGTTTGAGGTTGTTTCATTTGTTATCATCATTTACATACAATATAAAGAAACATAACTGGCATCTGAACTCTACATCAGACTAACTATAACAGTTGTATAAAATGTCAGTAATTTTCATTAACAGAAAATGGACCGTGTAACTAACAGCAGGAATTCAGGAATGACAATGGCAGCATTATTCATCTCAGATGGTGAATGTCGTCGTGAATGTCGTCCTGGTCTTTAGGTTGAACAAAGGTCTGTTTGTTTCTCACAAAGTGGTTTGTGTGAAAACTTTCTGTTCGCACATGGCCTATCATGCCACTTTCCATCACTTGCAAGTGCAACACAGTCTTCTGCATTTTGATGGTTATCAGGCTGTTCATTGTGCCAGTTTCTGTGTGAAAAAGAAGGTTTAATATAAGTCAGACACTAAACGGCAAATTTTCTTATTATTTTTTATTACTTTTTTTCTTCAAAGAGTTTTTTAATATTTTTTTACATATAAACAGATGTGCATTTAATACAGTTATAAATATCAACAAACACTCTTTTTTTCCAAGGAAAATATATTTACAATATATACAAGATGTATGTGAAATATAAACTAAAACAAATTGTGGTTCTCCAGAAAGCAAAGTTCAGTATAGTAAGTAGTAATATATGCTATATATATATATATATATATATATATATATCTATATATATATATATATATATATATATATATATCATACATATACAAAGTCTCCTCTTCAAATTTTCCTTTGGAACTAGACATTCAGCTTAAACACTCAAACCTTTCATTTTACAGCCCAGCACTTGCTCAAAACTCATAGCAAGTACTAATAAACCCTAGCACTAGACCCCCTACACCATCCTTAAGGACAAATCTCTCTTTACGTCCCTACCCACCAATCAGTGAAACAGCTCATTTTACCTACCCAGGCATGTCCAAGAGGGAGTTTCAGGTGTACTCTCCAGTCCAACTGGTGAATCTGGTCATTCTGAGGCAATGTTACAACTGCCTCATGTACAAAGACTGCCCTCTCCTCCTACCACCAAACACTAATATATGCAAAAGATGCAATTATACAGCCAAACTGAAGGCAAAGCTCTCTCAACCCAAGACTGGAACAGACAGTCAAGAGGAGAAGAGAAATACTTGCATCACACCACCAGTCTCACATAGACCTATTAAACCAGTATCGGTAAAGAACACACATAAATACATGAAAACATACTCGACGGCTCTAAATAAAAATCTACAAAAACAACAGAGACCTCCAAAGCAGACATCCAAGCAACCTCCACCCACCAACACAAACCATGAAATGCATACTTCACAAAATCAGTGTGCCACACAATCGCAACCATTTAGGTAAAATAACATACCCAATACACTAGTAATAGGTGACTCTATAGTAAGGCACATTGACGTCCCACTTACTAGGCTGGACAAGGAGAAGGTTACTGTGAGCTGCCTGTCAGGTGCCAGGATCCACCACATAACACAAGCACTCAGGTCACTCCAAAACAAGTACAAATATGACTCTGTCATTGTCCATGTTGGTGTGAATGACCTGAGACGTACCTCCCTGGAATACATGAAAAGTGACATGGAAGAGCTCTCTGATCACATAACCCAGGCCGGTATGACCCTGACCCTGAGTAGCATCCTGCCCTCACTGAGAATCATACCACAGTATAACGAAAAAATGATCAGTTTCAACAATTGGCTAAGTTTCTGGTGTCATTCAAAGGGGATCCAGTGTCTGTCTGCCTGGGATGACATGCTCGACAAGCCACATTGCTTCGCAAGAGATGGCTTGCACCTGTCACCCTTAGGCTTTCAAATACTGTCCAAGGCTCTTGCAGCCCCCATAGTGCATTTTTTAGGCAAGACTCAAACCACAAACCCACCTCCGTAAATAACACAAGCAACCAAAAACTGAGGGAAATGCTACTCAAAGCCAGAAGTCTAAACCTCAAAATGCACGCACTTGA
The DNA here is from genome assembly GCF_019279795.1 of Protopterus annectens. Classification (NCBI taxonomy): domain Eukaryota; kingdom Metazoa; phylum Chordata; order Ceratodontiformes; family Protopteridae; genus Protopterus; species Protopterus annectens. The sequence goes on from NC_056741.1 coordinate 82,662,735, forward strand.
GGCACTCCTCTGTATGGAGAATATCGATATCTCTGCAGTAACAGAAACCTGGTTTAAGGATCCAGAGAGCACCCCAGCACTACCAGGCTATAACTCATACCATACATTTTGGCCACAAAACCCAGACCGAAACACAAAAGGTGGGGGAGTATCCATATTCATCAAGGATACCCACACCTCCAGGTTAGTGGCGCAGCATGATGCCTCAGAAATCATCCATGCGCAACTAACAATGGGCAAAACTGCAATTCAAATTGTAGCTTGCTGCAGGTCACCCACCATGACCCAGGACACCTATGCCGCATTTCTGGAGACACTGGATAATATGAAGGTCCTACCAAGCACCCTAATATTGGATGATTTCAATTACCCAAACATTAACTGGGAGAACTACTCAAGTACTAACTCCCTTGCCCAACGATTCCTAGAATTTATAAACTCGAACGCCCTGGATCAACTGGTTAACACCATTTTGAAGCAAAGTTGGCAGTGCCATGATTGCTGCCCAGGCTAGGGAAACCAGATAAGGTACACATACTAAACCTAGAGTACTTGATTAAGATTGAAAACTATTTTCACAAACACTGGCTAATCTACAATGTATGTACTGTACCTGTGTACTATGTATGTATTCTACGTATGTTCCAAATTTCGGCTGTACACCACAAATCTATTAAGTACCTTTATTTTTAAATTAATATTTTTTGTTTGTTCTGTCCACTGTAACTGTTGATGTGCTGCATACCACTGTAAAAACATGTCTTTTGTAATTTGTGTGTATACTGACCATGTCTAACTGTATCTGTAATTTTTCCACGTGGAGTTTTTCTCCCAGGGCATCTGCTGAAAAAGGGCTTTTTCAGCTCAGTCAGACACCCCCAGTTAACAAATGTAAAACAAATGTAAAATAAATAAATAAATAAATAAACACCCCCACCAGAAGTGACAACATATTGGACCTGGTCATCACCAGCATGGCTGACCGGTGTTCCACACCGGAGGTCATCCCCTCGCTGGTTAGATCAGACCATAAACTAATCACGCTAGATATTCACATTCTGCCCCCACCCCCAATCAATGAAACCACAGTGAAAATCTTTTTGAAAGCAAATGTCACGTTACTTAAGATCAAGGTGGGAAGTTTCACAGCTCCCATGCTAAAGGATAACGCAGTCAAAGCTGCTGAATCCTTTACAAATGCACTCTATGAGCACCTGCAAGAATGCATGGATTGTGCCATCCCAAGCAAAACCAGGACTCACTCCTCCAAGAAAAAGAAACCAGTCTGGTGGACCCCTGCCATAAACAAGCTATACAATAAGAGGCGGAAGCTAGTACAAAAAAAGAGTAAAATCCCAAGAAGGGAAGACATCCCTGATCAATATCAGCAAGAAACTACGATCCCTCATAAAATCATCCAAGGCTAGCTTTGAAAGAAAAATTGCCAAGGATTACAAAGATAACCACAAAGCATTCTTCAGCTAAGTCAAGAATCTAAGTGGCAACTCTCAGATCTCGCCTGAGTTAGTTCAGAATGGCACAAAATACACTGAACTGACTGATATTGCCAACATCTTGGCAGATAGCTTCAGAGCAAACTTCACCCCCTCTCACCCCCAAAAGGGCCCATAACCATACCAGAGAAATGTACAGTCCCAGAAATCACAGACACACAGGTTAAAACAACCCTTTTCAAGGTTAAAAACACAGTATCAATGGGACTGGATGGTGTCCCAGGCTGCTTTCTATATGAGCTCCAAAATGAACTAACCCCCCACCTAAACACACTTTTCAAACTTAGCCTCTCCACAGGCTATGTACCTATAGAGTGGCACACAGCAACGGTTATCCCAGTGAACAAAGGCGGTGCCACAACAGACCCTAGGAACTATCACCTTAAATGTTTGACTAGCCTGGTCTGCAAGGCTATGGAGTACATCATCATGGAACTCATTAACAGAGACATTGGGAAACTCCAAACACTGGACCCTACCCAGTTCGGTTTTGTTAAAGGAAGATAATGCCTCCTAAACCTGGTGGACTTCTTTGAGACAGTTACTAAGGCTATAGATGAGGGAAAGGTAGTCCACGCAGCCTACCTAGATCTCAACAAGGCCTTCGACACCATTCTCCACTCTGGCAATATAGACAAGCTCACCAGCCTGAACATAAACCCCTACTTCACGAGATGGTTGCCAACTGGCTCATGGATAGAACCCACACGGTAAGAGTTGCAGTCTCTAGGCCCGACTCTAAACCAGTCACAAGTGGTGTCCCCCAGGGTTCGGTCATGGGATCCCTCTTTTTCAGTATATACTTCTCAGAGGTACAGGCAAGCACAGAAAGACTATGGCTGACCAAGTTTGCAGACGACTGTAAACTGGGTGCCATAATTGACTCTCTGGCTTACACAGACATCCTTCAAATGGTTCTCAATGTGACAGATACCTGGTTTCAGAATCATGGACTCAAGCTAAATGCCAAAGAGTGCATAGTCATCCCCTTTGGAAAAAAACAAAGTACCCATGAACTACCACATAGGTGGTAGTCCGCTAAGTACGGAAGATGTAATAAGGGATCTGAGGACCCAAGTGGATAGAAATTTCTCCTTTGACAATCACATTGCCAAAGTGATTAGAAAATCCTTCTATGTAGGCCACCTAATCACAAAAGGGTTCCCATCTAGAACAAAAGAGGTTATTGTGCCCCTCTACTCATCACTCATCAGACCCATCTTAGAGTACAACGCCCCATTTAGAATGTACCTTCCACGTCACCTTCAACTGCTGGAAAGACCACAGAAGTACCTCACTAAGAGGATTACTGGCCTCAAGCAGATGCCCTAAGCAGCCCGACTGAAGAAACTTCAGCTGTACTCGGTTGCATACCGCCTACTCAGAGGTGATCTCTGCCTGACATACAAGGCAATATCCAACCCAGAATTGATGGACATGCTCCACCTAAAGAAAAACAAATCCCCTCGAGCCACATGCTCTAAGGATTTAAACCTCACCACAACAATAAACAGGATGTGCTGGAGGGACAGATTCCTGTCCCAGAGACTCCCCATGCTTTGGGACAAGATTCCAGTCTACATTAGGCAGAGCCCCTCACTAACACTCTTCAAAAGAAACCTCGACGAGTGGGTGGGAAACACAAAATTTACCCTGGGGATCACTTCAATGGCTCTGCTGGACAGAGGCACAGGGAACTAATCTAAGAGGGCGACTAAAGCCATCACATTCTGGCTAGGCTTATAAATGCCTTCAGGCAGATAGCCTAGTACCTACCTACGAACCTATATATACACATATATATATAATATATATATATATATATATATATATATATATATACCTATATAGATATACACACACATATATATATATATATATATATATATATATATATATATATATATATATGTGTGTGTGTGTGTGTGTGTGTGTGTATGTATATTTATATATACATATATATATATATATATATTTATATATACATATATATATATACATATATATATATATATATATATATATATATATATATATATATATATATATATATATATATATATATATATATATATATATATATGCACACACACATGCATATATATATATGTATATATATATATATGGTTCCACTTTATAATCTCAAAATACTAAAATGTCTAATTTCAGTATCACAAAACCATAAAGTCGAATCCACAAAACACCGACAGCCCAAAACCGCGAAACTTCAAATCCCAAACACACAGTATACACCACATCACACATAAACCACAATACCCACACTACAAAACAAAAAAACACACAAAAACTTAACACCACACATCCACAAACCTACCACATAAATAAGCAAGGGGGAAAGCCCCGCTGCATCCCCCCACACCTCCCCTACATATATATGGCACTTGCTCACTAAAGCAATTATATAAGTCTGGCCTGGCACTTGCTCACTAAAGCAATTATATAAGCCAGCACTAAAAAATTAAAAGCACTACACCCTCACAAACTCCCCTTAAGTACTTTGTTCCCCATTGGCCCTTTTTTTCAATTATAAAGAAATTCCCAATACTATTCTAGCATGTCCAAAGGTCAGTTGTCAATCTCCTCTCCGGTCCAGCTGGTGAATCCAAGCAACCGCTACCCCAAAACAAAACACATGCAACACATAGCTCACAAAGCCAGTGTGCCAAACAGTCACAGCCCTTAAGGCTAAACAACACACCTGATACACTTGTAATAGGTGACTCTATCATCAGGCACACTGACGTCCCGCTCACCAGATTGAACAAGGAGAAGGTCATGGTGAGCTGCCTGTTGGGTGCTAGGATCCGCCACATAACACAAGCACTCAGGTCACTCCAAGGTAAGTACAAATATGACTCAGTCATTATCCATGCTGGTGTGAATGACCTGAGACGTACCTCTCTGGACTACATGAAAAGAGACATAGAGGAGCTCTCTGTGCATGTAGCCCAGGTCGATATGACCCTGACCTTGAGTAGCATCTTACCATCACCAAGAATGATGCCACAATATGAAGACAAGATGATCAATTTCAACAATTGGCTTAAGTATTGGTGTCATTCAAAGGGGATCCAATGCCTGTCTGCCTGGGATGACATGCTCGACAAGCCACGATGCTTCACTAGGGACGGCTTGCACCTGTCACCCCTGGGCTTTTGGATATTGGCAAAGGCTCTTGCCACCCCCATAGTGCCTTTTTTAGGCAAGGCTCAAAAGACAAACCCATCTCCATAGGTATCACAAGGGATAAGAAACTAAGAGTAATGCTACTCAATGCCAGAAGTCTAAACCTCAAGATGCATGCACTCGAAACTCTCCTTAGCATGGAGAACATCGATATCTGTGCAGTAACAGAAACCTGGTTCAAGGCTCCCGAGAGCACCCCAGCACTACCAGGTTATACCTCATACCATGTTTTTTGGCCCCAAAATTTGGACCGAACCACAAAAGGAGGGGGAGTATCACTATTCGTCAAAGATACCCACACCTCCAGGTTGGTGGCACAGCACAAAACATCAGAGACTATCCATGTGCAACTAACAGTGGGTAAAACTGCCTTCCAGTTTATAGTCTGCTACAGACCACCCTCCCAAACCCAGGAACCCCACTCAGCCTTCCTGAGAACACTGGAAAATATGAAGGTCTCTCCAAACACCATTATATTGGGCGACTTCCACTACCCTAACATAGACTGGGAGCATTACTCTAGCTCCAACACCCTAGCCCAAAGATACTTAGAATTTATAAACTCAAATGTTATGGAACAACTTGTTGCCACTCCCACAAGAGGGAAAAACATACTGGACCTGATCATTACCAACATGGGGACTCTATGCTCCAGACCAGAAGTGTAACCCTCACTGGTAAGATCAGACCATAAGCTAATCTCACTAGATATTCACATCCCGACCCCAGCCCCTGCCCAGAAAACCACAGTGAAAAACTTCTCTAAAGCAAATTCCACACTCCTCAAAACCGAGGTGAAATCCTTCAAAGGCCCCAGGCCTGTGGAAAATACGGCCCAGACCGCAGAATCCTTTATAAACGCATTCTATGAACACCTTCAGGAATGCATGGATCATGCAATCCCAAATAAAACCAAGACTCAATCCTCCAAGGTTAGGCATTCTGTCTGGTGGACCCCAGCCATAAACAAACTATACAATAGAAGGAGGAAACTCCTACATCATAGAGTAAAATCCCAAAAAGGGAAGGCATCTCTGATCAGCATTAGCAAAAAACTACGGGCACTCATAAAATCGTCTAAGGCCAGCTTCGAGAGAAAATTTGCACAGGACACTAAGGATAATCACAAGGCTTTCTTTAGTTATGTTAGGAACCTGGGTGGGAATTCCCAGATATGCTCAGAATTAGTCCAAAATGACAAAAAATACACCAAACCCACAGACATTGCCAACATCCTAGCTGACAGGTTCAGTGCAAACTTCTCCCCCCACTTCCCCACCAAAAGGGCAAATATCTATCCCAGAGTGCTGCCCCCCTGACATCTCAGATGCTCAGATAAGAGCCGCCCTCTCCAAAGCAAAAAACACAGCATCAATGGGACCAGACGGTGTCCCGGGCTGCGTCCTACATGAACTCCAAGAAGAACTAAACCCAAACATAAAACTACTGTTCAATCTTAGCCTTACTACAGGATATGTACCCAAAGAGTGGCGTACAGCAACAGTGGTCCCTCTCCACAAAGGTGGTGCCTCAACGGATCCTGGAAACTATTGCCCCATAAGCCTGACTAGCTTGGTCTGCAAAGATATGGATAGGATCATCATGGACCTCCTAAATAAAGATATTGGGGACCTACAGACACTGGATCCTACCCAGTTTGGCTTTGTTAAGGGCAGATCCTGCCTCTTAAACCTGGTCAATTTCTTTGAAACAGTCACCAAGGCCATTGATGAGGGGAAGTTGGTCCACACAGCCTACCTGGACCTTGCAAAAGCCTTCGATACAATACCCCACTCGGGCATTATAGATAAGCTCACCAGCTTAAATATAAACCCCTATGTCACTAGATGGGTTGCAAACTGGCTCAAGAACAGAACCCACATGGTTAGAATTGCTGGAGCCATGTCAGACTCCCAACCAGTTACAAGTGGCATCCCACAAGGCTCAGTCCTGGGACCTCTCTTGTTCGGTATATATTTCTCGGAGGTACAGGCTAACACGGAAGGACTGTGGCTGACCAAGCTCGCAGATGACTGCAAACTTGGCGCCATAATCGACTCTCCAGCTGACACAAGCATACTACAAAAGGGCCACATAGAAACAGACAACTGGTGCCAGAGCCATGGCCTCAAGCTAAATGCCAAAAAGTGTATAGTCATCCTCTTTGGCAAAAACAAAGTGCCCACAAATTACCACATAGGTGGTAATCCATTAAGTACGGAAGAAGTAATTAACCCAAGTTGATAGCAATCTCTCATTTGACAACCACGTGGCCAAAGTGGTTAGAAAAACATTTTATATAGCCCACCTAATCATGAAGAGATTCACATCTAGATCAGGGGAGGTCATCGTGCCTCTTTACTCATCCCTCATCAGGCCCATAATTGAGTACAATGCCCCTTTTGGGATGTACCTTACCAGACACCTGCAGCAATTGGAAAGACCCCAAAAGTACCTCACCAAGAGGATCAAAGGGCTCAAACAGATGCCATATGCTGCCCGGTTAAAGAAACTCCAGCTCTACTCAGTGGCATACCGCCTGCACAGAGGCGATCTACTAAAGCCATGTCCAACCCGGAATTAGTGGACATGCTGCACCTCAGAAAATCCAAATCCCATCAAGCTACGCACTCGAGAGACTTGAACCTCAGCACTGAAATAAATAGGACATGCTGGAGGGACAGATTCATAACCCAGAGGCTCCCTTCACTCTGGAATAAAATCCCAGTCCAGGTTAGGCAGAGTCCCTCATTGACTCTCTTCAAGAGGAATCTTGATGAGTGGATGGGAGATTGTAGGTTTACCCCGGGTATCACTTCTGTGTCACTGTTAGACAGAGGCAGAGTATACTAACCTCGAAAAAGGGCATAGCAAAATTCATTTAAAATGGGTGGCGACAGCCAAACACATTCTGGCTCGGCTTATAAATGCCCTAGGGCAGATAGCCTAGTATGAACCTATGAACCTATATATTAAATCCAAGATCACACAAACAGAAAAGGATAGTAAACTCACACCCACACATTCTACAGTTCCCCCCCCACGCACGCACACACACACACACACACACACACACACACACACACACACACACACACACACACACACACACAAACATCACACATATACACCAACGCATCAAAGACTTACACACTCATACTTTCACCTGCCACCCTAACCCCCACGTACAACTTACAAACACACTCACATACACTCAAACTCCCACCCAAAACCCTTACAAAACACTCACTTACCTTAAATTCCTCCTAAATCCACACACTGCACTGAACACCATACACAAAAAACACTGCACATAACATAGCGTAAAGCCATAACCTCAAATTCGAGATATTCAAATTTGCAATCATGCACTTTTACTGTTTTGAAAATTCGACTTTATGATCTTGAGATACTGAAATTCAACATTTCAGTATTTTAAAATTATAAAGGGGAACTATATATATATATATATATATATATATATATATATATATATATATATGTATTACAGATATTGAGAAACAAATGCTGGAGACAGAGTTCTGCTGAAATAAATTAATTAAAATTTTTTCCCAAGGGTTTTTCCAAGGATTCTTCTCACGTGTCTTAGGAAATAACGTGCTTTCCTTTATTTTAGCCTCAGTCAAGGCTGCTTCATTTAAGGAAGATAAAAATTCCTCAAAGGATGGCAGTGAAATTGATCTCGAACATTTAGTGATACTTTTCCTTGTCACTGCCAAAGTGGTCCAACAAAGAAAAGCCTTTCTTTCCATTATTGTAGGGGGGCAAGCCCTCCTGCACCCCCGACACCCCCTCTACTTAAATATTCCAACTCCAAAATCTCACTACACCGAGGAAAAGGGAAATCTCCCATTCCCTGCTGTATGCGGATCTCCGTTCACAATTTTGAAATTCCAAAAGTTGGATCATATGGTCTTGGCCATATGAAATTTGATCTTTTGGGATTTCGGCATTCTGAAGTGTACCCATATATATATATATATATATATATATATATATATATATATATATATATATATGTGTATATATATATATATATATATATATATATATATATATAGATCCCCTTCAAAACATTGAATACTGATAACATCTAAGCTCAGAACATTAAGACCATAACATCTAAAACCCATAACGTCTAAAACTCATAACATCAAATTACCTAACATTGAAACTTTGCATCACAACTTCAAAACCTACAAATCACATGTAAATAACATCCCCTCCACCTAAAACACCACCAAAGTAGTAAACACACTTTGTACTACATTTCTGCAGGGGGGCAAGCCCCCCTGCACCCCGTTACATGGGGAGCTCCTCCCACCATACCCCCTTAAATTAACTATACCAACTCCAAGATCGCACTACAGTGGGAAAAAAGTTAATTTCCTAACCTCACTGTAGTGAGATCACAGAGTTTATTTCCTATCCCCACTGTAGTGCGATCTCGAAGTTGGTATATTTCCTGCAGAAACGTAGTACAAAGTGTGTCAACTACTTTGGTGGTGTTTTAGGTAGAGTCAAGGAGTATCAGGTAATGTCATGATGACATCATAATTCCTGCAGTTGTGTACAGATCAGGGCATACATTGCCAGACTGTATGCAGATACATGACTGAGTTTACACACTCTGTGTCTCTCGCAGGTATGCTCATAGCTTTCAGCTGAATTTGACCCTCACCTAAGATGATGGCGCAGTACACAACAAAAATTATGTAAGCCAATAATTACCTTAATGTGTGGTGTCATTGTAAGGGGATCCACTACATGTCTGTCTGGGATGACTTGCTCAACAGACTTCAATGCTTTGCCAGAGATGGTCTTCATCTGTCACCCCTGTGATGTTGAATACTGGTCAAGGCTGTGGACACCTGGACAGTGCATCTGATAGGCACTGTCTGGAGAGAAAACATTCCAATGAGAATGCCAGCTTCATACAACATCATGGTTATGCTGCTACATGCTTGGAATGGTAATACTAAACCCCACTCTGTGAAGGAGTCCCCACCTTGGAATATGCAGACATTTGTGCAGTCACAGACACATGGGTCAAGGCTGTGGACAACACCATAGCCATACCAGACTACACATCCTTCCACATGTTCAGACCTCAAAATGACAGTGTGCAAGGTAATGCAGGTGGTGCATACATATTCATTAAAGAGAGATACACATTCAGATTGCTGAAACAGTGTGATTTACTGGAGACACTGCAGGTGCTATTCACTGCTGGAAGGGTACCTAATCAAGTCATTGCCAGCTACAAGAGCAACTCCTTGAATCTAGACACCCCTTGTATTTATTTGAATCTACTTGTGTCTATCAAGATACATCAGTAGCCTGTGGCATACAGACTACTCAGAGGTGATCTCTGCCTTGCATGTGGGGCAATGTCTGACCCTGCTTGATTGGAGATGCTGCATATCTGTAGTTGGCATGGTACACAGGTTACTCACTGTAAGAACAGTAACCTGGTATGTGACATTACTAATATATGCTGGTTGCAGAGATCTGTCTAGCAGACTTTAACACACCTTTGAAACAGAATCTTTCCTAATGGCAAACAGAGCTCCTCACTGGCCCTCGTCAGATGCCGTCTGTATGACTGCCTGGGTGACTGTCATTTCACCACAGGGCTTTTGCCTGTGTCCCCCATAGACATGGCAATATGTGCTGATAGTGTAAAGAAGGGTAAGAACTTGGCAAGGATTTTAAGGGCTCTAGGGCCATTGGGTTACTAAAGTTCAATGATCCTGTGATTCCATATGCTGATATAAAATGCTCTAACATCCACACTCACAAAACTGGCTGCATTAAGGATAGCATCACTTCCAATTAATGTTTACAGGTCAATGCACAGCACGCACACACACTCCAAGTTGGCTACAAGTAGATTAGAATACCTACCTATATAATGGTACACACTATACATCCCAGTAAGTAACACATGTGCCCCACCTCAAGTCTGCTATTACTATCTCTTTTGGACATCTTATGCTTGACGATAGCAGCAGGCCTTGTTATGATCAGTCATTTGGAGACCCACAACACCTGCTACAACAAAATCCTACCTTTTTTAAGTCATTGAGGTGATCATATTTATGTCATAGGGAGATACATACACACACACACACACACACACACACACACACACACACACACACACACACACACACACACACACACACATATACACACACCAAGTGGCCTGGAGGGAGATTAGAACCCCTTCCTATCTAGTCTTACACACTACAGATCACAATACTTATCACACACACCACGGCTTAAGTCTGATATTAGAATGGCAATTTGTAGTGTTAAGCTATATGATATCAGCAGGCCTTTTAGAAGACAGCAGTTTGGAGGCCAGCATCAACTTACAGGGCCAAAAAGTTCAGAACCATTTCAGTTTGGTAGTCAATAAGGGATTCTTAGTTGTTCTGCAGAGAGATGTATATACACACACACACACACACACACACACACACACACACACACACACATTGCACTGGAGTGAGAATAAAACTCCCCTATAGATCACAGTACTTATTGCATCCATCATGGCTTAAGTATGTCATTAGAATGGTAGTTATTAGTCTTAAGGTATATAGAAAATTGCAGTTTGGAGGCCATCATCAACTTACAGGGCCAAAATGTGCAGCACTATTGCAGTTTGGTAGTCAAGGAGGGATTCTTAGTTGTTTGGTGGGGAGATGCACACACGCACACACGGTGTGGCCTGGAGGGAGATTAGAACCCCTATCTACCTTTACACACTACAGATCACATTACTTATCACACACACCACAGCTGACATCTGCTTTATACATGACTGCAAGCTAACTATTTGTGGATTGTATAAAGAAGGCTTGGTTGAACATTGTTTGTGGCCTGCAGAGTGATATTGCTTCTTACTGTAATATGTATATATATATATATATATATATATATATATATATATATATATATATATATATATATATATATATATATATATATATATATATATATTTAAAGAGATAGCTATACTACCTATGGGAGAGATAGAGATAGTGACAGACAGATATGTATACATATATGTATGCATATATAAACATATCTGTATATAACAGGTCATTCTGAGCGAGGAGCAACAGAATTTTGCTGTGTTTAACTAAGTTTATAAGCATGCCCAGTGGAATTCTCACTATTTATAAACTGACTCCAGCCCACACCTACCTGTAGTCCAGTTTGGGATTTTATGTGTTGCAGACAATGACATCTGTCCCTGTTTCTGCAGTGCTGCTCTTCACTCAAATTGTCTATGACATTCTAAAGCTGTCTGATGTAATTAATATGTGACAGAGGTTAATAATATTGCACCACTCACAGAGTGACAGTCTGTAAAACACAATATAATAATACCTCACATTCAAAAGAAGTGAATCCAGCTAGATTAGAACCACCAGCGCTATCAAAAATGCTAATTTCCCTAGTCCACTGAGCCACACAAGCTGCCTGACAGAGAGGGGTCATTCATCATACAATCACCTGCATAAATATCTTCATTGTTATTCCTATGTTAAGTAACACATACAATATACGATCAATACCTATGTTACTGCTCTGAGACTGCCTAGACCGCTGATATACCATTGATGAGTTACTGTTAAAGCACTTATAAGGGAATGCTGCTCTCCTCAGGGGTGGGAGAACAACACCTCATGTTCTGCTGGCATACAGAGTAGTCCAAATATCATCTAACCCTCTGTCTAACATCTCCCTTGACTGATGTACTGAATATTCCATGCATGAGTCCTAGTGAATATTAAAGGAAGCATGATAGTGGAATGGGCATTTGTAGCTTATACAATATAATAAATATTCATTCAATATATCTGCTTTACAATCAGTACTGCCTATGTTATCACTGTCATGTGGGTACTGTGCTCACATGAACTCATTAAGCTATGCACTGCACCATGCAGCAGAGCTTATACAACAATCAGATTTAATAATTGACTATATCTGGTTTTAATGACTTGCTACTTATGTCATCGCTGTCCCTGGGTGGTCTTTCCACATGAACACACTCAGCGAGGCAGCGCGCCATGCAAACATGCACACCAGGAATTAAAACACCCTAGAAGTAACAGAACACACACCCCTAATGTCAGCCACATCCACTGTAAATATCAAGATGGTCTAAGACCCTACACAAAGTGAATATGTGGACATGATTACTCTTTTTTGCTATTCAAGAAATCCACCTCAATTCCATACATATCCATGCTGACAGCTTGCAAATTACATGGTTAATAGCCATATGACCTTAGCAGTAGCAGCAATGCACAATTGTATGGACACAACACAAGGTCTTATAATGCATTTCTGTCCAATATTATTATTATTATTATTATCCTTTTTCCCACTTCTTTTTATTATTAAGCATGTTTGTACAGTGTGTTATGTAGCACAAACATGCTGAGATTATTAAAACAAAAAAAAATATTAATTTAACGTATTCCCTTCCTCTTTCTGAAATCCACAATAATAGTTTTGCTCATATGTGTATGTGGTATAACATTTTCAGGGGGATTATGTCCATATTTCTGCAATTTTATATCCCCTTCTATTTGTGTAGACTCCTGTGTGATGCCTCAGCACTGGCCCAGTAATCAAGGAGCCTCAATCCTCACCACTGGCAAGAGTGGGGGATGTACACACTAGAAGTGTGACAAGTACACACAGTAAAGTACAATTTCCCTTAAGAACACACAGAGACCACAATCGGTCAGGGGCTGGTTTCTCCCTCTTTCTCCAGATCCCCAATAAGACTCCCCCCACTGGCACAGCTATAAGGTTCAGATCTCAGTTGAGTGGCCAAGCCAAAACGCCCAGTGCCCTCTCTGTCCAAACAGTGCTTTGTGTCCCCACCCAAGTAGCTGACACACACACACACACACACACACACACACACACACACACACACACACACACACACACACACTTTGAGGTTTGATTTACACACACACACACACACACACACACACACACACACACACACACACACACACACATACACACACATACTTGGGAAAGGCTGGCATGTTTACTAGCTGTGCCACCTTCTGACCATACTATAAAGTAGCTCCAACTGCCACCAGCCACTCGTTATCGACTACTTTAAGGCCCTTAGCAAGTCGTGGCCAATCCTACTGTGTCATGTTATTAATTCAAATGGTAGTTTGACCAAGCACCAGGCTATTAGGAGTGGCTTGTACAGTGTCACCAAATAGATATACAAGTACTGTAAGAGCTTAAATATCTCTAGACAGACCAGCCATAATTGAAAGGTAAAATATATTTAATAATAAATAATAAAAAAATAAGACAAAATACTCAGTAAGTAATCAGTTACATCAGAGTTCAAAATCACAGGCAATATTTAACACAGCATTGCAGGGCAGTCTCAAATAAATAAAATGTCTAATCTATACTTCACTATACTCCTATATGAATCTAAAAGAGTTACTATACCCTAAAAACAAACTTACAGCAAGGCAAGTGCAGAGATGAGTGGATGATCTTGTTAGGTTAAAGACAAAATACAAAATGCACTATTTCTCTTTGTCAGAGAGTTCTTAATTAATATCTCAAGTATTGCTGCTGGGATACTTGCAGCATGACATCACTTTTTCTCAGCTGACTGTAGTTCCCAAACTAAACTCCCACTGATGCAGCTGTAGCATCTAGCGTCTATCTGTGAAAATACATAGCCTTCAGATGTTTGCAGTTGCTAGAAGACATAAAACAATAAAACACTTACAAAACAATGCAGAAGGCTCCCTAGTTCTATACATCCTGTTGCCCTGCTGCATTGAAACTAACTTTTATAGCACAATCATACAACAATTCAATTTCAACTATTTTCTTGAAGGTTTGCAAGTTAACTCTGTATGTTCTAGTTTCTACTGTTAAAACATATACATTTGCACAGGTATATAGTTTATATACATTTCTGTTCTTTTCCAATAGGTTATACTGTGGACACATCCTTGAAGCTCAGTACTGTACAAATCCTATTCAACACACACTTCTGTACCGGTAGTTTAATATACACATAACATATAGTTCTAATACATTTGTAAGACAAGCATATGAATCATGTTGATATTTACAAATGACATATGATTATTTACAAACTTCCAGATAGTTGTGCTGGAAGCCTCTCCTTCTGTTAGGCTTCTATATAAATCATATTAATATTCATAAATGACATATAATTATTTACAAAATTCCAGGTAGCTGGTCTGGCAGTTTTTCCCTTTATCACATCCTGTATGTGGAATTGTTCTGCTTACAGTACAGACACTGACATGGAGTCAACACAGATGCCTTTCTGTTTGTTGGATCACTCAAACTGCTTCATTTGCATAAGATTCACCTGCTTGTGAGGCGATTTGCATTCCATGGAATTTTCCATGTTTGCTTGTGCGTGAGTGCTGCTAAGTGGTGCTTAATGAATCTAAAAATGTTATGCTTATGCATGCTTCATGCTGCGATGCATACATGTAAAAAAATTGGGTCTGTATTATAAGCACAAATGTTTATTTACCCGAATATCTAAATGCCACCACTTCTTCATCAAACCATGAAAACATCGATTGTCCAGAAGAGAGAAATCAGAAATGTGGAATTGTCATGACTGGCCCTTCTGCGGTATAGCTCCGTAAGGTAAGTGTGCGATAGTTATGGACCTTAGGGTTAAGGTGCGGGTTAAGGTAAGTGCATAGATGGTAATGTATGCAAGATTTAGTGTAGGGTTAGAAGTAGGGTTTAGTTTGGGGTTAGAAGTAGGGTTTTGTTTAGTGTATGTATGTGGTTTATTTAGTTTGTTTGTGTAGATAGTATGTAGCTGGCGGGGAGGTGGGACAGCTATGACTGTTCGACTTTTTGAATTCCGTGGTTTAGTGTGTTCACTGTATTTGCAGTTCATGGAATATCTGTCGATGTTTAGGTGTTTGGGTAAGTGCACATTCGTGCTCACAATATAGACCCGAAAAATCATGTAAGGTTTATTGAATTCCTACCAGCACCGTTAAATGTTGAAGGTATACCAAGATGTGTAATGCATATTAGATACAAAAAAAAAAAAATATATATATATATATATATATATATATATATATATATATATATATATATATATCACCTATATTACATAACTGAACTTTTAAAACTTCAAACTTCGTATGGTCGACACCATATGATCGAACTTTCAAAAGTTCGAAAATGTAATAAAAAAAATAAACCAAAGGAAAAAAACTACATGAATGTTTTAACGAGGGGGGGACAAGCCCCCACACCCGCAACTTTTTAAATATACCAACTCCAAGATTGCATTACAGAAAAGGGAAATCTCCCTATTCTGCACTGTATGGAGATCTCCAGTGAAACGTGATGTCTACCATAAGACTTTCAAACTTTTAAGAGTTCGACAACGTGATATAGACCCTATATACTCCTTGACTTGCATCAGCATGTGGTATGGCGTATCATGTCAACCCACAGACAGCAAACTGTGATCTTTCCCATATGTAGCCTGATGACATGGGCATCAATGTGACTCACGAAGTAATCACATATGAATAATAGGTTTTATTCTGCGGCTTGCCTTAGGTGTTTGATCAGTGAGACAGTGGTGCATGAGCTATTAAGCTATTATGTGTACTGTGTTCTCCAGATATATAATTATGTGTACTGAGCTTACATATGGTTTTCTGAGGTGTCTGTTGTTTGGGAGTATGTCTGGTAAGGAGCTCCACACATGCAGGTATGTGTAATATGGGTGTGGGTAGACCAGAAGGTCAGCTGTGCATGTTGTCAAAATGCTCATTGCATATGTACTGACTTGTGTGTAAGACACCATGGAATCAAGGTCTGTAAAGCAGTCACATCTCTCACATGTTGCATTTGTGTGGCATAGGAATAGAGGGGTGAGGACATTTTCCACATCTCCTCAGCAGTCACTGATAATGCCATTCACAACACAGTCATGCTTGTGTGTATGACACAGCAGGCCATCGTTAGGTAGTGTCAAGACAGATGCTGAAATGTAACATGTTGTCACCTTTATGTAGGTCCCCTAAGGTAACACAGCACCTGACAGTGTGCCATAACATTCCTGTGTGATTACAATGATTTGCCAGGCATGTGGCCCTTAGATTAACCATAATCCGGTTATTAGACTAGGTCACAATACTATACCTACAACTTTGGCACTGTGCAAGTCCAGCAAAGTTAGGGTCATGCTGATACACCCTTGGGGTTGACAACCTGAAACAGTGTTTGTAGGCACTCCTTACAGTGAAGATGTGGATGTCGGATGTCTGTGTATGCACAGATGACTTGTTCAACATTGCAGACATTACTTTGGCCTTGCAAGTCTACAATACCTGTCAAACAACCAGATAGCAAATGTTATGTTGCGTGACATGATGGGGGAATACAGACATGTGTTCTGGGTATACAACTGTACTGTATGACATACCTAGGACATGTTGCAGGCGGACACACTTTGGCTAAAGGTGGCCATTCCTCTGCAGTAGTCCTTACAGCCATGTCATGCAGATATCCACCATTAAGCTGTTGAAGGACAGGATGCATGAATTGCTATGAAACGGTCATCTAACATGGATCATTGCTACTGTGGTGCTTGTTTGAGCAACCTTGGATATCTATGTCACTGGACATTGCACATTATATTGTGACACTGCAGCTGTGCTCCTAATCACCATCTGGTCAGTACTCTAGTGAAATACCACCAACCCTGGAACAGAAGGCATGATACATGCAAAAGTCAAGTAATTGCTCATGGTGCTAATCAAGGCATCTACCTGGAAAAGGGTATGGGAAGCCTACAGAACCTTCCATGACATGGGACAACTATGTGGATGAACAAACAGGCTGTATCCTGCTTCTCATCATGAACTTCATAGTGACATTTTGCTTCTCCTGACAGAAAAAGTATTGGAGCATGGTATTCCAGGAGAGAGCGGTTGTAGTGAGAGCAGATTTAGTAGTCTCCAAGCACCAGCAAGTCAGGGGACTCCCCTGCTTTCTAAATTCTTCACAAGGTAATTGTGTCCATTAAGTACATGCTGCTTGAATAGTGTCCAACTGCAGAATACCTGTATAAAACCTCCTGCCTTACCTTCACAGGGTGTACATATTACCTTTCCCTCCATTGTTTGTCTGTGCTCCATACAGACACAGACACATTGGATGACTATTTTCTTGGAAAACATGATGGATGTACCTGCGATACTTAGTTGCACAGAGGACAACTAGCATGCAGTGCCAAGCACTGTCCCCAGAGCTCTCAGTCATCTTGAGATTTAAAGCCATGAAATAAGTTATCATGGAAATGATCAGTAACAATGTCGTACACCTACAGATTCTGGACCAAACACAGTTTTTTGATCATGGACAGATCATGCCTACCCTAACCATTAGACCTCTTTGAGTGTTAAACTATGCAATGGATGAGAGGAATATGACTCACCCCACCTACCATGGCTTAGCAATGCATTTGACATTATTAAGCCATCAGGCATTGCTGAAAAACTGTATAGGTAATTTACAAAGTAGTATGTCAGCTGGTGGATAGACAAGTGTCTGATAGTCATTTTCTGGGAAGATAGCTTTGGGTAGTCCACCATTACAATGAGGCTAGTCACCAGTGGACTTCCTCAGAAATCATTCCCTTCTCTGCAGTCATGATCACTGACCTCTGACTGACTACATTTGCAGATGACTGCAAATTAGGAGATGTCACTGAATCCCACACAGAACCACGATGGACTGAGACACACATTAATTTGTTGTTAGAGCCACTGACAAGTAATAAATGCTAAGGAATGCACACTACTATCCTTATGGAAGTCATCCACCCCTGGAAAATATAGTATTGTCCACACACTGCAAACAGATGAGCCATTACTCAGGGACTTATTGAGACTGACATTAATCTAGACTTTG
Source organism: Protopterus annectens (assembly GCF_019279795.1). Lineage (NCBI taxonomy): Eukaryota > Metazoa > Chordata > Ceratodontiformes > Protopteridae > Protopterus > Protopterus annectens. The sequence continues at coordinate 82,681,499 of NC_056741.1, forward strand.
ACTGCTTGGTAAAATGTGGGGAATCATTCAATTTTGTACAGCCTATAGTGAAAGGTATGGCATGTAGATCCCAGACTGTCATTGTTGTACTGTATTTGGCACTCATCACACCTATCATTGAGTGCAATGGCACCTTTGCTATGTCACTACACAGGCATGTCTATCAACTGTAACAGCCACAGAGGTTCCATGGTAAACCAATACGTAGTGTAGATAACATGTCCTATGCAGACCATGTCAAGGCTATAAATGTGTAGTCTGTCTCCTACATGCTTTGAAGGGGAGGTGCATGGCTGCCATACAGGGAGGTGTCAGATCCTACTGTGTACCTCCTGCATATCCAAGACAGGACTTAAGACATATATTACCTGTTCTACACACCTACACTTTTAGTGTGGTATAAATAAGACATGCTGGAGAGACAGGTATGCAATCCAGACACTACATCCTATATGTAACTGGCTCCCCATGCATGTGAAGCACACTTCCACTCTAATGCACATCATGTGCAAGTTACACAATGGGATGTCAAACAAGAAAATCATAATTGCTGTAGGGCAAATGTCTCTAATGGACACAGGAAAATTCTAGATGGGTCATCTGCATCGCCACAGCTTGTAGATGTGTTAGCTCCTGAAACCCTGCTGAACCTTAACAAGGATATCAGACCATTTCAGAGATTAGGGATGCATGAGTAGTCTGAATGAAGCCATTTTTCTTGTTAGCCTGTTATACACATATGAACCTATGGAACCATGCACCTATAGTGCTGTACATTTCTGAAGACATTTTTCTTCTGTTCTGACATTCCATTTTGTGCTGTAATGTTTATGGGTTTATTGTTGCTGTGTATCCATAGGTGTCTCCCACAGAATCCTGGAACTGAAACATAAACAGGTCCTCAAGACACCTTTCTTTGTGTAAGTATACAGCCATTATAACATCATAAAACATAAGGTACACAAAATAATATGGTTTACTCATTACAAATGTCAGCATATAGTATCTGTCAGTGACCAGTACAAGTGGCATGTCAAAGGTAACAATGGATTACACAAAAGCATAGTAATTTATATAGTCACCCTGTGCATCAGACACATAGCTTAATTTCCCTGTATTCATGATGAGGATGATAGGGATGTAGCACAGGTATCATCACTTGCACAGGATGTTATGTGGGGGTGCAGGAGGCCTAGGCTGACCCAATAGTTTGAAAGCATGTGTGTGAGTAAGGAAGGGAAGCAGCCAAGCTGGACCATGGAAACATGCCATGTGTGTCTATAAGTAACATGATTGTGAAAGTGGTGTGTAAGTGTGTGTGTGAACATAGTCAAGCACAGTGCTAGCCCTATGTGTCTGTATGTTGGACTGCTTTGAACTGTGCATGGTAGAGCTGATACTTCACCGTCTTCACCCCCATAACATAGAAACTGTCTTTGCCACGAGTTGCACTGGCATCTCCATGCCCAATGTCAGAAGCCATGCTAGTACCTGATGGTGACTGCTGTCTGCTGGGACCATGTCCTCCATAGGAATGCCCATAACCATGAGTCCATGGCTTGCCACATCATGGTGTGGACAGCACAATCCCCTCTGGACCACTGGATATACTGCCACTGTCAGAGCACAATTGTGCATGGCTACGTGGACTCTCAGCAAATGTAGTTGCTGACCTACAACTACGAGTCTGATACTCAACTCCAACCAGACATTCTGTCATGGACAAAGTGCATTCCAAGACAGATAGTGTGCAATCTGTCTCGGACCAACGTGTTTCTACTACATCAGTGAATTGTCCAGGGTATCAGCAATGAGGTGGAGAGAGTCAGACTGTGCTGATGCATAACCCTGAGCATTCATCTAGAGTCCCTTTTGGAATGTGTCTGTTCCTCAGTGACAGCCCAAAACATACGCCAAGTGACCTGGGATGAGACACCTGCAACAGGTGGTGGAAGGACAGCAGGCCTCTTACGAGCATTCCTATCAATCCACCTGCGTGGAACCCAGCCAGGTCTTTGGCTATGGCCAGTATCAACACTCACTGCAGCCTTAGTTGCCACACTTTCCTATTCAATGTCCCCACCCTCTGACTGTCCAGTATCTGTGGCCTAAGGAGACTGGGTATGTGTAGACATACTGACTGTGTATGATGATAATGAGAGCAGAACAGGGATGTAAACCTCTCGGACAGATACAGCCCCTGCAACCTCCACCTGTGCCTCACTTTGGCCACCATCAACATCAGAGACAGAAGAGACACTGACATTGGGTTGTAAAGGGGGTAATGACCACCCCCTGTCACCTACGATAAAAAAAGGGAAAAGTAGTACATTAATACCTGCATTTGTTAAGCTCTGCAGTACTGTGTTGCACTATATGTTAAGCTGTATACACTGATGTCACTATTACAAACCTGATTAATCCCAACCTCATATAGTAGGACATGAGGACATTTTCCAACAAACATATGTAATTACTTGTAAATAAAAACTCTTTAAATAGCAATCTCATCAGCAACAATGAGGTACACTGTTGACATTTGTCAAAACTCTGCACAGTTCACACATATGACAATCTGTAATGTCCTGACAATACTGTCACATCTATCAGTGTGGTCACACCTGCAAGGCATAGGTATGACTCTAAAGTGTGCACAGTCAGAAAATATCTATTCAGTTGACAATTATGCAGGCAGTACATCAATCCAGCCAGCAGACCTGGGATGACACTTTAGGGAATACATTGCACTAAATCTACATCTCTAACAAAACAGTATTGTGCTTACCAGGAGCAGAAGCATGGCCTTGTCAGATTCCAGATGGTCTTGTGAAAATGTGAGGAAGTGGTAATGTAAACACCATTGCAAGTTGCACTATAACAGGGTAATATGTCCACATAGCTCACAGTTACAGTAGCTACTATGTTAATTGTTATGTTGGTCAAAATCTGAACAGAGATTCAAACTGCAGTTAAACTCCATCCCTCCAAAAAACAAACACTAGACACACACATAACACTATGTACACTCTGACACACTGAATGCTACAGTATTCCAGTGCTGATCAAATTAAGCATACCTGGATGCTCCTCTGGCATGGAAACTGTAACACCCACATCCATGACATATGGTGTGATGGATGCCTAAGAGCTGTTGTGTGTTCCTAGATTTGCCAAGAATTCCTCAGTGGCTGACAGTGGTTGTTCCACTGCAAGCCCTCCACTGGTGACACCACAATTCCTGGACATGCCTGCTGCTTTTCTGCATGCATCATTTATCACATCAGTCGCACGGTGTCAGACCTGCTCATATGTCCTGCTCTGGTGACTGACGGCATTAAATTCATGGACCAATTCAGCCCACAATGCTGCCCATTGTTCCCTGTTTTGCCTCCCCTTGGACAGCAGGAGTTCATGGTGTTGATGCAGGCCTTCAAGGATATCATCATTTTCAGCATCCATAAAAGGGTCCCGGCATCATTCATGCATTTCCTGAAAAACAACAAAATGGGAACATATGCCAGGATCACATATGTGGGAGTATGCTATGTAGAGATATAGCAATAACAGAATGGCTGGCAGTATTCACTGCTTGGTTATACACCTTATATTCCACAGTGTACAAACATACTAAGGGTGTGGATGCAAATAGCATATTAGTAATAGGCAGCTATTCCTGTTTGTGCCATGACAGATACTGATGTATAATCACACACTCAGCACAGGAGTCCATTGTAGTGTGTCCCCTAAGGGTAACCCCCTCCTTATAATATGTGAAAGCAAGAGTGCCAAACAAATAACAGTGTGCTATTACAACCACTATAAAGGGGCATTCCCAGGAGACCAGTGTGTCACATACAAAAACATTCCACCCTTAATGTACTGTACTTCCTTTGTAGGTGTAACAAATTTAGAGATCAATGTCATGACATTACAGTTAGTACTGCAATCTCCATCCCCCTAAGTATATTCACACATATGCATCATGTTGTAATCAAAATGGTTAGATACTTGATGGAGTACAATACTCCTCTGTTGATAGGTACAGATACATAAAGGTTGTGCCAATGAATTCACCATTTGAAGTAACTCATAGGTTCATTGGTTCATAGGTAGGTACTAGGCTATCGGCCCTGGGGTCTATATAAGCCTAGCCAAAAAGGTTCCCTGGCTTTTGCCACCCAATAAAATTTATTTCCTTTGCCCCTGTCAAGCAGTGCCACAGAAGTGATCCCTGGGGGGAATTTACTATTTCCCATCCAGTTGTCAAGGTTTTTCTTAAAGAGGGCCAAAGAGGAGCTCTGCTTGACATGAATGGATAGCTTGTTCCAGAGTATGGGAAGTCTCTGGGACAGGAATCTATCCCTCCAGCATGTTCTGTTTATTGTGGTGACAAGGTTTACATCCCTGAAGCATGTGGTTCAGAGATGATTGGGATTTCTTTAAGTGCAGCATGTCCAACAACTCTAGGTTTGACATAGCTTTGTATATTAGGCAGAGATCGCCTCTGAGTAGGCGATATGTGACAGAGTAGAGCTGGAGTTTTTTAGATGGTCTGCATATGGCATCTGTTTGAGGTTGGTAATCCTGTTAGTGAGGTATTTCTGTGGCCTTTCCAATTGTTGTAGGTGTCTTATGAGATACATGCCAAACAGGGCATTGTACTCTATAATGGGTCTGATGAGGGATGAGTAGAGAGTAACACTGACCTCCTTTTTTCTAGAGAAGAACCCTTTTGTGATGAGGTGTGCCACATAGAAGGATTTCCTGACTACTGTGGTGATGTGGTTATCAAAGGAGAGACTACTGTCCACCTGTGTCCCGTGGTTTCTTGTCACACTTTCGGTGTTTAGTGAGCTACTGCCTATATGGTAGTTCATGGGTACTGAATATTTCCCAAAGGGGATGACAATGCACTTCTTGGCATTGAGCTTGAGGCCATGACATTGACACCAAGCATCTGTCTCTATGAGGCCCTGTCTACATCATTAGGTGATTCTATTATGGCTCCTAGTTTGCAGTCATCTGTGAACTATGCTAGCCAAAGACCTTCTGTGTTGGCCTGCACTTCAGAGAAGTACATGTCAAACAGGAGATGACCCCGGACCAAACACTGTGGTACTCCACTCATCACTGGTCTGAAGTTGGACTTGTACTTGTCTACTTTTACTGTGTGGGTTCTGTCAGTGAGCCAGTTGGCCACCCATCTTGTGACATAGGGATTTATACCTAGTTTAGTTTTTAAATAAGGGATGAATATAAATGGAGATGGTTTAGATATATTTAATATAATATATATATATATATATATATAATTTTAATATTTTCTATGGGTTTATATTGAATGGTGAAAAACTTTTTAACAAATATTTTATATATATATATATATATATATATATATATATATATATATATATATATATATATATATATATATACATATATATATATATTAAGTTTTTTTAAAAAAATACTATAAATATAATTTTATTGTATCAAATAATTTAATAAGGTTTTAAAATATAATTTATATAGTGGTGTATTTTAATTGATGTTCTATTTCCAATTAGGCTGATATCATAAGCTATTTTTAAATGATTTTATATTTATTTATAATTATTTTTATTTGTATTATAGAAATAAAGATTTAAAATTCATTTAAATTATATTGGAGGGTTGTATAATAGTATTTTTCGTATAATAATGTTAGTATCATATTTAATTAGGGATGGAAAATGTTTCATCTAGTTAGTAGAATTAATTTATATTTTTTTTTATATATTAATGTTATCAGTTATTCCATATATTGGTAAAGGCTCATATAAACCATAAATTATAAATTTTAATGTAATATAAGAACTTGCAATTATACACACACAAGGAAAGCTAAAATATTTTCAAACAGTCATTATTTTACTACTGGGCATGCTTGTTTTTTGTATGAATCATGTGAGCGGAATTTTTTGAAAAAAGAGAAACTTATATAAGGAAGTGATGTAATGCAACTGATTGTCTGATGAAGTTTAAAACTTTTTAAATGAAAGCGCTTATTCCTGATCGTTTGTTTAAGTGAAGTTATTTGACTGTTTTTGTTAAAGTTTGTTTGTTTGAAGTTCGTTGTTTCAAATAAATTTATATTTTATATCCAGCTGGTGGCTTTTCGCTTTTGCTATTTAGTAGTTTGTGCTTTTAGTCGTAATATGATATAGGGATTTATGTCCAGTTTAGTGAATTTATCTATAATTCCAGAGTGGGGGATGGTATCAAAAGCCTTGGCGAGGTCAAGATAGGCTGTGTGCACTACCTTGCCCTCATCTACAGCTCTAGTGACTTCTTCAAAGAAGTCAGTCAGGTTTAGTAGACATGATTTACCTTTTACAAACCCAAACTGAGTGGGGTCCAGGGTTTGGAGGTTACCTATGTCTTTGTTTATAAGCTCTAAGATTATACATTCCATGGCCTTGCAGGCCAGGCTCATCAGACTAATGGGGCAGTAGTTTCCAGGGTCCATGGTGGAACACCCTTTGTGGAGTGGGATAACCATTACTGTGTGCCATTCAGTTGGCACATAGCCTGAGGTGAGGCTTTGACTGAACATGATAATTAGGTGGGGTGCCAGTTCATTCAGTAGTTCATGCAGTATGCAGCCTGGGATGTTATCTGGTTCCATGGCAGCTGTGTTCTTGACTTTGGAGAGTGCGGTCTTTTACTTGTTCATCCATGATTACAGGGGCTTTGCATTCTTCTGGTATGAAGATGAGCCATTTAGAGGGTGAGAGTGGGTAAAGTTAGCAATGAACCTATCTGCCAGGATGTTGGCAGTATTGATTGGTTCTGTATTTTTAGTGCCAGTGTGCTGTAGCTCAGAACAGATCTGAGTGTTGCCATTGAGATTATTGACATGGCTGTAAAATGCTTTGTGGTTGCCTTTGGAATCAGTGGCGATTTTATTTTCATAACTGGCTTTGGAGGATTTTATGAGGGATTTCAGCTTCTTGCTGAGGCTGACCAGGGAGTTCCTCCAATCTTGGGATTTTACTCTTTTTTGCAATAGCTTCTCCTTCTGTTGTAGAGTTTGTTTATGGCAGGAGACCACCAGATTGGCTTCCTTTTTTTGGAGGCTAGTGTCTTGGTTCTGTTGGGGATGGCACGATCCATGCACTTGTGTATGTGTTTATACAGTGCATTTGTGTAGGATTCAGCAGTCATAACTCTATTTTCCGTCTGCATGGGTATCATGAAGTTCGCCACTTCTGTCTTAAGAAGCATGAAGTTGGCTTTGGAGTAGTTTTTGTCAGTGGTTTTCTTAATGGGGGGTAGGGGTGGCATATGGATATCTGGTGTGATTAGGTTGTGGTTGGATCTGACCAGCAAGGAGTTGACCTCTGACATGGAACATCGGTTACCCATATTGGTAATGACTAGGTCCAGGATATTGCTGCCTCTGGTGGTGGTGTGGGCAAGCTTATCAAAGGCATTGGAATTTATGAATTCCAGGAACCATTGAGTGAATGAGTTAGTACATAAGTAGTTTTCCCAGTTGATGGTGGGGTAGTTGAAATCATGAAAAACAAATGCCAAAGGCACCAAATTATCCTCAAAATAGTCCAAGGCACCCAGGAAATGTAGTCAGCCACTGTTATACGTACTGAAACGGTTGATTGGGCGAATCCTTTTCAGCAATACCACATGCCTATAAATTTGAAAGAGAACTTTTTAGGGCACAAGCAATGATACAATCCAAGTATCATTATAGTATAGTAGTCGAAATCGCCCATAATTAAGGTATTGGGTTGTACCTTAATATTTTCCAGTATCTTAAGAAATGAAGAGTGGGAATCCTTGGACATGGTGGGGGATCTGTAACAAGCTACAACCTGGATTGCAGTCTTATCCAGTGTTAGTTGCACTTGGATAATTTCAGATGCATTATGTTGAGCAACTAGCCTGGAGGTGTGGATATCCTTAATGAATATGGACACGCTTCCATCTTTAGTGTTTCGGTCTATGTTAGGTAGCCAAAAGGTGTGGTATGAATTATAGTCTGGTAATGCAAGGGTGCTCTATGGAGCCCTGAACCAGGTCTCTGTCCCTGCACAGATGTCAATGTTCTCCATTTTAAGGAGTGTCTTGAGTGAGTGCATTTTGAGGTAAGACTTCTAGCATGGAGTAGCATTATCCTTAGAGTTTGCTTGCTTGTACCAGTTACGGTGGTGAATTTAGCAATTGAACCTTGCCTTAAAAAGGCCCTATAGGGGTGGAAGAGCCTTCGCCAGTATCCAGAATCCCAGGGGTGATAGGTGCAGCCCATCTCTGGCAAAGCATCGTGGACTATTGACCATGTTTTCCCAGGCAGACAAATACTGCATCCCCATAGAATGACACCAGAAGCTTAGCTAATTGTTGAAGTCAATCATTTTGTCCTTGTACTGTGGTATCATTCTGGTTGGTCCAGATGACATACCTGTGGAAGCATGGAGGTGTTTAGGTGAAATGGCAGTGGAGTTTTTAACCAGATTGTTTAATGAAATCTTAGAAAGTGAGAGGATGCCTGAGGATTGGAGAAAAAGTGTTTTGGTACTGATATTTAAGAATAAGGGTGATGTGCAAAGCTATAGTAACTACAGAGGGATTAAAGTGATCAGTCACAGCATGAAGCTATGGGAAAGAGTAGTGGAAGCTAGGCTAAGAAGGGACGTGATGATTAGTGATCAGCAGTATGGTTTCATGCCAGGAAAGAGTACTACAGATGTGCTGTTTGCTCTGAGAGTGTTGATGGAGAAGTACAGAGAAGGTCAGAAGGAGTTGCATTGTGTTTTTGTAGACTTAGAGAAAGCATATAACAGGGTGCCTAGAGAGAAGTTGTGGTATTGTATGAGGAAGTCAAGAGTGTCAGAGAAGTATGTATGAGTAGTACAGGATATGTACTAGGGTAGTGTGATAGTGGTGAGGTCTGCGGTGGGAGTGACGGATGCGTTTAAGGTGGAGGTGGGATTACATCAAGGATCAACTCTGAGCCCTTTCTTATTTGCAAATGGTGATGGACAGGTTGACAGATGAGATCAGACAGGAGTCCCCTTGGACTATGGTGTTTTCAGATGACGTTGTGATCTGTAGTGAGAGTAGGGAACAGGTGGAGGAGACCCTGGAGAGATGGAGATATTCTCTAGAGAGAAGAGGAATGAAGGTCAGCAGGACTAATACAGAATATATGTGTGTGAATGAGAGGGAGGATAGAGGAATGGTGAGGATGCAGGGAGTAGAGGTGGTGAAGGTGGATGAGTTTAAATACTTGGGATCAACAATTTAGAGTAATGATGAGTGTGGAAGAGAGGTGAAGAAGAGAGTACAGGCAGGATGGAGTGGGTGGAGAAGAGTGTCAGGAGTAATTTGTGACAGACGAGTACCAGTAAGAGTGAAAGGGAAGGTCTACAAGAGGGTAGGGAGACTAGCTATGTTATATGGGTTGGAGTCAGTGGCATTGACAAAAAGGCAGGAGTTAGAGCTGGATGTGGCAGAGTTAAAGATGTTAAGATTTGCACTGGGTGTGATGAGAGTAGACAGGATTAGGAATAAGTATATTAGAGGGTCAGCCCAGGTTGGAAGGTTTGGAGACAAAGCCAGAGAGGTAAGATTACATTGGTTTGGAAATTGTGCTGAGGACGGATGCTGAGTATATTGGGAAAAAGATGCTAAGGGTGAAGCTGCCAGGTAACAGGAAAAGAGGAAGGCCTAAAATAAGGTTTCTGGATGTGGTGAGAGAGGACATGCAGGTGGTTGGTGTGACAGAGCAAGATGCAGAGGACAGGAAGAAATGGAAACAGATGATCCACTGTGGTGACCCCTAACAGGAACAGCTGAAAGAAGATGATGACTGTGGTATCATTCTTGGCAATGGCAGGATGCTAGTCAGGGCTAGGGTCATACTTGCCTGGGCTACAAGATCTGAGAGCTCATCCATGTCTCTTTTCATGTAGTCCAGGGAGGTACATCTCAGGTCATTCACTCCAACATTGACAATGACAGAGTCATATTTGTACTTGTTGTGGAGTGACCTGAGTGTGTGTGTTATGTGGTGGATCTTGGCACCCAACAGGCAGCTGACAGTAACTTTCTCCTTGTTTAGCCTGGTGAGTGGGACATCAGTGTGCCTGACTATAGAGTCACCTATGACTAGTGTGTTGAGTACGTTGTTTTGCCTTATGGGGTTAGGTTGAGTAGCACACTGATTTTCTGGGCTGTGTGTCATTTGGGTAGTGTTGGGGGGTAGTGTTTGTCTGCGTTTCAGCTTGGGAGGTCTCTCATACACAGTGGCTCCCCTAGCTAGCTGTTTGCCTTTTTAACATGGTTCTCATTACCAGGTAATTGGCTCTTTATCAATATGTGCTTCTGAAATGCTAATTGCAGACAACAAAGTTGATTTGCAGTATAATCAGCCAACAACATGCAACCATTGACTAAAATATAAGGCCACCATGTAGATTAGAACCCCTTCTCATATGTTGTGTTGGAAATTACTGGGGTAAAGATACTACATCATTGCAGAGAGTACATCTGTAGCAACTACTTATTACATACTGATGTGTGTGCTACAGGCTGAAGCTGAAGCTGATGTTGCAGGCAATAGGCATAGGCAGAAAGGGTAAACACTTTGGAGGACAACCAGCTGTAATAGTAAGTGTAGGACCTGTGGCAGCCTTGTTGTAGATGCAGAGCCAGATTGAGGCTACCCATTCCACTGGAAATTAAGGTAGGTGTTTAAGATAACTATGATAGGCAACAGTATCAGTACCACAATCAAAGGCAAAATGGTTGGTGTGTCCTAGAGAAAAGTAAGGGGGTAAATTAACCATCATGTCATGCAGTTCAACAGGTGCCAAGGCATGTGGGCTACAGTGTCATATTACTAGGCCACAATTTTCAGTACATACTCCAAAATCCTGTGAGAATTCTGGATAATACATGACCTGACATCCTCTGCACTTTTTAGTGTTGTATTAGGAGTAGTTAAAGTGGTTCTAACTGTAGGAGTTTGAGTTCTATTACTCAAGAGGAGAACATCAACACCTGCACCACACCACATGGAGCACATAGCCCTCCAGAACTCCCACTATCACAGCTCTCAAATAAAAACACAAACCACACACCCACCTTTGAGGATGCTCTCAATAGACATTTACCCACACAGCAGAGACATCCAAGATAGAAACACACTCGACCACCACAACACAGCACAAATCACAGGACACATAGCTCACCTCCACAGTGTGCCCCTCAACCTAAGCCCCTACGTCTAAACACCTTGCCCAATACACTAATCATAGGTGGCTCAATAGTGAGGCACACAGATGTCCCATTCACTAGGTTGAATAAGGAGAAGGTAACAGTCAGCTGTCTGTCAGGTGCCAGAATCCAACACATAGCACATGCACTCAGGTAACTCCACAACAAGTACAAGTATGACTCTGTCATTGTCCATTTGGATGTAAATGACCGGAGATGCACCTCCCTGGACTACATGAAAAGAGACATAGAGGAGCTCTCGGATTATGTGGCCCAGACAGGTATGACCCTAGACCTGAGCAGCATCCTACCATTGCTCAGAATGATACCACAATACAATCAAAAAATGATTGACCTAGAATTGGCTAAGTTTCTGGTGTCATTCTAAGGGGATCCAGTATCTGTCTGCTTCGGATGACATGATTGACAGACCTCGATGCTTTGCCAGAGATAGCCTGTATCTGTCACCCCTGGGTTTCGTGGTACTGGTTAAGGCTCTTTCCACCCCTATAGTGCCTTTCTTAGGTGATGTTCCAAAGACCAAATTACCACTGTAACAGCTATAAATAAATGCAATCTGAGGGTCACGCAACTCAATGCTAGAAGTCTAAATTTCAAGATGCAATTGCTTGAAGCACTCCTCAAAATGGAGAACATTGGCATTTGTACTGTAACAGAGACCTGGTTTAAACCAGCAGAAAGCACCCTTGCACTATCAGGCTATAACTCATTCCACACCTGTAAGCACCAGAACATGGACTGAAGATCCAAAGGCAGTGGTGTGTCCATATTCATAAAGGATATGCACACCTACAGACTAGTAGCCCATCATAACGCACCTGAGATACTTCAGGTACAACTAACATTGGGTAAGATGGCAATTCAGGTCTTAGCCTGCTATAGGTCCCCAACCATGTCCCAAGACTCTCACTCCACATTCCTAAGCACCCTGGAAACTATAAGGGTCCAACCCAACACTCCCTTACTAGTTGACTTCAACTAACCCTCCATCAACTGGGAAAACTACTCATGCCCCAATAGACTGGCCCAATGCTTCATGGAATTCATCAGTTCCAATGCCCTGGACCTGCCCATTCTTACCCCCATTAGAGGAAGCAACATCCTTGACATGGTTATTTCTAACATGGGCAACTGTTACTCTACACTAATACTCAATTCCTCCCTGGTTACATCCAAATACAAACTAATCACCATGGAAATTCATATCTCACCTACACCCCCCGCAAAGGTAACCACCATGAAAAACTTCTCCAAAGCTGACTTTGGGATCCTAAACACAGAGGCTGCCAACTTCATGGCACCCATGTCAACGGAAAATAGATGCTTGACTGCCGAATCATACACCAATGCACTGTACAAACATGTACACAAATGCATGGAACTAGCCATACTCAACAGAACCAAGATGCTCTCCACCACAAAATCTGGTGGTTCCCTGCCATTAATAAACTCTACAACAGAAGGAAGAAACTGTTGCAGGAAAAAGGTGAAGTCCCAAGACTGAAAAAATTCCCTTATTAGCCTCAACAAATAGTTGAGATCCCACATCAAAACCTCTAAAGATAGCTATGAAGGCAGAATTGCGGCAGACACTAAAAACCACCAAAAAGCCTTCTATAGTTATATCAAGGATTTCCATGGCAATACCCAGGTTTGTTCTGAGTTACTGCACAATGGTACTTTCTATACTGAGCAAACAGATATTGCCAACATACCAGCTGACAGATTCAGTGCTAACTTTACCCTTCTCTCTTCCTCTAAAGGACCAATCACAATAGTGGAGGAATGCCAGGCACCCAACATTACTACAGTACAGGTTAAAGCTGCATTGTCCAAGGCCAAGAATACAGCTTCCATGGGACCCAACAATATCCCTGGATATAGTCTACATGAACTACAAAGTGAGCTGGCACCACATCTGTGTAACTTGTTCAATCACAGCCTCACCTCAGGCTTTGTCCCTAACAAATGGCGCACTGCTACAGTCATCCCTCTCCATAAAGGGGGAGTGACTACAGACCCTGGGAATTATCGCCCCACTAGCCTGATGAGTCTGATATGTAAGGCTATAAAGTGCATCATCTGGGACCTAATTAACAAGGATATAGGGAATCTCCAAACTCTAGATACCACGCAATTTGGTTTTGTGAAACATAGATCATGCCTGCTCAACCTGTTTTGCTTCTTTGAGTCAGTCACCAGTGCTGTGGATGAGGGCAAGTCAGGTCATACAGCCTACCTCAATCTGGCCAAGGTCTTTGATACCATTCCCCATTCAGGAATTATTGATAAACTCACCAAACTAAGTATCAACCTCTATATCACTAGATGGGTTGCAAATTGGCTCACAGATAGAACAATCATCATCAGCCCCCTTTTTCCCATTTTTCTACATGGGGTCAGGGTATCATGTTAACTGTTGCCAACTCTCTCGATTCAGTACCACACTCCTGCCTTCTTCAACACTCATGCCTGACTGTCGCAGATCTTCTTTCACAGAATCCATCCACTTCTTTGCTGGATGTCCTCATTTCCTCTTACCTTCTTCCTGTCTGTCCCATATTTTCCTCACCAGATTGTCTTCTGCTTTTCTACACATGTGCCCAAATGACCGTAATCTGCTCTCTTTGATATTTTCTGCAATTGTAGCTACTTTGGCTTCGGCTCTTATATCCTCATTTTTTCATCTTTCCCACAGTTTGCATCATATCACCTTTCTCAGGCACTTCATTTCCATCACCTCTAGCTTCTTCAACTGTTCTGCCTTTACTGCCCTGGTTTCTGTACCATACAGTAGTACTGGTTGCACTGTTTTCTTGTACACCTTACTTTTCAGCTTCTTTGGCATTCTTCTGTCAAAGACTCCACCCGATACTCTATGCCAGTTGGCTTCAGCCCCTCTGATTCTAGCTTTGGCCTCTTCATTCAGACTACCCTTCTCCTCAACTACTCCTCTCAGATACTTGAAGCTGTTTACCTGTTCCACTATATTTCCTTCTATCTCTATTCTCAGCTTTTTCTGATTTCCCCAATTTGCTGCCATTACCACCATCTTATCAGTGCTTAATTTCATCCCATGTGTCTTCAGATTTGCATTCCATTCTCCTGTCCTTTGCTGAAGTTCTAGCTCAGAGTCTGCCTGTATTGCCACATCGTCTGCATACAGCAGCTTTGTTGATCCGTCCCCTCCAACCTGTTTGCTAATGTAGTCCATCACCAGTATGAACAGCAGTGGGCTCAAAGCTGAACCCTGATGTACACCCACACCCAATGGGAACCCCTCTGTGAGGCCGAACACTGTTCGTACTTGAGTCATTGGGTCCTTATACATAGCCTACACTAATTATACCAATGTTTCTGGGTCTTTAATCCATGGCAGTACTGCCCAGATTAGCCTTCTTGGGACCTTGTCATATGCTTTCTCCAAGTCTAGGAATGAGCAGTTGGACTTTCTCCTCATCTCTAGCTTCTACTCAAGTATCTGTCTCAATGCAAACACTGGGTCATTTTGTTGCATCCTGATCTGAATCCAAACTGCTTATCTCCCATCTTAAATTCTACTACTCTGTGTATCCATTTATTAATCACCCTCCCCAGAACTTTCATGCAGTATGATAGGTGTTTGATGCCTCTGTACTGCCCACAGTTGTAAATGTCCCCTTTGTTCTTGTATACTGGCATGAGTATGCTTATTCTCCAGTCATCTGGTATATGCCTTTCTCTCCATACTGCTATTAGTACACTCAGGAGCCATTTCTTCCCCATCTCACCCAGCATCTTTATCATATCTGCTGTGACCTCATCTTACCCTGATGCTTTCCATGACTTCATCTTCCTTAGTGCTGTTCTTACTTCTTCTAGGGTGGGCTCCTCTTCTTCTCTCACTGTAGGCTGTTTCTGGAGTGGTACAGCTTCTGTGGGGTTTACTTCATTCAGAAGCTGCTGGAAATATTCCTTCTGTCTGCCTTTAATGTTCTCTTGGCTGGTGAGCAGGTTGTTGCTAGCCTCCCTTACGAAGGGTGCCTGATTATCTTCTTTATCTTTCTGTCTTTGCCTTGCAACCTGATATAGTTTCTTTGTGCCCCTAAGTCACATTCCAGAAGTTGGTACAGTGACTCTGATGCCCTATTCTTTGCTATTGCAACTTCTTTTTTAGCCTCTTTGTTAGCCAACCAGTAGTCCTTCCTAGCCTGGTCAATCTTTACTGTCTCCCACTTCTTCCTACACTCCTTTTTCCTTTTGATGATTTTCTGGACTTCTGCAGTCTACCACCAGCTTTCCTTATGTACCATATTTCCATACCTGGCTTGGCCGTATATCTTTTCTATAGTCCTAACACATGGTGTTTTTAGGCACTACCATTCTTATTCAACTCCATCTATTCCCTCCTCTTCTTGGGGCACTAGAGCCATGAGTAATTCCTTGAACTGTTGTATTTTCTCTCCAGTCAACTTCCAGGTCTTTAGCCTGGTCTCAGTTGACTTTAGAGCCTTCTCTGACTACTGCTTGCAGCTTATTGTGGCAACTAGTGGCTCACAGATAGAACCAAGAGCATGAAAGTAATGGATTCCAAGTCAGACTGCCAACCAGTCACAAGTGGAGTCCCACAGGGATTGGTCCTGGGTCTTCTCCTGTTTGGCATTGACTTCTCAGAAGTCCAGGCCAACACGGAGGGACTCTGGCTGACCAAGTTCACAAACAACTGCAAGCTGGGAGCCATTATTCACTCTCCAAGTGATGTAGACATCCTACAGAAAGGCCTCACTGAGACCAATGACTGGTGTCGAAACCATGGACTTAAGCTTAATGCCAAAAAGTGAGTCATCATCCCCTTTGGAAAAAACTCAGTTCCCACTAACTACCACATCAATGGGAGGCAACTGAACACTGAATACATTATAAGAGATCTGGGGTCACAGGTTGACAGCAACCTCTGCTTCGACCTCCAAATTGCCACTGTGGTCAGAAAGTCCTTCTATATGGCACATCTTCATTACCAAGGGTTTTGCATCCAGGAAGAAAGAGGTCATCATCTCTCTCTACTCTTCCCTCATTTGGCCAATCATCAAGTACAATGCCCCATTTGGCATGAACCTCATTAGACACATGCAACAGCTGGAAATGCCACAAAAGTACTTCATGAAGAGGATCCTAGGCCTTAAACACATTTCCTACATGGACATACTCAAAAAACCCCAACTATTCTCTGTCTCATATCGTCTACTAAAAGGCAATCTCTGCTTGACTTTCAAAGCCATGTCTGACCCAGTTCTGTCAGAAATGCTACACCTAAAGAAATCCCAATCCCTCCGCACCATACACTCCAGAGATCTCAGCCTTATTACCACAATCAGCAAAACATGCTGGAGGGACAGGTTCATAATCCAGAGATTGCCCATGCTCTGGAATAGACTTCCCATACATGTCAAACAGAGCACCTCACTGGCCCTCTTCAAGAGAAATCTTGATGAGTGGATGGGAAATAGAAAGTTTACCCCGGGGATTGCTCCAGTGTCTCTACTTAATAGAAGCACTGGGAACTAACTTCGGGCAGCATGATGCCAGACCACCTCTATGAGCTAGGCTTGTAAAGGCTAGAGGGTCACTAACCTAGTACACAGCTATGAACCTATGAACATATCACAATTTATAATGCTGATGTCCAGACACATGTATTTTCAATGGTAGAGGCAGCTGTAGTTGAGCCCAGACCATGTGCACCAAAAAGTACTGTTCTCAGTGCATTTTACAAACTGAGCTCCAGTGTCACTGATATAGTAAGTGTATTTTTACATGTTGTAGATATTGTTCCATACTTGTCTGCTTTTACAGACTGTTCTTAAATCATGTATTATTATGTATATGGCTTTAGAGGGCTGTGTTTCTCTAACAGAGTCCCACTTAAAAACATATTTTGACATTAATGTTTTAGCAATTGTATTTTTACAGGGTTAGCTGCTATTAGATACCTCACTTACATTCATTTTTTGTGTATGGCTTTATAGTAATGTATCTGCTAAGCAAGGGCCAGTCATATGGGGCACTAGTCATTACATTCTGCAAAAACATGAAAGTTGAGAGGTATGTCCATGTACACTATGTGTGCACCACGCCAACCAGGGCACCGTGGAGCAACGTAGAGCTACGTTGCTTAAAGGAGCCACACCCCCTAGCCTGTCTAGACAGTATTAAAATAAAAGAATGACAAGGTTCAAACCCAGGATCCTGTGCATCATAATCAAAGTACAGAACCACCAAGCCATGACAGCTTAGGAGAAGCAGCCACTGCTAACATACATATACTTAGAAATGGTAGCTTAACCATGACTAAGCAGGTCTGCAGTCAGCTGAGAATAGTCAAAAATGGCCAATCATAAAAAAGTGCGGGAAATGCGGCATATTTAAAGCCCATAGGTGGGAATACTCACCATAACTGATTGTAGCTCACATCTGCAGTTAGAATGACTGGTGTAGGAGAGGGTGCACACTTCCAAGTGCAACGTTGGGGCATTGAGGAGTCCAAATATATGGTTTGGCTCCTTGTCCATCGTCATGAGGCAAGACTCCTGCAGGGCCAGTTCCAAGGGACGGAGTACAAGGCAGAGGCTTGGAACCGGTTAGCTCATGACCTCACCAGTGTCACAGGTGTTCCTCAGACTGATGAGCAGGTCTGTCACCACCATGCAGACCTGAAGAGACAGAAGGAGGCCCTCCTGAACAAATGGATACAGGAGGCCCGTGGGATACAAGATGCCCCACAACTGAGTAGGTAGCCATGGAATGCAGTATGTAAGAATTGATAATTGCTTCTGTATAATGGATTTCTCAATATCCCTTCATTTACTTTACAGCTGCAAGTGACCGTGCTGCGAATCAGCAAGCCTATGCTGATAGGCTGCTAAGGCTGCACCACCAGGCAGGTTAGTGATTATTCTGCATGTATTGTTATATAAAATAGTGTAGTGAGCAGGAAATAAAGTGTTGTAGTCCAATAATACAGCCATAAAATGGCCTGAATAAGTCCTCTGCATGTACTGTCAGATAAAAAAGTCAGAGAGGCAGAAAAAGAGTGTAGAAACCCATTACGAGAGTTAAAATATGTTTGGAATAATATCTCTGCAGGTACTGTCATATCCAATAAGTGAGTCAGCCTGAAAAAGAGTGTTCTAACCTATTAATAAAGGTATAATATGTCTTGAATATGTCTTCCATATGCACTGTTATAACAAATAAAGGAGTGAGCCTGTGGAAAAGTGTGTAATGTCATAAATAAAGGTCTAAAACCCAGAGTGTGTCTGTGTCACTTTTTTAGAAATGTTGTTGTACCCTTGCATTATACAAATAGTACTGTTTTAACAAGTGCCGTCAGCTCAGAGTTGTGCAGTCCCATCTAAAGTGGGTGATGGAAGTGCTAGTAGCTGTGAAGCATATATACAGTCCTCAACAGTCAGTTGCTGGCTGGCATGCATGTGTAAATCTGGCACACGAGTAGCATGTTAATTTGCTCCCCAGAAATGTGAGTATGCTTCAATAAATGCAGGGTTCTGTACAAACTGAGGTGAAAATGTCATGTGAAAACATCCAGATATGTAGATAAACACATATATAACTGCATTAAAGAAATATGTAGCAGTGACATCTGCATCTTGGACAGTTAGTATGTCAGATATAGGTCAGGTATATGTTGAACTAGCCAAACGCATTACACAACCTAATGCATGGTGGCAAGTGTAATAATACGTGTAGGGGATATACACTTGCAGTCACTATGAATGTAGTGTAGAGTATAGGTAATTATAAGATGTTAACTGAGGTTTTTTTCTACACCCTACTGTTTGTGCATAAACCATGCAATTCCACAATTCAATGGGTATGTGTAATCTTAAATATTTGTTGGGACATATGTCCTAATGTTCTATAAATATTTGCATTCATGTTGATGCATGTGCCCTGTTCAAACACCACAATCATGGTGGCCTGTTGCTACCAAACATCCCTGCATGCTGTTGGAATATCCACTGTCGTTCAATACATGCATGTGTTATGCTTGCTGTTCAACTGTTGGAACCTTGGTGTGTTGGGTTAATGGGAATATTATTGCATGCTATTACAACTAACCTGGAATGCTGTTTTCTAACTTGTAATTAAACACACCTACTCACAGAACATATGGGAAGGCCAGTCCCAGTGGACCCACCTGTCCCTCCTCAGCTAGCGAGTGCACCTGGTACCAGCAGGTCCAGTGCCCAGCCCAGACTCCGCTCCTCCATTGGTCCTGTGCCACCTTCAGGTGGAAGCACTGCAGGGGATGGGGCTCGTCTCCCCCATGCAAGCGTGGGTGGAGGAGGGCCACTTGTCACCCTTGCTAGCGTCCGGGCTGTGGTGCATAGGGAGATCCAGCGTTCAGTCACTGATCCTCTACACCAGCTCGAGGTGAGAGTGACATGTCTCTCAGGTGAGCCTGCCCATCCTACACAACCCTCACACAGCCACCCTTGGTGCTGTGAAGGTGCAGTGGCGTCTGCCCATGGGTGGGGATCTCAGTTCCACTGTTACCATCTGTGGGCTCATGGGCTTGCGTATTCCAAACATCCTTCACCATCAATTGTATTCACCCACCCCATATGTCAAACTCCGCCCCTGTATGCGTCTTGTTTGTTTTGTCTGTTTACCTCCCCAACCTACCTCCCCAAATATACCTACTTCCTCTACCTCACATTCCACTCTCACCTGAAAAAAAAAATAAAAAAAGGGCAATCTGTTCCCACAAAAAAAATACGCCCCATACATAGCTGCCCAATTCGCACACATGTCCGCTGGACATGTAAACTGATAATTCTAATTGGCAGTACAACATATTCTGTTGTCCTCACCCCTCTCTCAGGGGTGGAAGGTTTCAAATTTCACAACAAATTTCAAACATATGCACAGCTGTTGCTGGTAAAGAAATGGGCAGCTATGGACCTTCCCTACACCCGTCCTGCACATCCCGAGCTGTTTTCCCTACTGTCTTTCCCTCTTTGTGCCCCATTTTTCACCACTTTCCTATCTCCCCATTTTCTTTTCTTTAAAAGAAATTAGCACAGGGGTTAGTGGGAGTAAGCACTTTTAAGCAGTAGTTAGCGGGGGTGCGTGAGTGTGAGCTTGTGTGTGCTTAGCTAAGCATTGCTAAGTGTCACGCAAACTTGCGCAAACCCGCTTACAACTGCTTAAAAGTGCCTTAGTCACTCTGTATGACAAGGCCATTGTACTGCTCAGCAGCAAAATAAAATACCCCTGTCAGTCTCGAACCCGGCACCTTGGCCTCACCAGTCTGCATGAAGTACCACTACACCACAGCAGATATAAAATAAATTGGTGCTGAAAGCAATATATCATGCATTACAATGAGTGAATGTAAAGGGAAAATAGGAATGGCATATCACAAATTTTGTTCTGTGGGCCTTAAACAGCAGGTGTTGTGGAATCGCATGACATGACTGTGAAAAGAGAATCAGCCATGCTAGTAGGGAATAATGTTACAGTAGCACCTTACAAACCCCACACAGTATCAGAACAGGATAAACACTGGCATATTTGCATAGGTCACAGGCCAGACCTCCCAACAGTGACTGATCTGCAGTGATGTCCCCAATTTGTAAACAAATGTTAGCTGTGCCCCTCTGAATCCCTCTGAAATGTACTAACAGTAGGCAGAAAGGTGAGGAATCTCACTTAATGAAAAATGTTAACAAGTGAGAGTAGACACAGCTTGCACGTAATAAAAGGTGTAGTAACACATATGCTCCGAATCCACCAAAGTCTCAACAGCAAAATGTCTGAAATATATCACAGGTGAATCCCAGTTATATGTATGTTTCCCTGAGGCTGTTCAAATATATACCTGAGAGTATCTGAGGCCTGGAAGAGTCAGAAACACACAGGCATATCAGCTTGTCTGCTGTTACACACTCTGCAAATAGCTGTAGAATGAATCCCACAAGCATGCCCTTATGTAGAAGTACAACACAGAAATATCAAAGGATGTAGCCATGTACTGCTAGCAGCCACCTGTGAAAATGCCATTGTTCAGGTGCTGAAAAGACTGCTGTGGTGCACAGTCAAAGAATACTAGGCTGACCTCTGTCTACCATCTGGATATGTCCACAGGTGGGAGCTACACAGACAGACTACTTGCCTCTATAGAGTAACAGGTACAAAGCAAGTCTGTATGTTCAGCAAGATAAACAACACACAATAATAAATAATGCTCTCTGCAGTTCTGCACCCCTACCAAACATTACTATATATCTGTGTATTCACGCACAACCAAGGGTGTAGGTAGGTATACACAGTACTGAAATATGTCCAGATGTCCTGAGCAGACTGTGCTAATGTCAACACAAACAAACCACAAACTGTTCAGAAGTGAGTAACGTACTAATGACAGTATAGCAGTACACAAAGAGTGCATGTGCCTGTTATTCATAATTGGTAGTACAACATACTTAGTTGTACTCATCCGCCTCTCTCAGGGGTGGAAGGTTTCAAATATCACTCCCAATGTATTGCATATGCACAGCTGTTGCTGGTACAGAAATGGGCAGCTATGGACCTTCCCCACAGCCATCCTGTACATCCCAAGCTGGTTCCCCTACTGTCTTCCCCTCTTTGTGTACCCTTAATCACCACATTCCTATCTCCCCATTTACCTTTCTGTCAGAGAAATGAGCACGGGGGTTAGTGGGAGTAAGCACTTGTAAACAGTAGTAAGCAGGTTAGCGTCAGTGTGTGCATGTGTGCGCTTAGTTTAGTATTGCTAACATAAGCTAAGGTAAGCTAAGCTTCACTTAGTATTGCTAAGCATTGTGCAAGCCCGGGCAAACCCGTTCACAACCACTGAAAGTGCCTTAGTCACTCTGTATGACAACGCCCTTGTACTGCT
Organism: Protopterus annectens; assembly: GCF_019279795.1. Classification (NCBI taxonomy): domain Eukaryota; kingdom Metazoa; phylum Chordata; order Ceratodontiformes; family Protopteridae; genus Protopterus; species Protopterus annectens. The sequence goes on from NC_056741.1 coordinate 82,703,724, forward strand.
CAGCAGCAAAATAAAATACCCTTGTCAGTCTCAAACCCCACATCTTGGACTCACCAGTCTGCATGAAGTACCACTAAGCCACAGCAGATATACAATAGCTTGGTGCTGAAAGAAATATATCATGCATTACAATGAGAGAATGTAAAGGGAAAATAGGAAAGCCATAGGAATACATTGCATTAGCTACTGTTGTATGCCAGTTAAGTCTCTAATTCAAAAAGAAAGTACATACTCCCATGTATCCAGTGTTAGCATTAGGAGGTGTGAGTAAACTTACACACTGAGAAGAGTGTACTGGAAGAAGCAACAGTCAGGTTTCAGTACAACATGCATATCACTGGCTACAACTCTAGCTTCAGAAATGAGACATATACCAACCTTCTGACTGAGACAACTGTGTCCAGAGCAAACAAGCATGGGCCCTGCCCTGCCAAACTGAAAGGGCTACGCCTACCTAACCTAGCATTTTATAGCAGTGTACTGAACTCACAGTGAGTACTGCAATTACCACACAGCAGGCTGCATGCAATTACTAAATGGTGGGCACCAATTGGTGCAGAGGCCATCACATGCACATGTGCAGATACCTACAAAAGAATCCTGTACTTGCTGTCCACACATGCAATAATATCATTGCAGCAACTGTAGAGAGAGAGAGTGAGAGACACAGACATACAGATAGAGACAGACAGACAAACAGAGGCAGTAGGAGACAGCAAACCAAAAAAAAAAAAAGAAGTACAACAGACAGAGGTGAGCAATACAAAGGTAAGGTATGTAACAGATATGTATTTGCTGGCATCCGAATGATGTGTCTGAAGGGTACTCTACATACTGTGAACCATCCATATGTGGCAGCAGTCCGTATCTATATGTATATGCACATGTGCATAGGGCAAGGGACATACTGCAACTGTTAGTGAAGGCTGGACATATATATGTAGTTGAAGGTTGCTATGTGCACATATCTATGTAGGTTGTAGTGTGTGGCATTGAAAACAGCAAGCAGTGCAGGTATATGTCATGCGGTGGTTAAATGCTGTGGGAGTGAGTTACAGCCAGTGAGGTCTGCTACAGCTATACGGCCTGAGGACAGCAAAATGCATTCTGCACAACACTGTGCAATATTATTACATAATTGTATGTCTCACAACTGTTTCATAATTGATATCCCCACCATGAAAGGTGGACAGTATATGTGCCTATATGTGCATGTATATGTACAGCAATGGATGTTTACAAGTACGTGTAAATATATATATATATATGTATATATATATATATATATATATATATATACATATATATACATATATAGACATATAGATATATACTTATATAGATACAGATACATATATAGAGATGTGTATATATATATATATATATATATATATATATATATATATATATATATATATATATATATATATATATATATATATATAGTGAGAGAGGGATACATGGGGTCAGACGTACTGCAACAGGTGCCTGGTGACCAAGGCATGGACTGAACACCAGTGTAGATACTGCAGTGCCATACCCCATTCCAAAACACTTTACCCAGTAACTACCAGATAGGTGATTGCCTGCCTAACACTGAAGGTGTCAGAAGGGAACATGGGACACAGGTGGACAGTAGCCTCCCCTTTGATACTCACAGTACTGCACTAGTCTTGTAATCTGTCTGCGTGGTACGTGTCATCACAAATGTTGTGTCATGTAGGGAAATATAGGTCAGTGTTCCCCTCTACTCACCACAATGCCCCATGTGGTATGTACCTCACATGACAACTACAGCAAGTGGAAAGGCCACAGACATACCTCACAAAGAGTAATACTGCCCTCAAACACATGCCCTATGCAGACTGACTCACAAAACCACAGCTACAGTGCATTCCATACCGCCCACCCAGAGGTTACCTCTGCCGAACATACAGAAATATGACACACCCATATCAGTCAGACAACCACCATGTCAACACCTCACAATCCCACTGGGCTACACGGCCTAGGACCCTAATCCTTGCCACCTCACTAAAGAGCACATACTGGAGGGTAGGCTCCTAGCCACAAATATGCCATACTCTGGAGTAAACCACCCAGCATTAACAAACAATGCTCCTCAGTAGCAGATGTCATACATACCCCTGAGGATTGTCTGGGAGATAGGTAATATGCCCTGGGAATCACCTCTGTGTATCCAGTTGACAGGAGCAAGTGAAATCAAATTACATGTGTGTCAAAGGCCAGGGTAGCATATGGCTAGGCTGCTGTAGGCCCTAGGGCCAATAACATATTACCTACTAATGACACAATGTACACACACATGTACTCAGTGCAATACCTGCTATGTGAGGTGGAATGAGTGTGACAGTGAATGTGTGCAAGGTCTGTAACGGTGTGATAGCTTAGTGTGAGGTTGTTTCTGTCATGGTAGTTTGTGTCCTAGGTGTGAGGCCAGAGAAAGATGTGTCAGTTATTGGGATGCAGACATAGTAGGATGGCATATGTTGTGACGTAGTTCCTTGTGTACGACTGTGGTGTCCCATTGTAGGCTGGAGCAATACATGTATGCTCAGTAAGTGGTACTGCTGGTGAATCTAGCTGACATTTGAACTGTTGTACTACCTGAAGCTGTAGGCCTAAACAGCACAGTATGGTGTATGTTCACAATCCCTGGTAACACTGTCTTGTGTGTTTCCTGTAGTCTGCACAGATTACGTACCTCAGTCATAGGTATCTGTAAGTAGGGGCACATAGTACTGTAAGGTACACAGGTAATGCTCATCTGTGTCGGCATACATTTGTGTGTTGTATGAATGTCTGATGTGTGTGTAATGATGCCTGTACCATGTCCGCAATCACATGTGTGTTACAGGGTTTGTGTGTGTACCTAGCAACAGGTATACTCTGTTACAGCAGTATGCCAGCTATTTTAACAACTGTGCACATATGTTAGGTAGGGGTATGGCATCAACGACTAGGGTGGGTTACTGATAATACTGTAACTGTACTTCACATTCATTGCAATGGATGACATATTTCTTCATGCATTAGCTTGATATGTACCCCTGTGGTGAGGTTGTGCATTGGATCCCAAACAGTGTGCCGAGTACTGGTGTATACTGGTTTGTTATATGGAGTGTGGCAGGCACTGTCAGCCAGTTGTGGAATGAGCACTGATATGTGGTATTGAACATGTGTATCCTCTGACAGATGAACAGATGCTATATATGGCAGTCAACTGATATCTGTACTGTTTAATGTTAAGTGTGCCACATGACTTGCTCACACATATCATTTAATTGTCTTCCAGGGTTATGGCTCATCAAAAGAATCCCTCCTACACAGCCACAGAGGAACAGGAAATACACCACAGCCTGGTGCAGCACTATACCCTGCTGTTTTCCAGGGCCAGCCAGCACCAGCATGAGTGTACTGCACTGTGGCAAGATCTTGTTTGTTGGGTAAATGACATAGGCATGCATAACCGGACATATGAGCAGGTACGCCTTCACTGCAGTGATTTAATTAGACATGTTCGGTGGCATGCATCTGATATCCATAGACAACAGCTTGCCACAGGTGGTGGGGTGGCCATACATCCTCCCCTTACCAGAGTGGAGGAATTGCTCCTAAGCATGGTGGCTCCTGGCCTACAGCTGCAACAACATCACACATGTGTCTACATGGAGGCCGGAGCCACCCAGCATGATGACATGGAGCGTGCAGGTAACATGCCCTAGCTGTAGACTACTGTTATCTGTATTGTTAGATTATGCATATGTGAGATGTGTACTGTGTGTTTAGCAGTTGTGCTGCCTATTGTGTGCAATACTGATATTTTGAATAGTATCTGTACACATATGCCTGTTGTTCTACTGTAGTTTAGTACACTCACAGTAGCAATGCCATAGTTGTGGCCACTGACAAACTGTGTCATATTCTTGTAGATCCCTCTGGTGTGACAGCAGGGCAGACAATACATGCTGGTGAGTGTGTTAACACTTTAAAATTGGTATTGAAATGTGCATGTCATAGGTGAGGTGTAGGCCATGTACACGTAACACACCTACACATAATGCATGCTGTGCATGTTTGCTGTAATACGTTAAACATCTCAGTAAAGTCAGTAGCTGCCTCAATCACATGCAATGCACAGAGCATCAGACACAAATGTGGCAACACTGTACTGCACATTGGATAGGCATAGTTGACACACATGTACACAACATAACACGTTTGTCATACGCAGTACACCTCAACATGCTATACATAGTGTAACCGGACACCCGCTGCCAGGTCACACTTCAGTATCCCACATGTCATCCACACACCACACATAATATACCTGAGGGGCAGGGGCCTAGCATGGGGCTGTGCAACACTCTTCAACACATAACACAGTCATGTTAGGCAATGCTTCCTATTTGGCACCTCACACACCCTTGTACAACGTGGCTGTGTAATTGTGAACTTAGCCACGGCACTGCAGTTCAGGTACAGCATGCTAGGCAGTGGTCTAGTACACTTTAGTGGCCTTGAGTGACCACATGATGCATGATGATGATGGCTAATGGTACTACACCCCATACAGTTACAGTGACCACAGTACTACACATAGCTGTCATTGCTTTGCACCTCCATGTTGTGTGTGTGCACACATATGCACCTATACACAATATGCATAGCAGTCGCATTCTGTACAAAGTGATACATTTATGTCCTGGAATGCTATTGAGTATATAGGTCACATGACACACATTGGGTATGTGTGATGTTTAATTTTGCAGTCATGTACCATGCAATGTCATGGCTGGCACTGGCATATCTGGAATATGACCCACACTCACCATAACCACTGTACAATGGCCATGTCCAGGATTGGTATTCCATCACATATACATGCACCACTCATCCTGTGTGTGTACATAGCATGCATGTGCTATACCTGTGTCCACAATTATCTGCTAGAGACACAGACACTGCAATCAGACATGGAAATCTATGTGACACACAGATAATACATGCAGCCATGGTATGTATACCTGTGAGTCATGGTGCACAGGACATTTTAGAGCTTATAATACTTACACAGCAATGTTGTGTCCTTGTACACATTGTGTTCCTGGGTGTAGGCAATCACTGAACAAATACACACATGCACCACAGCCATGTACACTGTCATTAACTATGGCTGTCTACACTCACACTGCATGGACTTGATCAACACTTATTCTGCATGCTGACATGTGTGACGTAACTGTTTGCATTGTGATACTGTCACCCACCTTCAACCACTATTGAATATATTTTGGATTGCTGTTGTGTGTGTGTGTGTATCTGCTGTAGTGAGGAGTGTGCATGTGTGCATGTGTTCCTGTGTGCATGTGTTCCTGTGTGCATGTGTTCATGTGTGCATGTGCGCATGTGTTCCTGTGTGCATGTGTGCATGTGTTCATGTGTGCATGTGTGCATGTGTGCATGTGTGATAACATCATGTACAGATTGTAAAGTGTGTTTCCTGTCTTACTCTCACAGGTGAAGAGGTTGGGTTGGCAGAATGCAGCAGGGAACCTGAAGTCACTGCCACAAATAGTGGAGATGATGAGACATGTATTGTGGCACAGGCAGGTTTGACTGGCTCTGTCGTTGGTCCACCAATCGACAGTACACAGCTTTCAACCCCATCTATGTGCACACTCATACTGCCAATATATCCCAATGGCCGTAGCCAAGGGACAGCATACAGTTGGCATTGACTAGGAGAGTGTGGTATCCATGGCACATGCATCCCCTCACAGCAGCCATAGGCAGATGTCCAGGGGTTCTCGTGGGAGCACTGCTGGTCATATTGCCTCTGGCAGACGTGCCCCCACAGGTCTTACAACCTCAGCTATGTTCCAGGCTGTAATGCAGGCACAGGCACGTATGGAACAGTACACCAGACAGGGACTAAGGGCACAGAGGGCCCATAACACCGCTATCAATGACAGTATCCATTACCTTGCCAGTGCCATACATAATTACACCGAGGCCATTGATAGATAGACGTTGGGGGGAGACATTAGATGCCCTCCAAAATGTGTTTTCCATGAGCCAGGACCATGCGGGACGGCTGAGATGTCAATGCGGATGTATGCCAGCAACATCAATTAATAGAGTGTTTAGAGGTTTTAACTCTTATTTTAACTCTTATTTTGACATTCATTTTGATATAAATGCTTATATGCTCACATTTGTATGCCTGTTTACATCTTTTGGTGATTTTTTGACTTCCAGTTTTTGACTTCCAGTTCCAGTTCTTGGTGGTTTCTGACTTCTACATATAGAGACCATTCAAATGAATATATTTATATTTATACATATATACATGCTTATGGTGCACTTAAGATGTATTTGTATTTGTTCTAATGAGCTTTATGCCTTACCTCATGATGTTTAGTCTGCTAAGATTTCCTTGAAGCTATATTGCTATACTGATATATATATATGTTTTGACATATACTTTTATTTATTTAAGTCCATATATATTTTTACTCATGTATTCTCATTTATATATTCACACCAGCAATATATTAGTTTTTTCGTTTTTGTATGAATATATATATATATGTACATTTTGTGTACATTTTTTTTAAACAGTTGCTAAATGCATTTGTACCAAATGGTTTTTAGGTTTTTTAGATGCATTTCTTAATATATATGCTGCTATACTTGAAAACACTAGTGCATATCTATTACTTTTGCCCCGTTGACTGATTGATTATCTAGGTTGACGTGTTAATTGACTAATTGTTTTATTCTGTTTTATAATTGATAATGATGAGTAGGTTGATTGCTTTACCATTAGTATATATAAAAATGCTAAGGAAATGTGTATAGTAGATATGAAGAAGTGTGTTTTGTCACAAGCGAAAGCGCTCATCATTCTGTGTGAAATAAAAACTTTGGATTTTATCATGGTGGTTTTGCATCTAATATATTCTCTTGAGACATTGGGGGGAGACATTAGATGCCCTCCAAAATGTGTTTTCCATGAGCCAGGACCATGCAGGACAGCTGAGATGTCAACCCGGACGTATGCCAGCAACATCAGTCGTCGCGGATGACACACAGATCACAGACACTCATGTAGTGCCAGTACCAGCCCCAGCTGGGGCTGGCCTGTCCATTGACCATCATAGTAGACCACATGCACGTGGCTCTGGGCAGTCCCAGCAGACACGTAGCTCCAGTCAACATACCTCTGCCTCTGATGACAGTACCCAGTCAGGCTTGGTACCCGATACTGTCCGTAGCACCCCTGCCAGGCACAGGTTCCATGTCCGTGCCCAGAGACAATGATCTGTACAGCCTAGCAGGTACAGTCTGTGGCTGTCTCACAACCTCCCATATATGGCAGCCACATGGTGGAGCTGTGTACATGCAGACACACAAACATAAACCAAACACCTAGGGCTCACACAGACACGCACACATCACATCAACATTGGCCCATTGTGTACTGTTGTCCCTCACACTCACACACACACACACACACACACACACACACACACACACACACACACACACACACACACACACACACACACACACAGACATGTTGATTGGATGGGTCAATTTCGGGCTCTGGCAAACCAGCAACACACCCTGTGCATATGATGAGACCTGTGCCACCTCCTGTCATCTGTAACACTGATGCAGGAACAGGCTAACACGGTGCTGATGCACAGGGTGACTTTGTAGAAGTGTAGCAATGTTAGCAGATTGTCAACAGGAAAGTGTAATGATATCCTTGTAGGTATATCTGAGCAGGCATGGTGCATCAAAGCTGTGATTGTCAATGTCATATTGTGTACACCTGTGTTATGACTGAGTATGTCTTGTTTGCCCATGTGCCAAGTGGATGATGTGTGTAGTGTTGGCAGCATGTGTTAGTGAATGGACAGTATGTGTGTGATGTGTGCAGTACCGATTTTCAGGTGTACATCTGTGAACATGGTGAGGGTGTACTGTCTGCATGTACATGAATACTGGACACATGGGACGTGTGACATACCCTGTATTACACAGTGTTAACATCTCAGAGTATGTCTTGGTGGCCAGTATGCTTTCTACTACAGATATGTTCTAACATGGGTACACATGTGTGTGTGACATGGTTTGGCACTCTGCTGTGGGTGATACTGTTACTAACTGTCACTGTTTAGCATTCTGGTAGCATACACAACCTCATCAGCCTGACTATAAACAATTATCAGATGATGTACATACAAGTGGCACACAGATGTAGTGAACTCGGTAACAGTTGTATCCTTCCGGTACTATACTATAATAGTAACCAGTGGTATTGACCGCCACCCATTCCTGGGCCCACACATGTTTGGCATATAGCCCCTTAGTTGCATGCAAACACACTAGGGATATGTCCATCCATATCTGGAAATGCATGCAGTGGCCTACAATACATTCTCCAGATGGGACACATATCCTACACAAGGGTATCATACAGACAGATGCCTGTTGTCCAACACATGCTGCAGAGCTGTAAGCCGTCTATAGCATTGTCATCCACATTTACTATACATAGTATCCTGACAGAATCTGGGCATCTTGGGGCAATGCAGCAATTTCCTCATGTACACAGACAACCCTCTCCTCTTACCACCCAACACTACAACCTGTGAGAGATGCACTGATATAGCCAAACTGGAAGCAAGGGTCTTGTCGCTCATGACTGGACTAGACAGTCAAGAGGTGAAGGTAAACACTTGCACCACACCACACTCATCACATAGTCCCTCAAAACCTACACCACTAAAACACACACATAGAAACACAAAACACACACCTACATTCGCAGAGGCTGTCAACAGAAACCTGGCCAAGCATCAGACACATCCAAAGCATAACTGCAAGCAAACTCCACCCCCAACACAACCCAAATGACAGATAGCCCACTATCTCAGTGTGCCACTCAACCACAGCCCGTAAGGCATAACAACGTACCCAACAGTCTAGTCATAGGTGACTCTATAGTCAGGCACACTGATGTTCCACTCACTAGACTAAACAAGGAGAAAGTTACTGTCAGCTGCCTGTCAGCTGCCATGATCCGCCACATAAAGCATGCACTCAGGTCACTTCACATTAAGTACAAATATGACACTGTCATTGTCCATGTTGGTTTGAATTACCTGAGACATACCTCCCTGGACTACATGAAAAGAGACATGGAGGAGCTCTCCAATATTGTATCCCAGCCAGGTATGACCCTAACCTTGAGTAGCATCCTGCCATCACCCAGAATGATACCACAGTACAAGGACAAAATGATTGCCTTCAACAATTGGCTATGCTTCTGGTGTCATTCTAAGGGGATCCAGTATTTGTCTGCCTGGGACGACATGAATGATAGACCACAATACTTTGCCAGAGATGGCCTGCACCTGTCGCCCTTAGGATTACAATGACATTGACATATGTGCAGTGACAGAGACCTGGTTCAAAGCTCCAGAGAGCACCCCTGCATTACCACGCCACAATTCATACCACACCTTTCAGCCACATAACCCTGAATGAAGCACTAATGGCGGTGGCGTGTCCATATTCATTAAGGATATCCACACCTCCAAGTTAGTGACTGCTGATTCCTACACATATGCACTTTATAATCACTTACATGAGTGCATGGAGCATGCTATCCCTAATAGAACCAAGATGTTATCCTCCAAGAAAAGGGTAGACAATCTGGTGGTCCTCTGCCATAAACAAACTCTACAACAGATGAAAGAAACTGTTGCAAAAAACAGTAAAACCCATGACTGGTGGAACTCCCTTTTCAACCTCAGTATGAAGCTGAGATCCCTCATAAAATCCTCCAAAGCTAGTTATGGAAACTAAATTGCCACTAACTCAAAAGACAACCACAAAGCATTTTATAGCTATGTCATGAATCTAAATGGGAACACTCAGATCTGCTCTGAGTTACAGCACAATGGCACTAAATATACAGAAGTAACTGATATTCCCAACATCCGAGCAGATAGGTTCAGTGCTAACTTTAACCCCCTCTCACCCCCTAGAGGGCACATCTGTATACCGGATGTATGCAAAGTTACTATAATCACAGCTGCACAGGTGAAACACACACTCTCCAAAGCCGAGAACACAACATCCATTGGACCTGTCAATATTCCAGGCTGCGTTCTACACAAACTACAGAATGAACCGGCACCCTACCTAAGTACCATGTTCAATCATAGCCTCACCTCAGGCTTTGTACCCACTGAATGGCACACTGTGACGGTTATCCCACTCCACAGAGGTGGAACCACGAAGGACCCCGGGAACCACCGGCCCATTAGCCTGACGAGCCTGGTCTGCAAGGCCATGGAATGTATCATCGTGGAACTCAGAAACAAAGACAGTGGTAATCTTCAAACTCTGGACCCTACCCAGTATGGATTTGCAAAAGGCAGATCATGCCTTCTAAACCTGACTGACATCTTTGAAGCAGTCACCAAAGCCATAGATGAGGGTAACATGGTTCACACAGCTTATCTAGATCTCGCCAAGGCTTTCGACACCACCCCCCACTCTGGAATTCTAGCAAAGATCACTAAACTAGATATAAACCCCTATGTCACAAGATGGGCTGCCAACTGGCTCATGGACAGCACCCACACTGTGGATGTAGCGGATTCCAAATCTGACATCACACTACTGACAAGTGGAGTACCACAGAGTTCAGTCCTGGGTCCTCTCCTGTTTGGTACCTACTTCTCTGATGTGCAGGCTAACACAGAAGGTCTTTGGCTAACAATATTTGCAGATGACTGTGAACTAGGAGCCATAATCACAACTCCTAATGATGTGGACAAACTATAAAAGGGCCTCCCTGAGACAAATACCTGGTGTCAAAGCCATGTCCTGAAGCTCAATGCCAAAAAGTGTATTGTCATCCCCTTTGGTAAAAACTCTGTACCCAAGACCTACCAGATAACTGGTAGTCTACGTAATGTTGAAAATGTGTTAACAGACCCTGGGACACAGGAGGACAGTGGTCTCCCATTTGATAACCACATCGCCACAGCGGTCAGGAAATCCATCTACATGGGTCATCTCATCACAAAAGGATTCTCATCTTGAAATAAAGAGGTCATTGTTCCCCTCTACTCATCGCTCATTAGACCCATTACAGAGTACAATGGCCCTTTTTTTATGTACCTCACAAGACATCTACAACAACTAGAAAGACCACAGACATACCTCACATAGAGGATTACTGGCCTCTAACAGATTCCCTACACAGACCGTCTCAAATAACTACAGCTTTACTCCATCACATATCGCCTACTCAGGGGCGATCTCTGCCTAACATACAAAGCTAAGTCAAACCCAGATCTGTTGGACATGCTCCACTTAAAGACATCCCAATCCCTCCGAGCTACACGCTCTAGGGACCTAAACCTTGTCACCACAATAAACAGAACATGCTGGAGGGATAGATTCCTGTCCCAGAGACTTCCCATACTCTGGAACAGACTACCTATCTATGTCAAACAGAGCACCTCATTAGCACTCTTCAAGACATATCTTGATGATTGGATGGGAAGTGGTCAATTCACCCCAGGAATCACTTCTGTGGCTCTGCTCGACGGGCACAGGAAAATAAATTTCTTGGGTGGCGAAAGCCAGGGTACATTTTTGGCTAAGCTTGTATGGGCCCTAGGGCTGATAGCCTAGTACCTACCTATGAACCTATGACAGTACCACATAGGTGGTAGCCCCCGACATGTATGTTGTGTACCGATGTGTACGTACAGCCAAGTGTTATGTCTTCTGTCCTTTGGTATCCACATATCCAAAGGTATTCTGAAGTCCCTTCATGTATCACATAATCAATAAGGGGCCTGTATGCATATCCACAAGTCTGTTGTACACCTTAATGACTGTCCATTATTGCCAGATCTTGTTGTGTATGAACATGTCTGACATATACCCCAGGAATGTACCCTTGCTCACAGTAGTCTATATAAACCATCATGGGTGTGTGTGACACAGATGACTATAGCCACAGATCACTACAGTGGCCGGCCTTGTCACATACATACCTCTGTGAACTATGATCTGAGAAGCAGCCGCACATTCTGTCACAGGTAAGAAATGTATTCATGTAGTATGTAGGCTACACACCTATGTACTACTTGAGGTCACATGTACATATATGTATTTGCCACACAGATACCTGATGTGTGTAATGCACATACTGTTTGTTTTCTGATATGTCATACCGTAGTAAAAGAGAAACACAGATCACATTGACCAGTGGTGTCACACACACACACTCAGCAATTGCAGGATTCAAACCCCTACCTAACTAGGTTATGATACTAGTGACGTACGCATTAACATGATGTGCTATATGCTTTACTGGGAATTTTCCTTTCCACTGCTATATTTGTAGGATGCTGACATCTTCAGACTTGCCAAAGGGGGATATAACACTTGTCAGGCGTTTTCCTACTCAACAAAATTGGCACTTCTCTCTAAGGAAATCTCACAGAAACACACATTCCCCCCACACACACACTTAGCAATTGCAAGATTCAAATCCCTACCTAACTATGTTATGATACTAGTGAAGTACACATTAACACGACGCGCTATATGCTTTACCGGGATTTTTCATTTCCACTGCTACATTTGTCAGATGCTGACATCATCAGACTCTACCTGGTACTGTGTGCACTTTGTTTTATGCAATCCCAGGACTGCACCATGGGGGACAGCAGGTGTTAACAGCTTGAACAGGAAACCACAATACTTGGCTTGTGTGAGCTATCTCTGGAACAGTTGCCAATCCATCATATGACAATACATATCTATGCACAGAATGTTGACTATGGAGATACGACATGTGTCTGGGATATTGGATATTGTTTATGACTTCAGTCATGTAGGACCCAATGGCCTTGCAGATCAGATGTCATAGGCATATAAACACTATAGTTCCCATGGTCTGTTGTACACCAACACTTGTGGGGTGTGCCATATGTTGCTGTAACCAGTTCAACAGTTTCATATCCTGTAGAGAGGGTAAGGCTCTTCAGACTGTTCAGGTGCAGGGTCTGTTTGATCTGCAGTTCACGTATGACACATATGGGATACATTGTAATCCACTTGATGCCATGTGTTCAGCTTTGGAAGGACCTGTATATCCAATCTACATGTGATATCCCCTGGTATGATGATAGGGCCTTTTGACAGTGGGAGGTGGCTATGTATGTATGACCTTGTGTGACAGGGGATGTTGGCATTGTCAGTCATTTACAGCTGGCCCTGACTCAGGACATATATGAGTGTACATTGCTGTGTATGACATAGCTGAAGGAAGTGCCATAGTTCTGTCTGGACTCCTTCACAGATAATCTTACCAAACACCAGGAAACATAGGCACTAAACCCATGTTATACTCTTTTACACACTTAACACCATACCGATCCTTTTTGTTCAGTCAAATGAGTATTTCATCATAGTATCCTGACATGTCCGAGGGTCGGCTTTGTGTGCACTCTCTGGTCCAGCTGGTGAATATGGGGATTGTCAGTAAATGTTACAACTGCCTTATGTACACAGACAACCCTCCTCTCCTCCAAACAAACTTGGATATTTCTGAGAGATGCATCTCTATGGACAAACTGGAGGCTGAGCTGTCTAGACCCATGACTGGCACAGTCTATCAGGAGGGGAAGGTAACCACACACACTATGACTCCAGTGTCACATAGACCTATAGCAACAGCAGACCAAACACATAAACACACAATCACATACTTGGAGGCTCTAAATAAACCTCTGCCTAAGCAGCAGAGACCCCCAAAGCAGACACCCAGACAACTGCTTCCCCACCAGTATACCCACATATCACAAAGTACACAATGTCACTGTGCCACACAGTCAGTGCCCTTAAGGCTAAACAACACACCTAATGCACCTGTGATAGGTGACTGTATTGTCAGACACACTGATGTCCCACACACCAGGCTGACCAAGGTGAAGGTCACTGTAAGCTGTCTATCGGGTGCCAGGATCTACCACATAACACATGCACTCAGGTCACTCCAAAGCAAGTACAGATATGACTCCATTATTGTCCATGCTGGTGTGAATGTCCTGAGATGTTCCTCCCTGGACTACATGAAATGAAACATACAGGAGCTCTATGATCATGTAGGCCAGGCCGGTATGACCCTGTCCTTGTGTAGCATCTTACCCTCACCAAGAATAATGCCACAGTATAAAGACAACATGATCAATTTTAACAGTCGGCTAATGTATGTGTATCATTCACAGGGGATCCAGTGTCTGTCGGCCTGGGATGACATGCTCATCATGCCACGTTGTTTCACTAGGGACGCCTTGCACCTGACACCCCTGGGCTTTCGAATACTGGCTAAGGCATGTGGCACACCCATAGTGTCATTTTTAGTCAAGGCTCACATGACAAATCCCACTCCATAGACAATACCAGGTAAAATTAACGAAGGGTAATGTTGCTCAATGCCAGAGGTGTACACCTCAAACTGCATGCACTCAAGGCTCTCTTCAGTATGGAGAATATAAATATCTGTGCAGTAACAGTCACCTGGTTTGAGGCTCCCGACAGCACCCCAGCACTACCAGGTTACACATCATACCATGGTTTTCTGACACAATAACCAGGCCAATCCACAAAGGGGTGGGGGGAGTATCCATATACGTCAAAGATACACAAACATCCAGGATAGTAGGACTGCACAAATCACTGGGGACCATCCATGTGTAAGTAACAGTGGCCTAAACTGCCTTTCAGGTTGTAGCCTGCTACAGACCACACTCCCAAACCCAGGGACCACACTCTGCTTTCATGAGAACAGAACACTGGAGAATATGTAGGTATGTACAAACAACATTATATTGGATGGCCTGAAGTAGCCAAACATTTACTGGGAATACTACTCAAGCCCCAACACCCTCGCACAATGGTTCCTCATATATATCAACTCAAATGCTATGGAACAAGTGGTCATCACCCCCACATGAGGGGTATACATATTGGACCTGGTCATCACCAACATGGGGACTCTATGTTCCACACCAGAGGTATACCCCTCATTGGTAAGGTCACACCATACACTTATGTCACCGGACATCCATATCCCATCCCCACACCCAGCCAAGGTAATCTCGGTGAGGTACTTCTCAATAGCAAACATCATACTTCTCAAAACAGAGGTGTTTTCCTTCAAAGCCCCCAGGCCACTGGGAACTACGACTCATATCACAGTATCCTTTAGAAACCCATTGTATGGACACCTACAGGAAAGCATGGATCATGCTATCCCACGTGACTCCAAGACTCACTCCTCTAAAGGCAGGTGACCTGTCTGGTGTACCCCGGCCATAAATAAGCTATGCAACAAAATTAGGAGGCTACTGCATGATAGAGCAGTCTCCCACAAAGGGGAGGCATCTCTGATCAGTACTAGCAAGAAGCTACAATCAGTCATCATGTAAGACCAGCTTCGACAGTACGATTGCACATGACACTAAAGGCAATCACAAGGCCTTCTTTAGTTATGTCAGAAATCTGGGTGGCAACCCCCAGATATGCTCTGAGTTACTGCATAATGACAACGAAGAACACTTAACCCACACACATTGCCAAAATCCTGGCAGACATGTTGAGTGCATATTCCTAACCCCTATCCCCCACACATACTAATGTCCCTGACAACAGAGTGTAGCCTCCCTGACATCACAGATGAACATGTGAGAGCTGCCCTCTCCAAAGCATTAACACAGCATCAATGGGTCCAGACGGTGTCCCAGGCTGCGTCTTACACATGCTTCATGAAGAACATAACACTCACATAACATCACTGTTCAATATCAGACTTACTACAGGATATGTACCCAAGAAATGGCATACAGCAACAGTGGTCCCGCTCCACAATGGTGGTGCCAGAAGGGACCCTGGACACTATCAGCCTATAAGCCTGACTAGCCTGGTTTGCAAAGCTATGGAGAGTATCATCCTGGGACACATTTACAGACTTCGACAACCTCCAGACACTGGATCCTACCCAATTCACTTTTGTTAAGGGCAGATTTTGCCTCTTGCACCTGCCAACTTCTTTGAATAAGTTACCAGGGTCATACACATAGGGAAGGTAGTCCACACAGCCTACCTGGACCTCATCGACGCCTTTGGCACAATACCACACTTGGGCATCTTAGATACACTCACCAGCTTACATATCAATACATATGTCCCAAGATGGATTGCAAACTGGATCAGGGATAGCACCCACATGTTCAGACGTGCAGGTGCCATGTCAGACTCTACACCAGTTACATGTGGCATCCCACAAGGCTCAGTTCTGGGACCTGTCTTGTTCAGTATATATTCCTGTGAGGTACAGGCTAACGCGGGGGGAGTATGGCTGACCAGGTTCACAGATGACTGCAGACCGGGTGCCATAATTGACTCTCCAGCTGGCACATACACTCCCACAGATGGATAAGTGGTGCCAGAGCCATAGCCTACAACTAACTGCCATACAATGCATACACATCCCCTTTGTGAATGACAAAGTGCACACAGATTAACACATAGGTGGTAATCCATTACATAGAGAAGGTGTACATATGGATTTGGGGTCCACAGTAGATACTCATTTCTCCTTTGAATATCACATTGACAAAGTGTTAGGTAGACCTTCTATATAGCCCACCTTATCCCAAAAGGTTACACATCTAACTCCAGAAAGGTCATTGTGCACCTGTACTCATCACACCCATACTTGAGTACACTGTCCCATTTGGGATGTACCTTACCCAACATCTGCAGCAACTGTCTGACCCCAAAGGTACCTCACCAAGTGGAATAGGAGACTCATACAGATGCCCTACACAGTTCAGCTACAGAAACACTAGCTGTACTCAGTTGCTTAATGCTTACCCAGATGCAATCTGTGGCTGCTGTGTGCAGCTATGTCCAGCCCAGACTTGTTGGTCATGCTCCACCTCAGGATATCAGAATCCCTTACAGTTACACGTTCCAGGACTTCTACCTCAGCACAGAATTAATAGGACATGCTGGAGGGACAGATTCATATCCCAGAAGCTCCCCTCACTCTGAAACGACATCCCAGTCCAAGTTAGGCAGAGCCCCTCACCGACCATCTTCAAGGGAAGTACTGACAAGTGGATGGGTGATCATACGTTTACCCCTGGGATCTCTTCTGGGTCCCTGCTAGACAGAGGCACAGTAGACTAACCATACTACGGCTATCTTGTGTGACCTATTATTCAAAGGCATAGGGTGGTGACAGCCATACACTCTCTGGCTAGGCTTCTGAATGCCCTAGGGCTGATACCTAGTATCAACCTATGAACCTCTGTACCTATGATGATGTTTGGAGTGAACATTGTTTATTGATGATACTGACTGCAGATTTGTTATCCTCTTTACTTTCCCACTTTCTATGTACAACCAATGTATCTGTTGTACATATTTGATTATGACAGGATTACCAGATGTTATATATGTGTCTCTTGTCTTATAACTGTGTGCACAAGGCAGGACTGTTGGCTAGGGAGAGGTTCCTGGGTTAACAGGTGAACTGCCAGATATGTCTGGCCCACTGCTGCACTCAGACAAGGACTAAGTGTGTGAGCATGCCCAGTTTGCACATTCACTGTGTTGTTGTCTAACATTTGTTTCATTTATTTATGTGTGTGCATGCTCAGTGTGACATTTCAGTATGTTGCTGTCTGGAGGCCAGGACATTTGTTACCATGTGTGAACATGCCCAATATTAACATGTGTACTATGTGTGTTTGAAATCAAGTTATATTTATACTGCAGGGTTCACCTTTGTGTCATAACTTGACATGTATTATGCTGTGACTGTGGGGATTCCATGGCACACTTTGCATACACTTATCAGCATGTCTACATACAAGCTGACCAGTGCAATACTGTTGTGGTTTGGTGGTTCAGTACTGTGACTATAGTGCACAGTAACCTGGGTTCAAGGCTTGACACTGCTTTAACTTTTCATACTGGCCAGACCAGACTGCTTAAGGTCCACTTAAGCATATATGTACATGTTTACCTGCTTTTGCTCAACTATGCCCAACTTTGACCAGACTTGACAAACATTGCTCAACAGTTTTCAACATTGATGAACTTTGGCCAATATTGCTCAACATTGGCCAAAGTTGTGCCAGTTAGTGTGTATGCTTATATTTACATATACTACATAGTGGCAAAGCTGTTTAGCACTGCTTTATATTGCTTAACACAGGTCAATCATGCCTCAGGTGGTGCTGCAGGGCTGCCTATGTCGGATGCACATAGTACACTCCCTATACGTATTTGAAAACAGGTAGTGTCAAGTTAGGCATCCCTTTTGCTGTATGTGCGGGTCAGGGAGAGGTATCATTTCCAGGGTTCCTACTGAGCCCGTGTATGTGCTATGCGTAGTCTCTTTGCCAAGGCCAAAGCATACTGGGCACGCCTCCTTCTGCCTACTGGCGCAGGCTGAGGTTGTTCCTCCTCCGAGTCACGGTCCGCCTGTGATGGCCTTGGCAATGGTGGGGGGCTGTTTGACCCAGGCCTATGCTGATCCTGCTGCAGCTGTTTTCACAGGATCATATTATGTAGCATAGCACATACCATGACAATTTGGTTACATGTAGTTGGTGAGTACTGCAAGGCTCCACCAGAGGTGCCCAGGGCACCGGAACCGTGACTTGAGCAGCCCAAACACACGCTCAATTACATTTCATGTTTGTGCGTGTGCCTCATTATGACGTTCCTGTTCAGGTGTGTGGGCATTTCTGATGGGTGTCATCAGCCATGGCTCCAGTGCATATCCAGCATCCTCCACTAGGTAACCATGAGGGATGTCCCCATTGGCAAATGTCTGGTACAGCTGCAACAGATGCCAGATATGGGAATCGTGGTAGCTTCCAGGGCAGCCAGCACACACATTCATTATTTTGCCCTGGGCATCACACACAACCTGGCAGTTAATGGAGGGGAAGCCCTTGCGGTTAATGTAGGCCCTACCCCACTCACCAGCTGGTGCTTTGATGCATATGTGCGTGCAGTCTATTGCACCCACTACCTCAGGGTATTCTGCTATTTGCTGTAAGAGACACATATTGCTGGCCAATACCTCACGGGAATTGGGGAAATATACATGATCACCGACATGTGCTGACATGGCATCCAGGAACTGGTGCAGTACCCTGGATGCTGATGCCTGTGATATCCCCATCATATCACCAGTTGGTCTCTGGAAGGTACCTGTTGCTAGTATACATAGCCCAACACATACCTTGGTTTCTACTGGAATGGGTTCCCCTCTGTTGGTTCTGTGTGTGAGGCGTGGCCTGCACAGCTCAACAATTTGCTGCGCCTGACGAGCCTGGTCTGCAAGGCCATGGAACGTATCATCATGGAACTCATAAACAAAGACATTGGTAATCTCCAAACTCTGGACCCTACTCAGTTTGGATTTGTAAAAGGCAGATCATGTCTCCTAAACCTGTTTTACGTCTTTGAAGCAGTCACCAAAGCCATAGATGAGGGTAAAATGGTTCACACAGCTTATCTAGATCTCGCCAAGGCTTCCGACACCATCCCCCACTCTGGAATTATAGATAAGCTCACTAAACTAGGTATAAATCCTTATGTCACAAGATGGGTTGCCAACTGGCTCACGGACAGAACCCACACTGTGAAAGTAGCGGATTCCAAATCCGACATCAGACCAGTGACAAGTGGAGTACCACAGGGTTCAGTCCTGGGTCCTCTCCTGTTTGGTATCTACTTCTCTGAAGTGCAGGTCAACACAGAAGGTCTTTGGCTAACAAAGTTTGCAGATGACTGCAAACTAGGAGCCATAATCAAAACTCCTAATGATGTGGACAAACTACAAAAGGGCCTCAATGAGACAGATACCTGGTGTCAAAGCCATGGCCTGAAGCTCAATGCCAAAAAGTGTATTGTCATCCCTTTGGTAAAACTCTGTACCCATGAACTACCACATAGCTGGTAGTCTACTTAATGCCGAAAATGTGATAAGAGACCTTGGGACACAGGTGGACAGAAGTCTCTCCTTTGATAATCACATCGCCACAGTGGTCAGAAAATCCTTCTACATGGCTCATATCATCACAAAAGGATTCTCATCCAGAAAAAAAGAGGTCATTGTTCCCCTCTAATCATCACTCATTAGACCCATTATAGAGTACAACGCCCCTTTTGGTATGTACCTCACAAGACATGTACAACAACTGGAAAAACCACAGAAATACCTCACAAAGAGGATTACTGGCCTCAAACATATGCCCTATGCAGACCGTCTCAAAAAACTACAGCTTTACTCCATCGCATATCACCTACTCAGGGGAGATCTCTGCCTAACATACAAAGCTATGTCAAACCCAGAGCTGTTGGACATGCTCCACTTAAAGAAATCCCAATCCCTCCGAGCTACACGCTCTAGGGACCTTAGCCTTGTCACCACAATAAACAGAACATGCTGGAGGGATAGATTCCTGTCCCAGAGACTTCCCATACTCTGGAACAGACTACCTATCTATGTCAAACAGAGCTCCTCGTTAGCACTCTTCAAAAAAATCTTGATGATTGGATGGGAAATGGGAAATTCACCCCTGAGATCACTTCTGTGGTTCTGCTTGATAGGGGCACAGGGAAATAATTTTCTTGGGTGGCGAAAGCCAGGGTACATTTTTTGGCTAGGCTTGTATGGGCCCTAGGGCCGATAGCCTAGTACCTACCTATGAACCTATGAACCTATGAGGTCTCTGTCCACTCTATAGTGCTCCACTATCTCCAGCTCATGTAGCCCCTGGTAGGTTACCCTGGGCCTGTACACTCTTCTCCGTCTCCTCACTGGGGGTTGGTCGGCAGCATTCACATTGTCACCACCCTCACCATGTTCCATATGTCACCTTATGACAGCAATGGCAGCCCCTAACATTTCTTTCTCTCAGTTAAGCCTTTTCAGTATTCACTTCTCTTAGCTTACTGCACTGCTGCAGTGTCTCTGAGGAATACATGGTGAATAGCTGTTTGCAGAGTTTTAAGTGCTGGGATGGGCTGGGCTGGTTTACTGCCTGTTTAATTGCCTTATTCTGATTATTTCCACCTGCTAGCTCTGCTGATTCTCCATGGTTAACTTCCTACTGTTTGTTGTGCTTCCTTTTCCCTTTCCATTTCCTCAGGGGGGCAGCACCGCGCACACAAGCGCAAACATGCTTACATGTGCTAACACGCGTGCACACAGGCTTAGACGGAGTTACACTAGCTAATTCCTGTTTAAACGCGCGCACACAGGCTTACACTGCCTAACACTTGCTAATTCATGCTTAAACGCGCACACACAAGCACAAACACGCTTACACAGATTTAAACAACATTACACATGCTAACTCCTGCTTAAACACACGCACATAGTCTTACTCGGATATACAGGTGCACACACGTGCGCATACACGTTGCAAGCACTTTTACAAGAAACTTTGGTGATATCCACGGCATACACCTTCTATTTCTTGACTTTAGCTAAGATACCTGATGACACACCTCTTCCAGTGATGAATAACTGACAGCTAACACATGCCACTCTGCTCCAATGAGCTTATATTCTTTCATACATAACCCCCGCGTAATGTCACCAATATCCTACTCTGTTACTCCCCTTATCCTAGTCTTACACTCCACAGACTCTGCTCATTTGCTATGTAGACTTGGGATTCACTATCCTTACCTTCATTTACATAGGACTGCCTACTACTGCTTGGTTACATCTCTTAGACTGGGTTCCCCCCTTAGCAACTTCTACTCGGTAGCCATGTTGTCTTCAGCCTGCCATTGCCTTGCATTATAAATTAAAAATTTCCATAAAATCCACATTTGTGGATTTTAATTATTAGTTTTCTGGTTTTTAGAGCGCAGCGCTTTTCCGCTGCGCTACGCTTAAACATCTGAAATCAGAGAAAAAAAATAAAAATTATTTTTTGTCATATTGCATCAGGAAATATTGCCAATGGTCGTATATTTGGCCATTGCCATGCTTCCTCTACTGGATGCAACCTTTATTTGGAGCTGTCACAGCTCCGTTTTGCTAGTTGCAGAATGGTACTCAGTTGTCAACTGAGTACATTTCTGCAAATAACACTGCTCTTACTCGGACAGGTTCGGGTTTCCAGAATCGCAAATCTACCTCATTTGCATGCCTTTCGGTTGCAATTGAGGTAATTTGCATATCCGAGCCCTGTCCGTGTAAGAGCCATTTTAGGAGCTCTCTTGCACACCCCTGCAGGCTGTTCCTGGATCGCTCATCGGACATGATGGCTGCATGGAGTCTTACTCTACTCTTAGACTCCGTGCAAGCCATCGTGAATCCGGCCCTAACACTTTTAAGATGTTTCTTAGAACATTTTGTGTGAAAATCCTACATTTACAAACATATATAGCTGTCTGTAGTATCACATTGGAATCCAAATGCAGTGAACACATAGATAATGACACTTAAGTTGCCTACAGTAGTTGTCAAAGCACCATCTCCTTTTACACTATAATGACTGATGTAACAGGAAATTTGCCGGTAACACACATGCATGGCTGTTGAGCTTGTCTGTTGACCTATACCCTGTTCATTCACTGTGTTCTATCTATAGCATATATCAGTAAAATTATCAGAACTCAAACTTGAGCCTTAATGGGATATTGCACTACATTTCTGTCTGACATTTGTTGGTGCTCTACTTATTAATTAATATGTAATGGTTGATGGATGTCTGAATAGAACACACACTCAGTGAATACTGGAATAATGACAACTTATTTGAAAGATTAGTTATCAAAGTACAAACATGTTGTAAATTTTGTTGATAAAAGGTTCCTTTTAATCTGGCATTTAGACACATGATTAGAATTCCAAGACTGCAGTAACCTTACCCATATACCATGTTCATTGCCTGGGTGGGATACATAGCAGTCTTTCAGACAACATGAGCAGAATAGAGGCCTGAATCTTACTCTGGGTAATGAACTACATTTGTTTCAGACATTTTTTCTGCCTTCTTTGTTGACGTATATTTAACAGTTGACTAGTATCAGATTAGAAGACACATGCAGTGAATATGGAATACTGAACACTGATTTGATAAGATTACTATTAAAACACACTCCTGCTGTAAACTGCATTGAAAATGTTTCCTAAAATCTGTCATTTAGACACATGGATAGCATTCCAGGACTGCAGCAACCTTACCCATATACTATGTTCATTGACTGGGGGAATACACAGCAGTCTTTGAGACAACATGAGCAGAACAGAAACCTAAATCTTACCTGGGTAATGAACTACATTTGTTTCAGACAGTTTCTGATGCAGTCTTTCTTGCTGTACATTTAGCAGTTGAATGGTGTCAGAGTAGAACACACATGCAATTAATGCACGGATAGTGAACACGTTTTATTTGAAAACATTACATAAGAAAGCACATCACCCTTTATAATTTATTGATTATTATTGCTGAAAGTCTGGCAAGTAGACCATGGATAGCTGTGTAAGACATCTAAATAAATAACCTGTATACTCTGTCCATTAATTGAGTGCAACCTACAGCATTTTCCAGACAATGGGCAGATAGAACAGTGACTCTCAATATTGGCTGATCCCAACATTAACTGATGTTTGGCAGATATACTACATAGTACTGCATGTTTACCTGATGTAACCTGCTTTAGCATTACAGTTAAACAGTGACAAATTACTAAACATGTTACATGTCCCAGGTATGTCACACCTGACTAAGACTGAAAACTCTGTGACTACTTTATTATAAGATTACATTATGCATTTACTACTTTGAAGTTTCCCTACTTACCACATTCTCACCTCATCCTGGCCAAGTGCCCTACATGTGACTGCACATTTTGAGCAATCTCTTCTGCAGCTGTTGAAAGAGAAGCAATCCATTATGCATACCAGTGTGGCACAGATTCAGCTTGTAAATTTCCAAAGGGCTGCTAACATGCTTACATATCTGAAGGGTCTGCCTATCACAAGCTTATTGGGCCTAGGTGTCCAAAGTTCCCCTCTTCCTTCACTCCAGGTCATTATAGTGGTGATGACAGTTCTCACCAGTGGTGGGGATACCAGTAGCACTGGTAAGGTCCCTAGCCAACCACTTCCAGGCCTCAGACTTACACTCTGAGCCCTGGTAATCACCCTGCAGCAGCTAGGGTTCATAGTTTTCAACCAGGAGTACAACAAATACTCTGGACTCTTGCATACCCCATCTCTGTGCCTGAAAGCATGATCCCTCACCAGCACCATGAAGTATATCAACAGCCAAGTGAGAACTCCAATGAATGGTAAGAAATTCCCACCTATTGGCTTTTATATTGGAAGCATTCCTGCCTTACACATCATACTGCAACTTTCAAAAAAGCAGTGTGTTGCACAAACTATAAGCGAAGCTGAGCATCGCACAAATGGGTACACCATTGACCAAGTGTACACGGAGTTTAGTAAAACTCAAACTCACACAAACCATTTAAGCAAGGCTTAGCACCATGCAACTTTGCTAAATATAACACTTGTTTTTAAATTATAATGATGTTTCAGTTAGATGACTCATTTTCAAAACAATAAATGTAAAGGAGTCAAACTAAGACCTACTACACTATACCTCATCACTCAACCTGTTCAACCACTTGGATAGTGCAGGGAAGCAGTATATCTCCACATATACTACTATGACACCTGTTAGCATTGCATATTGAAGCTGCATGGGCTAGTGCATATCTAAGCACCACAGAAATACAACAACTGAATATATCTGGTTTCGATTTATATCTGTCTCATGGGGTTGCTAAGCACCACCCTGCTCTATGCAAACAAGGGGAGACACACAAAATAAAGGCAATTAATTACATCCAGTTTATATTTTTAGATTTATTGCAGATGTCAGGTGCATATGTATAAGTGCAGCTCAGACTCACTAAGCACCCTACCGTACCATGGAAACATACAAAAAAATTAAAAAATAAATATTTGCTGTCCTGTGCTTATCACCTGTCCAGACCATTTCTGGGACAGTCCACAAGTATGGGACAGCCTCTACACTGCTGCTTGCACAGATTAAATATCTGTATAACTCTGATCTCACTCAGCAGCGCTTGTTAATTAATATGTATGAGATGCTGCCAGGGAGGAAGCATGGCTGTGGACACACGGAAATTCCATGTAGGCTTTACACAGAGCCTACAGAGATTTTATTGAATCCTGGGAGCTGTTTTTATTTATCTTGGCCATTCTATTGGAGTTAAGAATGATCTGTGTAAAAATTTCTGAGTAAATGTGTGCCAATGTTGAGACACAGACGTATTTTTAATAGAATTTATTATTCGGGATTTCCATTCTTGATTGATAGTTATGATCCGATGTTATATGTTTCAAAATTTTTCATTTAAATTAGTGTTCTACGCTATCAGAATTTTATATAATTTAGAGACACGCCCCAGGATTCAGCAATGTTCCATGCAGGAATAACTTATTCCTGGATGGAAACAACCATTTAAGAGCAGCATGGCAGCGAGCCATGCGTATTTATGAAGGCACGCTGCCTCTGCTTCTAAACTGACATGGAGCATGGATGAGTGCAGGGGGTGTGTCTGAGAGCAGAACTCTCACAATATGCACATCCCTGCACTTAAGATATGCCGTTTGGCAATCAAAATGAGCAAGAATGCTCATAGTACAACTCATACCTCTGAACTGTCCCTGATGTCCAGGGACGTCCCTGATGTCAACTCTCAGAGTTCACCTTTGTCCCCCTCAATCCCTGTTAACACTGGTGTCTATTGAACAAAAGTTAAAGTAGACTTATTAAATAAATATGACAATAATGAAAAGCTGAGTAGTTATGTCACATCAGGAAATGTATATTAAGTCACATTGATTCTCCAATTGTGGTAATGTCACAAGTTATATCTTAAAAGTGTCCCTGATCATCCTTGAGTTATTCTGAATTTGTCCCTGATTCTGTTGAGATTTTTCCCTGATTGGTAGAGAGCTATGACAACAATCACAACAAACATGCTAGGATTTCTGTAAAATGTGCAGATGCACGCATAAATCCGTAGCAATAATTGAAATCCACCCTGCCATGTTACCCCCAGCATTATAGGTTTTAATTAACAGTGCAATTTTATTTTTTTATAAAATTGATAAAGTTTAATCATAACTGCGTGGGTTTGCCCGATGCTTAGCTAGGTCTACTGCAGCTTAAACGGCACAAGAAGTGAAATAACCAGATTCAATCAATAGAAGCAATATTGTAGTGGTTAAAGCACATGCTTTGAGATCAGCCATTCCCACTTCAATCCTCACTGTAGCAAATTCTCATTCTACATGTGAAAGCAATTCATAAACAGTTTTTTTGTGTATAACCTAGTAAATAACATACATTTGTGAACTGCAGATGTGAGGTGTCATTGTAATAAAGTGGTGAAATCCCCAGATAAACACAAGTGCCCCAAATAGTATACTTACACATGAATCAGGGATAATAAACAAATTTATAAATATGTAATGAATGATAAATCAATGCCACACAGCAAATAGTGTGTAAAATTAAAAATAAGCAACACTAAGCATTCCACACCTATTTTGTATCACTCCTTTTTCTTTTCTTTTAAAGAAATTGGTGCGGTGTAAACGGGAGTAAGCACTTTTAAGCAATAGT
Source organism: Protopterus annectens (assembly GCF_019279795.1). Lineage (NCBI taxonomy): Eukaryota > Metazoa > Chordata > Ceratodontiformes > Protopteridae > Protopterus > Protopterus annectens. Next base: position 82,730,576 of record NC_056741.1, read on the forward strand.
AAGCGAGTTTAAGCCTGTTTGCTTGGGGGTAAGCAATGCCTACACAGTATAAGCAATTTTGAGGCTAACTCTCTGTAAGCATATTTAACCGGAAGTTACCATTACTTGCCATCATGTAAACCTGCTTACAACTGCTTAAAATTGCTTTAGTCACTCTGTATTCAACAGCCCTTGTTCTGCCCAGCAACAAAATAATCAGCCCTCGCAAGTCTCAAACCAAGAATCCTGCACGTCATAGTCATGGTGAAGTACCACTATACCATATAAGCTACCCCAACAAATGAGGTATCGTCAAACATATCATGCAGCACAGTCATTCAACATTAGGGGCAATGTTTTTATATACACACACGCACAAACACACACACATATATATATATATATATATATATATATATATATATATGTGTGTGTGTGTGTGTATCTAGATATACAGACATATATATATATATATATATATATATATATATATATATATATATATATATATATATATATATATATATGTAGATATAGATATATATATATATATATATATATATACATATATATATATATATATATATATATATATATATATATATATATATTATATATATAAATGTGTAGTGCAATTGCATATCAGGACAACATCCTGAACCTCTCACTGCAAAAATCTGACCAAATGCACTGTTAATGGGGGTGAAGGGGCTCAAATTAGGGATCTGCTGCAATTATTGCCATTTCCCCTCCCTCCACAGCTGAATAGATATGCTTGCAACACAATAAGATTCAATGAGTAAACAAAGTACTATAATAGTGTAGTGGTTAGACTGTTCCCTTTGCAAACAGCCTTATGGGTTCGGTTCTCACTATAGCAAATTAAAATTTTACATGTGAAAGGAATTTATAAACAACTTTTTTGTTGTATAACCTACTAAATAACATATATTTGTGAACTGGAGTACTGCATTAAGTGCAGATGTGAGGTGTCAATGTAATCAAGTGTTGAAATCCCCTGTTAAACACAAGTTCCCCATACAGTATACCTACACCTGAATCATGGATACTAAACAAATTTATAACATGTAATGAATGATAAATCAATGCCATACAGCAAATAGTATGTCAATTTAAAAATAGGAAATGCTAAGCATTGCACACCTCTGCTTACCAGATGTAAGCAATGAGTAGCCCAGCTAAATACATTTGCCCATTGGTATGCCCCTTTAAGCAATGCAAGCCTTAGGTAAGCAGGTTTGCCCGTAGCTTAGCATTTTCAAAACCATCCAGTCATGGCAAAGTGTGGGAAATCAGCTCTATTTTAACCCCACAGGCAGAAATACATCTCATAACTGGTTGCAGCTTCCTCCTGTAGGCACAATGGCTTGGGATGGAGAAGGATTGCACTTCCGAGCACAGCGCAGTGGCATCCAGGAGTCTAAGGTCATGGTAGGGCTCCTGGTAAAACACCATGAACAGAGATTGCTGCAGGGCCAGTACCAGGGCTCCCAATATAAAGCAGAGGCCTGGGACCGTCTCGCCCATGACCGCACCAGTGCCACTGGTATCCCTCGAACTGGTGAGGCATCACCATGCTGACTTGAAACAGAGGAAGAGGGAGCTATTGGATCAGTCGATCCAAGAAGCTAAGCAGAGAGCTGATGTCCCGGCAGTGTGTAAGTACTCATTCTACTAACCATTTAATATTTGCCTAGCTCGTGTATATTATGGATAGGTATGGCTAAATATTCCTCTATTTCTCTGACAGTGGCAGCAGAGCAGGCTGTGAATCAGGAGGCCCATGCATGTAGGCTGCAAAAGCTGTGTCGCAAGGCAGGTTAGCAATAATCTTGCATATACTGTCATAAGAAATAAATATATTGGGTTGGGAGGGTGGCCTAATGGTTAAGGTGTTTGCCTTACAAACATAAGGTGCAGGGTTTTAGTCTCACAAGGGATAATTGGCTAAGCTTAAAATGGCTTGCAAGGGCAGTTAGCTTAGTACTTATCTATGAACCGAACCTATGAAAAGTAGTAGACTGTTGTAATCACAAGGTCATATTGTATAAATGAGGGAGACTTAGACAGAAAACAGTGAAAAAATACACACCAATATCCAGATAGTACTCTCTACTGTGATGTAAACTGTTGTATTTTTAGCACACACAGCCATGGTTCGAATCCTGGGAGTGGAAGTAAGCTGTATTCATAATCATACCCTCTCAACTGTACAGAATTTGTCAGAATGTTGAGATAATTGGCTTATATCTTCTACCTGTCACACTCTCCCCCTGGCAAATAAGTGGGATGATCCCAGAAGTGTAATCAGCAAATAATGATATACAACTGATTGTCAGTCAGCATAACCATCACACAAATGTCTATAAGAACAAACCAATCACACAAGCAGCTCAACAAAATGTTATGAGACTAATATGCAAAATATGTCCCATCTCTATCCCCATTTTGTGAAGCTATGACCAGACCAGAGTGTGTGCAGTAACAGAGTGAGACATATGTGCAGAATAATAACTTGGAATTTAGTAATGTGTGGCAACATTCAGGTAGTGTTAACAAACATTCCCTCCACAGGTTTGTCAACTAAGAAAATTGGGCCTGGAAATAAAGATTGAAATCCTGGACTGGTACTGTTTATACTGGTATTGTACAGTATTGTTAGTCTCGCAGCTTCCCTGAATAATAATCTAGTAATAATCACTATCACCCACATTGTGCTACATAATAAAAATGTCTAGAAATGCCTGTATAAGACTGTTGCAATCACAGGGTCAGATTGTAACACAATGACAGACTTATAGACAGAAAATAGTAAAGAGATACAAGGCAATGTTTAAATAGCACATTCAACCGTGATGCAAACTGTTTTATTTTTAGCAGACACAGCCATGGTTCGAATTCTGGGAGTGGTGGTAAGCTATATGCATAATCATACCCTTCAACTGTACAGATTTAATTCAGAATGTCCAGATAACTGGCCCATATCTGCTGTCTGTCAACCTGTCCCCTACCAAATCAGTGTGATGATCTCAGAAATGTAGGCAGCTTTTAATGACATATAGCTGAGTGTCCAACCTGTAAATATACAGAAAATGTATATGAAAACAAACCTAGCAGCTCACCAAAAGTTTATGAGAGCAATTGTCAAAATATATCCCATTTCCACCTGCATGTTGTCGAGCCTTGACCAGAGTGTATGCAATAATAGATTGAGAGGTATGTGCCTAACATCAACATGGAATCTGAGAATATGTGTAGAAACAGTCAGGTAGTGTTAACAAACAATTCCTCCACAGTTATACCAGGTAAGAGGTGTAGACTGTAGGTAAAACACAGTTCACATCTATACTTGTCTGCAAACATACTACTGACCAAACTAAGGCTATAGGGTAGTGTAATAATAGCTGTAAGGTACAGATTACAGCAGTGACAAAGATAGTTGTGAGAACTACAGGGATATATAAGTTGTTAATTGACATCTCTCTCTCTCCCCCTCATCATATTTACAACAATAATCTAAATACACCACTCAGTGGGTATGTGTACAATTAAATCTACTGTTGGGACATATGGCCTATTGTTTGATAAATATTGAAATGTGTCTCTATGCATGTTCCATGTTGAAATACTCCCACATTGGTGGCATGCTGCCATCAGTGTAAACTGCATGCTGTTGTAATGGTCACTGTGGTTCAATATATGCATGTGTTCTGTTTGCTATGCAACTGTTCCACATCTGGTGTTTTGGGTTAACTCATTACAGCCGAATACTCCTCCAGGTGTTTCTGCAGTTACCTATTACTGCTCCTCTAGCCATGAAATATTGATTAGTCATATTTGAATTAATAATTCCAAAACCATGTTGCTTCCAATGCTTCAGAATTTTTTATCTTGAAAGATGCATGATGGCAAACACAACTGTATTGATATTTGATCTCTCTCAATGAGTATTTGTTAGAACTGTAACATGAAAACTTAAATGTTTAAAGGATTAAGCCACACCCAGTGGGAGTTAAAGGTACACAATCAAAAGAGCTGTACTGGAGGGAATGAGTTAATGGGAATACCTATGCATGCTGTCATACCTAATCCTGGAATGTGTTGACTATAATGAAGAGCTGAGTAGTTATGTCACGTCAGGAAATGTATATTAAGTCACATTGATTCTCCAGTTGTGGTAACGTCACAAGTGATATCTTAAAAGTGTCCCTGATCATTCCTGAGTTATTCTGGATTTGTCCCTGATTCTGTTGCAACACCATAGCACATTTGGGAAACACGGTCCCAGCGGAACCACCTCTCCCACCTCATCTGGCCATGCCACGAGGCACTAGCATGTCTGGAGCCCACCCCAGGACCTCCTCGTCCTCTGGTCCTGCACCACCTTCGGGTGGAACCACCTCAGGGGATGGAGCTCACCCCCTCCTGGGAGTGGGCACAGACAGGAAACTGTCACCTATCGTCAGGTCCAGGGTCTGGTGGATAATGAGCTCTGCAGGGAGTTTGTAGATTTGCTATGCCAGCTTGAGGGCCACGTGGTGCATTTACAGGGTCAGCCTGCCCCTTCTACTCAGGCCCCAGCACAGCCGCCATCGGGGCCATAAAGGTGCAGTGGTAACTGCCCATGGGTGGGAACCTCATTCCCACTGTTTCCACTTGGGGGTTCATGGGCTTCTGACTTCCAAACTCCCCTACCCGTCGAAAGTGTTTACCTCCCACATGTTTCATCTACCTTATCTAGCTGTCTTGTCTGTTATCCTACCCAACCTACCTCCCCAGATATACTATCTTTCCCCAACATCCCACTCTCACCTTAAAAAAAATTAAAAAAAGGGCAATCTGTTCCCCCCAAAAAATCTTGCCCCATACATAGCTGTCCATTTTGCACACATGTCCATTGGACACATGTAATCTGGTCTAATTGGACTCACAACATATTATTGTTGTCCCCACCCCTCTCTCATGGGTTTGGGTGTCCAAATCTACCTCCAAATTCAGTGTATATGCACAGCTGTTGCTGTAAAAGAAATGAGCAGCTATGGACCTTCCCTGCACCCGTCCTGCACATCCCTAGCTATTTTCACTATTATCTTTCCCTCTTTGTTCCCCTTTTTTCACCACTTTCCTATAACCCCTTTTTAATTTCTTTTAAAGAAATTAGCACAGGGGTAAGCGGAAGTAGGCAATTTTAAGCAGTAGTAAGTGGGTTTAAGCTGGGGTAAACAATGTGCACACAGAATAAGCAATTTTGAAGCTCTCTGTAAGCATATTTAACCAGATGTTAGCAATGCTTAGCTCCACGCAAACCCACACAAACCAACTTACAACTGCGAAAAGTGCCTTATTCACTGTGTATCCAAAAGACCTTGTTCTGCTCAGCAACAAAATAATCAACCCTTGCAAGTTTCAAAACCAGGACCCTACACATTATAGCCAAAGTGATTTACCACTAAGCCACGTCAGATAAAAATAAATCTGTTGTTATTTCAAACATATCATCCAGCACACTCATTCAACAGGAGAGTATATATATATATATATATATATATCTATATCTATATCTATATATATATATATATATATATATATATATATATATATATATGTGTATATATATATATATATATATATATTTTTTTTTTTTGTGGTATTATTGCAGGAGTGCTGGACATTTTTTGGTTTTCTATATATATATATATATATATATATATATATATATATATATGTACACATCTATCTCTCTCTCTCTCTCTCTATATATATATATATATATATATATATATATATATATATATATATATATATATATATATATATATATATATATATATATATATATATATATATATATATATATATATATATATATATATATATATATATATATATATATATATATATATATATATATATATATATATATATATATATATATATATATATATATATATATATATATATATATATAGATGTATAAGAGAACACAACAAATACATATATGACCAAAGGCACCATTAACGGGGGTGTGGGGGCCCAATTTAAGTACCTCTTGTAATTATTGATAAAATTCCCCTCCTCCACAGTGAAACAGATCTGTCTTGCAATACAATACCAACACTTGCAAGTCCCATACCCAGGACCCTACACAACATAGCCAAAAGAAGTTAACAGTAATCCATCTCATCTGTACGATGTCAGGATGGTATCAATAAGATATCTTGCAGAACAGTCTGTCTACCATAGGGAATGTACAATGTGGAAGCAGTAAACATTCCAATGATACATACATACACACACACACACACACACACACACAC